>NC_082645.1:118689424-119000076 GCF_028023285.1 Balaenoptera ricei
GCACTCGGCTCAGCCCCGGCTTAGTGAGCGCCTACTATGTGCCAGGCAGGCTGCCCTGTGCCGCAGGGACAGAGATGAGGCAACATCGTGCACCCTCCCTCCCCTAAAGGTGGCCAGGCCTCTCACAGAGTCCCAGGGGTGGGGGGACTGGGTAAGAGTCTGGAGCGGCCAGAACCCCAGGGCTGCAGGGACCTGGGGAAGGAAGACAGTCGTGTTGCTGGAAGACCAGGAGGCCCTGGGGAGGGGCTGGGCCCGAGGCTGCCCCGGGGGGAGTGTGGTCTCTGAGAGAAGGAAGGAGGACCATCAGGCTTCGGGAGGAGGAAGGGAAGGTTCAGGGCCCGGGAGTGGCGGAGGCAGCCTCATCTGTGGGATTCGAGGAGTCCAGCCTCCACCCCAACTTCCCCGTTTGACACGGGCCCTGCTTGTGGCACTAGGGTCCTCGTCCCCCAGGGGGACAAGGTGAGGTGAGGCATCACGGGCTAACCCTCCACCATCGCCCCGGAGAGTCGCTGAACTCAAAGATGGGGGTAGGGAGTGCAGACTAAAGTCACTGCGAGCGTTATTTTATGGCGATGGATTATGTAATAGCAAATGTTACATGCGCTTTAAGGTTGAGTGATGACAAGGCATCAGAGGTCGCACCCAGCCCGCCCGGCCCAGACCCCTGATGTCCTCCCCAACGGGGCTACTTGGGGAAAAGTGTGAGAATTCCAGACTTTACCAAGAAGCTGTGAACGTGCCCCCTGGGTGAGGCTGCCTGTGAGGTCAGCAGCAGGAATTCATTCCTCATTCCTCATTCCTCGAGGGCTGAGCATGAATCACAGAGACCAGCGGCCCTGAGACTGTGGGGCAGGAGCCACGGGAGCGGGGGCGGGGGAGCCCGAGGGCGGGGTTCGCAGACACTGGCCCCGAGGGGCACTGGGGTGGGAGGGGGGGACCCGCAGACAGCTGCAAAGGCTCCCCCACTGTACCTGGCGAATCTGAATCCGCCTGACCTGGGGCCCGCCCCATCCTGACGCCTGACGAGGGTCCGGCAGTGGCTGCTCTGAGATCCTCCAGTTGCAGCAAACATAACCCAGCACCTGTGTCTCTATCCTGAGTTAGAAGGGTTCCCGCTGCCAATCACACAAGCCCCCGTTCCAATGAACAAAACGACTCACCTAACAGGAAGCTTCAAGAAAGGCATGAGTTTTGGTGACAACTGGATCCCGACTCAAACAAGGTCATCAGGCCTCTCTCCCCATCTGTCTGTCTGTCTGTCTGTCCCTCTCTCTGGCTCTGCCATTCAGCTCTGCTTGGGACGGTGACGGTCAGCAGCCCCAGGCTACAGCGCCCTGCGATAAGGAGCAGAGGCCTCCTGTCTCCCGGGGCCCACATCTCAATCCCAAGCAAGGCTCGAATGGCTCTCCTTGGGTCGTGCACTGTGGCCAAGAGGAGGGGACCCTCCACTGGCCCAGCTTGGCTGGCTGGGATGAGGGGGGTCATAATTAGCCATTCCCCAGAGCGCCAGGGAGGAGAGGACCCCAGGGGAGGGAGGCAGGCAGCCAGAAATGACCTTGATGCAGACTTTCAACAAAGCATCTTCACAGGCATTGCCTCATTTGACCCCCATAGCAAACCCCTCCGGGTGACAGGGCAGGAATGATACCTGCCAGAGAGCCTGGGTGCTACCCAGTGCTACCCGGAGCGGCCGGGGCCTGACCCCAGACCATCCGGATCCAGGGCAGTGCTCTCTCTGGTCACGACACTGTCAAAGCTGCTCTTCTGGGGAAGACACGGTGCCCGCCCACACCCCGGGCACAGCCCCCCTTTCTTCCCACCACAACCCGGAGGCTCTCGGCCTGAGGGCTCTCTGTGGAAACAAGACCTGAATGTCTCACACTCAAGGGCAGGACAAAAGTGCTGAGGCACTAGGGACCCATGAGCAGCCCTCCTCCAATGACAGGCCGGGGATGCAGAATAAATACTCCACTGCTCGCCCCTTGAGGGGGACGACTCTGGAAACAGTCTACACAGTTCCGAGAGGCCCCCGTGGCCCACAGTGGGAAGCTATGCATCCACACCCGCGGCCTCACTGGCCCCCTGGCCTCCCGTTCCTCCGGGCCACCTCCCAAATAAACGACCTGCACTCAAACTCTGGTCTGGGGGTCTGCTTCTGCAGAATCCCAAATTAAAGTGCTCTGAACACACTAAAACAAACTATCGTCAATAGAGCAGATGTAAGTGATTCCATACAGTAGCTAAACTTTCAACAAATACCCTCCACCCCAGAAGGCACAGAGCTGGACTTGGTCCCCACACTTCCACACCCTCAGCGGCAGCCACTGCTAATTGATCACAGCCCCCTTTCTGATGTGTCCGAGCGCAGGGGGAGAGAGTATCCTGACCACCTAGTCATGTCTGGCACTGGTAGAACAGGTGGGGGCTACAGCAAGTGCCTCGCCATCTGCCATGCCTGCTCCTGCCCACGGGCTGGCAGAACCCATAGAGTCATTCAACAAACATCACTGTCATAATGTCACCAGCTCTTGCAACGGCTAATGTTCCTTCCCTCCACTGCCAGCCTTGCTAAGAGTCACGTGTGCAGAAATATCAGCTGGAAAATGCCGAGTCCCCAGATCATCTAGCAATTGGACCAAGGAAATAGAGGAATCTGAGGAATCACCTCTTTGCACCAGCTCTTTGCACCAGCTCTTTGCACCGGCTCTGAGGAATCACCTCTTTGCACCAGCTCTTCCTTAGCCTTTTTCCCTGACTGCTGGTCCCTCGGATGCCGTCCGTGGAGGTATTTTCTGCCGAACGCAGAAAGCCCCTAGCGTCAAACCTGGCCCAGCTGGATGAGGGGCACCGCTAAAAACAGGCCTGACTCACACTTGGCTGGAAGGGCCAAATCGCAGTTCCAGCAAGCCCTCCTCTGCCTCCACACCACCTTAGGCGTCCACGAAGCAGAACCGGGTGTCCTGTATGGACAGCCCGGCGTGGGCAGATCACACAGCCGCACAGCCGCCTAGACCCGGCTCTCGCCAAGAGTCACGTGGCCCGGGAAGCACCTGAGGGCTCAGCTCCCCACGTTGCACGGAGCACATCGGCAGCATCTGGCCAGGCCTTGAGCCCACTCGGAGCCCCTGCACAGACAGGGCTGTCACCTAGGAAAACAGAATTACATTTTCCACAGCGATGAAATACATCTCTAAGGGGTAGTTACCAAAATGCATGCTCTGTCTCCTAAGGGACAGTATGATTCCTGCCAATTAGCTTGAACAGGAAGCCCAGGGTCTTTGCACAGCGTAAGGACAAGAAAAAAGTCAGAGAAGGAACCAGAGTGAGAAAAGCAAAGTCCAGTCAGGTCCACATTTAAATTAAACAAATTTTATAGTTACAAACAGTCCCTGATTTATACACAGGCTAAGTTCCAGGGCTGTGTTTCCAAGTCAGTCCTTTGAAGCTTGAGATGTATTTTCCCATAGAAACTGTGTTCATGGGTCATCAGGTTAACCCATAGCTGTCTCTTCCTCCAATAATGTATGAAAGTACGTTACCATTTTCACTTTTCCGGTTCCCCTCAACATCAACTCTGGCATTGCTTCTGTGAGAAGATAAATCCTGATGTCCAGAGCAGATCAAGGGAGGCCCTCTCTCCTGGCAGGGGCAGAGGTGGAGAGGGCTGGGTGATGGGTGACAGAGCTCCCAGGGGCATGGGTGGGGGCAGGGAGACCTGGTAGGTGGCCATCAGCCTTGTGCCTGAATCCCAGCACCCCCTTCAAGCTTTGGCAAGATCTGTAACCCCTTTCAGCCTCGGTCAAGTCATCTCCGAACAGTTCCCACTTTATGTAGGCATTCTTGGGAGGATTAAGTGGCAGAAAGCACATAAATCACAAGTTACTGGGCTTGGCCCCAAACAAGAGCTTGACAAATGGTGGCTGTTATCTTTACAGCCTTTTGTGTGACCTTTTGTGCGCAGGAGAGAGCTTGATCGTCAAATCTGAGCATCTCAGCGTTTAAGGGGGTTCACTGAGTGTTCCAACAAAGGGCAGGACCACATCTGTTTTACTCTAATATAATTCCCCTGCATGGCCCATGGTAAGCTCTAACGAGGATTGGATAGAGGAACGAATGGATGGATGGATGAATATGGATGGGTGGATGGATGAGTAGGTGGATGAACGGGTGGGTGGGTGGATGGGTAGGTAGGTGAATAGATAAATGGATGGATATATGGATGGATGGATGGATGGATGGATGGATGGATGGATGGATGGATGGATGGATGGGTGGGTGGGTGGGTGGATGGATGGATGGATGGATGGATGGATGGATGGGTGGATGGATGGGTGGGTGGGTGGATGGATGGATGGATGGATGGATGGATGGGTGGATGGATGGATGGGTGGATGGATGGATGGGAGGATGGGTGGGTGGGTGGATGGATGGGTGGATGGATGGATGGATGGATGGATGGGTGGATGGGTGGGTGGATGGATGGATGGATGGATGGATGGATGGATGGATGGGTGGATGGATGGGTGGATGGGTGGATGGATGGGTGGATGGGTGGATGGATGAGTAGGTGGATGAATGGTTGGGTGGGTGGATGGGTAGGTAGGTGAATAGATAAATGGATGGATATATGGATGGATGGATGGGTGGATGGATGGATAAATAAATATATGGACAGATAGAGGGATGAACAGATGGATGAATACATGTATGAAGATCAAATATATTCTGCCTTCTTTTCATTCACCGCTGCCTCTGGCTTGAGTCCAGGGCCCTCTTCTCAAGGCCCCTGCCCCTTAGCACTGCCACAGGCTTTGATGCCATTGACCCCACCCAGTCATTGACACTCTCCTACCCCAGGCTCTGAGGAATCACCTCTTTGCACCAGCTCTTCCTTAGCCTTTTTCCCTGACTGCTGGTCCCTCGGATGCCATGTCCATGGAGGTATTTTCCATGGCTCTCCCTCAGCCCCATCCTCCCTTTCTCTCTACCCTGTCCATGGGCATCATTCTCCCATGGAGTTAGCTCTCTTTCCCCCACTCATTTCCAGGCTTAATGTCTTACCTGAGCAGCAAATCAAGTTCACTATGCCTGGTGGTTATTTTCCTACTGAGATCCCATCAGCACCTTAAATCCAAAACCAGAATGCCTTCTTTTTCTTGCTTCCTTCCCCAAGCAGGTCTCTCCTCCTCCCGGGTCTCCAGCCCCCTCTGAGGACCTTCCCACCCGTGCAGTTGCAGGCTTGGACTCTCAGAGCCTCTGCACTTCCCTTATTCTCCTCATCTAGTCAATCAGGTCATGAGGACTGTTTCTGCATAGCCTCCCAGTCTTGGCACCTTCGCCAGAGTGCAGGCCCTGCTATCTCCTGGCTGGTCCACTGGGCTATCATCTGTTACATCAGGGAAATAAACACCAGCTGCTGCAACAGACAAACCCCCCAAGTCACAGCGCCATTGAGTCTCCTCTCTCACCTCGTTAGGTATCTATTGCTGTGTGCACACCATGCCGAGATTCAGTGGCTCAAAACAACCACTCTCTTTTCCCTCCTGATTCTGCAGGTGCACAGGTTCAGCTGGGTGGTTCTCCTGCTCCACACGGTGTTGCCTGGGGATGCGGTCGTCTTGGGTACCTGACTGGGCAGGAACGTCCAGCATGGCTCACTCACAGGCTTGGGCCCTCAGGAGGGATGGCCAGAACACCGGACTCAGCTGGGACACTGAGAGAGCTGAGTACCTTTCTCCCTCTGAATAGCCCCAAGGCATCTCCCTCTGTACTTGGTGAGTTCAGCAGGGAGGGTACCCGGACTTCTTATGTGACATCTTAGGACTCCCCAAGTGGGAAAGCATCCATTGCCAGGCCTTCCTAGAACTTGGATCCATAACTGACCCAGGACCACTTCTGCAACGTTCCATTGGCTCAAGAGAGTCAGAGGGCCAGCCCAGATTTCAGCATGGGAGAGCTTTACACAAGCATTTGCTGTGCACTGAAAATCCCCAGGGTGATGATATTAGGAGACGTGAGATTTGATATTTGAGAGGTGATTGAGTCATGAGGGCAGAGCCCTCAAGAATGGGATTAGTGCCCTTATAAAAGAGACCCAGAGAGCTCCCTTGCCCCCTCCACATGTGAGGACACAGTAAAAAGACAGCCATCTATGAACCAGGAAGCTCTCACCAGATACCAAATCTGCCAGCACCTTGATCTTGGATTTCCCAGCCTCCAGAACTGTAAGAAATATCTGTGGTTTATCAGCCACCCAATCTATGGTATTTTATTATAGCAGCTCGAAAAGACTAAAACAGGTGTGAAGACTAGGCAGTGTGGTTCATCGGGGCCGTCTCTGAAGACTGAGTACCACACTCACTCAAGCCACAGCCCTCAGCAGGTGGGTGGCTCATCCCCATCTTGTCACTAACATCATTTGCAATGTGTGGTCTCCAAAGGCATCATGGCAGGAGAAAAGAGAGAGAGAGCCCTGAAGGAAGTACAGTGACTTTTAAATGCCTCTGCTCAGAAGTGACACGGCACTTTCCATTGGCCAGAACTAATCCTATGACTCCCAACTTGACCACAAGGGAGGTGTAGAAATGTGCAGGAGCGGATGACTATTCTATCTCTGCCCCATCATCCATCCCCTTTAAAGGATGGTTCCCCGCGTTGGTGGGCCTATGCCGAGACCCCCGCTCCCTAGTACAGCGACGGCCTCTGCTGGAGGATAGCGTGGGCCCCTCCTCACCCCCAGCCTCTTGCTCGCTCCTGGCTGGGTGTGGAGGCCACGCCAGGCACAGACCACCCGTGCCACTGGCTCTGAGACTGGGTGGGCATTACTCAGCCACAGACAACAAGGGCTGAGTAATATTAGGACACCAACCTCTGGTCTTCTTTCCAGAGCATTCTGTGGTGCTGGCTGGGGTAGAGAGGAATTCATTCCTCTCGGGGGCGGAAGCTTTCTGGATGATGCTGCTGGTTCCCACCTAGTTCAGGAGGAGAACACACAGCACCACTGCGGGAGGAAAATTGGCCTCATGGGGCGAGTTGATTTGTGTGGCCTTTTCACAACACTGCACCCAATTCAGGGCACCGTGTGAGCGCAAAGGTGGGGAAACCGGAGAGAAATCCAAGAGCAACAAAACCACTTGACCTATAAAGTGAAGGTGGAAGGGACGGGGGTTAACTCACCAGAAGAACAGGAAATGAATCAGCATCAAATGCCCGCGAACAGCAAGTCGTCCAGAGTGTGGACCTGGTGTTGAACGAACCTGGATTCGAGGGCTGACTCCATCGCTTACCAGCTGTGGGGCCTTATTCACACACTTAACCTCTCTGAATGTCACTTTCCTCACCTGTAAAGTGGCCAAAGTCATGGTAGCTCCCTTGCAGCGCTCGTGTGACTGTTGAATTAGACGGTGCGTGTGCCGGCTCGTGGTAAGCACTCAGTAAATGTGGGCAGTGTTCTCGCCGTGCATGCTGTGGACAAAAAATGCCGACTGCCATATCAGTAAACAAAGGATGCTGCAGCCATGAAGCCAGCGGCCACTGCAGCCGTCCCCAACTGTGCACCCTGAGTGGATTCAGGATGGAAAAAGCAGGATACTGGCCCTAGAGAGTTGAGGTGCAAATCAAAGGAATGATTTCGATGAGCCCAGACTCCTGCATCTTCCCATATCTAGAAAAGCTCTAAATCCATGAACTTGAGATGCTTGGTTTTTCTTTAACGGTAATCTTCTGATGTTCCGGCTACCTGGTCTTGGTTGCAAAAACTCCTATGTATCCTGGTTCCTCTCTTGCCTCTTCAGAGCCGTCCCTCAGGGCATCGGAGAGGCTGCCTTCTGGGCTGAAGCCCTCAGCAAGTCTGCCGAATAGAACATAATTCTAAACTTTTTTAGGTTACGCGTTTTTTTCAGTCAACAATGTTGTTATGCCTATTTCCAACTATGTTGGGATTAACAGAACAATTTCTACAAGTTACCGGGTTAATGGAGAGGGGAAATCATTCATAGTCACAGGACAGGACAGAGCCTCAGTGTGGCATTGCAAACCCGTCTCTCCCTCTAGCGTGATCCCATCTCTCACCACACCCCATTCCTGATGAAGAACTTACAGTTTGAACTGGTTATGGATCTTCCAGATGAACTTGAGTGAACTTAAGCCAATGGGAAATGTCCTGAAATCCCAAGACGCACCGAAGAAGCAGGACTCAGGAAGGGCAAGAGCCAGGCAGCTCTCGGAGAGAGGAGGACTTGAGAGACTATTCTATGCACTTGGAGTTTCAGATGCACGTGAAAGGCAGCCCGGGCTCGCAGGACGGCCTAGGATGGTTAACGTGTAACCCAGCGTGAAAGGCGCTGCTGGGGAGAGGGACGACCAAGTTAATGAGGTGGGGTGGGTCCTTCGGGCAATCGGCCTTAGCATCAACAAATGAGCGTTCTTGGAGGAAGGAGCGTGTGCCACTGGAGCGTGAGAGATGACCTCCAAGGTTTCAGGCACAAGCATGCTTTATCTTGTGTTAGAAATAAAACTGCAGAGTACACCAAACTCTTGGTTTTACAGGATTACTACTTAGCAAATGTGAAAACTAGGACTTGACTTTAAAAGAATCCATTTCAAAGTCGTGAGCAAACAGAGGTGGCACGTGGATACAGCAAGTCACAAAGGGGCTTTGTGGATTCATGCAGCCGAAGGAATGTGGCCTTAGAGGGATGGTCGTAGCATGCACATTATAAATAGACATGTCTTAATGAACCCAGGGTCCTAAATGCAACTGTTTTCGGGGACAAGACAGGAAATCTAAGTGAGTAAAGTGGGCCAGGTGCGAGGCAACAGGGAGCGGTGGAGACAGGGGCAAACCAGAGGGGGCACCATCCAACTGGCTCGACTCCATTCAACGGTTGCTATGGAGAAACGCAGGCCCAGTGTGGTCAGATCTTCTGTTTGCAAAGAAAAGTTGGACCTTCTAGATTTTTATGGTAATTTTTCAGATTTTTCAATGTGAGTAGCTAACTCAAAAGTTGTAAAACAACGGGTGAGCCACACAGAACGTATCATAGACTGAAGTGTGCTCGTGGGCCCGCACTTTCAGCCCCACCGAGATGGAAGAGAAACCCGAATGCTGCCGACCGGGGGGCGGGGGGGGGGGCGGGTTACACTGTCCCTCACTGTTTTCTCAGCAAAGCGAAAGAAAGGGCTATGTAACTGTGCTCCAGGAAGACGTGGTTATACCAGAAACGAACCTGCCTCTCCCCACTGAAAGATGGAAATTTCACTTAGAGAGGGCATTTCTTCTATAATATTTTATTACAAAAATATTCAAACATACAGCAAAGTTGAAAGCCCCTTATAGTGAGTATCCAGATCTCCTCCACTCAGATTCTGCTGTCAACATATCACGGTATTTGCTTTATCACACAGCAATCCATACACCAGCCCTCCACCTACCCACCTACGTAAATTCATGATGCGGCTTCCAGTAAACTAGCATGGATGAGGTTTGGAAAGATGTCCTGGTCATTTGCCTGTTTTCTTTCAGATTCATATCCTGACAGTATTCCCTATTGTCTTCCAGCTTTTGGGTGGGTTTAGACAGGGGCAGACACTGGTGGAAGAGGACAGGCAGGGGGCGAGTCAGGATATTTCTACTTCTCTCTCTTTCTCTTACTTTCTCTCTCACTGTCTCTCTTTCCCTTTCCATTCTAGGTGCCCCCCAACCTGACTACAAAGGATCCTCCAGCCCATCCCTCTGGGATCCCAGCTCCTACATGCCATGCCTGAAATGAAGCCAGTGTCCACCGGGTGGCCCCAGATCCTGGGCTCCAGCAACACTTCCTCCTCCTCCCATTATCCCTCTGGACCTAGAGGGGTGGGTGACTTCCTCCTCTTGCTAATGTCTTGATTGTCTTATTATTCTGTATTCTGCTCCTTACCTCTTTCCGCCACCTGTGGAAACACTTCCCTGCACTGTGTCCTCTCTCTGAAATAACCGGCGTGGATTCTGTGGTCTTGGTTGGATTCTGGCTGAAACAAGAGGTTGGCAAGTATGTGACTTCCAGTCTTCGGGAGGCACTGGCCATGGCAGAGTTAGACTGCAAGACACCTGTGGTGGACGATGCCTGGGAAAGGAAGAGGCGCGGGAGCAGGTGATGCAGGTGGTCCTGGGACACCAGCGGGGAGGGACAGGCCTGGGAGCGCTCGTACTGCAGTGCTCTGCTGGGACGCACCAGCCAGCCCTGCGAGCATCCTGCGCTGGGTAGAAATGGCCAGGCTCTGACCCCTCACTGTGCCCGGAGCTTGTCCAGAGCTGCCCACAAGGAGCAGCCTCGGCTCACGCACCAGAATGGATCCTCAAGGTGCTGAAAACCCAGGCTGCCAGCAAACTCTCTCCAGCTTTCCAGCAAGTTCTTTCTTAAAGGGAAATCTTAGTGGCTCACCTCCATATTGGCAACAGCAAGCTACTCTTTTGTAAAAACTTGTCTCAATTACATCTTGATTTCACCCTGAGGGAACCCCATATGAGAAAGAATGGGGGCCCCACCCCAAGAAACTGATGTGGTGTAGCCCCAGAGCCAAAAATCTCTTCTCCGCAGACACTTTTAAACAGACAATTAATCACATGAGCCACAGGGAATGGGAGGGTTAGGGCCCAGCTGGAATGAGTTAAATTATCTACAGAATGCAGAGAAATATTTTAAGAGAGAAATCTCATCCAGCTGTCAATTGGAACATGGGAAACTATGCTCTAAAACTGACGTTTGTAACCAGCTCTACTGCTGAGCTAAAAAGCTCCTGCTCAGATTTAGGGAAGCCTAGCCTTTTCAATCAGATATAATTTACACCCAAATGCACTCATTTCAAATGGATATTTCAATGATTTTTTTCTTTCTATTAATATGCAATTAGATAGTGTGAGAGAAACATTTCTAGTGAAGTTACCCAGAAATAGAAGAAAATCCTCACTTTCAATTATATATTTTACATGAAAGGGGAACAAAAACTGAAGTTCTGTGACTATGTATTTATTTTTTATTGAAGTTTAGTTGATTTACAATGTCATGTTAGTTTCAGGTGTACAGCATAGTGATTCAGTTATACATACATATATATATATATACAATTTTTCCATTCTTTTCCTTTATAGGTGAATGCTGGAGAGGGTGTGGAGAAAAGGGAACCCTCCTACACTGTTGGTGGGAATGTTAACTGGTGCCCACTGTGGAGAACAGTATGGAGGTTCCTTAAAAAACTGAAAATAGAGCTACCGTCTGATCCATCAATCCCACTCCTGGGCATACATCTGGAGAAAACTATAATCCGAAAAGACACATGCACCCCAATGTTCATAGCAGCACTATTTACAATACCCAGGACATGGAAGCCACCTAAATATCCATCAACAGATGAAGGGATGATTTCTGATGAATGTGCACACCTAGGTACGTTAAGTACATATTTTGATGAGTTTCAACAAATGCATGCAACCACGTAGCCACTACCTTAATGAGGGCAGAGAACATTTCCATCACCTCAAAAGGACCCCTTGTGCCCCTTCTTAGTCAGCCCCCACCCTCAGCTCCAGACAACTTCCTACCTGAACGAAATTAGATTCGTCTCCTGCAGAGCTTCGTGTAAATGGGCCCATATTCCATGTCCTCTTGTGTCTGGCTTCTCACACTCAGCGTGTCTATGACAGCCACTCAAGCTGCTGTGTTATCATCAGTTTGTCACTTTTTATTGAGGAGTCGTTAGCATTCCACTGCACAAAGAACCCCACTTGGCTTACCCGTTCACCCATTAACAGATATTTGCATTCTTTCCCATTGTGGGCAATTATGCTCTGGACATTGTGTACAAGTTTTCGTATCTCTTTTAACTCATTCACACTTTCTAACTTTTTACTTTGAGATCACTGTAGATTCACATGTAGTTGTAAGAAGTAACACAGAGAGACCCAAAATGCCCTTTACCTAGTTTCCATCCATGACAACATTTTGCATAACGGTAGCACAGTATCACAACCAAGAAGTTGACCTTCATACAGTTCATTGACCTTATTCAGATTTTATCGGTTTTATGTGCACTGGTGTGTGTGCGTGCGTGGGTGCGTGTGTTTAGTTCTGTGCAATCTCATCACACTTGCAGATCCTCGTAGCCAGCACCACAGTGAAGATACAGACCAGCTCCATCACAAGGATGCCTTCCACTCCCATGGCCACCTCCCTCTCTCCCCCCTCTCTAGCCCCTGGCAATGACTCAACTTTTCTCCTCCTCTATAAATTTGTCATGTCAAGAAGGCTACTTAAATGTTACCACGCAATTTGTGACCCTTGGAGATTGACTTTTTTCATGCACCATAATTCCCATAAATCACAATCCAAGTGGTGGCATGTACCAATAGTCTGTTCCGTTTATTGCTGAGAAGTATTTCAAGCTACAGATGCACCACAGTTTAAAGTTGTTTAACCTTTCACACATTGCAGGACACTGAGTTGTTCCCAGTTTAGGGCTAATACAGGTAAAGCTTCTAAGAACATTTGTATACAGGTTTTTGTGTGAGCATACGTTCTCAAATTTCTGGAATCAATGCCCAATCGTGCAATTGCAGGACCATAGGGTAAGGGCATGTTCAATTTTGTAGGAAAGTGCCATACTCTTTTCTAGAGGGGCTGTACCATCTTACATTTCTACCAGCAAGTATTAATGATCCAGTTTCTCTTCATTCTCTCCAGCATTTGGTGTTATCACTATTTTTTGCTTTAGCCACTCTTATAGATGGGTAGTCATATCTCATTGTGGTTTTTGTTTGCATTTGCCTAATGACAATTGAGGGTGCATATCTTTTCGTGTGCTTATTTGCCATCTGTGAATCCTCTTTGGTGAAATGTCTGTTCATTTCTTTTGCCCATTTTCTAATTGGATTGTTTGGGGGATTTTTTACTGTTGAGTTTTAAGAGTTCTTTATATACCCTAGGTACTAATCCTTTGTTGAACGTATGGTTTGCAAACATGCTCTCCCAGTGTATAACGTTTCTTTTCATCCTCTTAACAGAATTTTTCACAGAGCAAGAGTTTTTAGTTTCGATACACTTCAGTTTATCCATTTTTTTTTTCCTGTTATGGACAGTGTTTTTGGTGTTTTGAAGTCAAACAACTAACTCTTCACCTAGCCCTTGATCTAAATTATTTTCTTTTTTTTCCCCTAAAAGTTTATTGGTTTTATACTTTACATTTAAGTCTGTGATCCACGTGGAGCTGATTTTTGTAAAATGTGTGAGATTTGGGCTGAGGCTCATTTCTTTGCCCTTGGACATCCACTTGTTCTCACACCCTTTGTTGAAAAGGCTGTCCCTCCTGGATGGGTGCTCTTGCATCTTTTTCAAATACCAGTTGAAGACATAGAAGCAACCTAAATGTCCATCGACAGAGGAATGGACAAAGAAGATGTGGTACCTGTATACAAAGGAGTATAACTCAGCCATAAAAAAAGAAGGAAATAATGCCATGTGCAGCAACGTGGATGGGCCTGGAGATGGTCGTACTGAGTGAAGTAAGTCAGACAGAGAAAGACAAATATCCTATGATATCACTCATATGTGGAATCTAATTTTTTAAACAGTGGTATAAATGAACTTATTTACAAAACATAAACCGACTCACAAATTTCGAAAACAAACTTATGGTGACAAAGGGGAAATGTGGCGGGGAGGAATAAACTAGGAGCTTGGGCTTAACATACACACGCCACTATATATAAAACAGATAACCAACAAGGACCTACTGTATAGCACAGGGAACTCTACTCAATATTTTGTAATAACCTGTATGGGAAAAAAATATGAAAAAGAATAGATACATGTATATGTATAAATGCATCACTATGCTGTACACCTGAAACTAACACAACATTGTAAATCAACTGTAGTCCAATAAAATTTTTAAAAGAAAAGAAAAAAAAAGGGGAAAAATATATCAGTTGAGCATTATTTGTGTGGATCTATTTCCGGTTCTCCATTTTGAGCCATTGATCTATGTATCTATCCCTTTGCCAATACCATACAGTCTTAATTGCTATAGCTCTATAGTGACACTAACATCATAATTCATTCTTTCTTTAAGAAAACAAAGTAATTTGAAATAAATTTATATTTAATTTTCCTCACATCCTTTGAAGATCCTGCCAGAGTTAGGACACAGTGAGGGTCGGGAAAGTAGCATATGTAGCCCTGAGCCCGACCATCACTAGAGAAAAAGGGGTGGGGCTTAACCCTGGGGCAGGGGGAAGGGATGGAAAAGGCTCAGCAGGGTTCCCACCCTGCACAGGTGGGTGGGGTTGAGGGTAGGGCTGTAGCCACAGGGCACCGGAGATCTGGGCACAGGGCAGGAAGTTTCAGTGGAGGCCCCACTGCATGGCTGGACAAACTCTGGGGTCACAGGGCACATGGAGAAATTATAGCAGAGGAGTGTTTTCAGCGCCACACGTATCTGTACCCGGTGCTGTGACCGGAAGCGATTTACTGGTAACCGCAAAGCTCTGTGCCTAAAGCATCTTTCCTGAGGGTAAGAGTCTCCATCAGTGATGGGAGTTGGTGGATGAAATCTCAGAATCCTCAACCCAGGATGTGATAATTCTGAGGCATATGCTCCCCTCACACCCCGTCTCCCAGCAGGCACAGCTCCAGTCACCCGTGGTGTAACTGACTTGATAATACACTCTTTGACCTCAATTCCCTGCCTTAATTCCCCTCTTCCCTGGAATGACCTCCAAAAATAAATTATTTGCATCAGATGTGCTCAGAGTCTGCTTCTGGGGGACACAAACTGAGAGCAGGGCCCAGGGTTGCTTTGAGCTGGTTGCCCTTGGCCTGTATTTGCATTGGCACCACACTGTCTTCACTGTGGGTCTCCATTCTTGTAGACCAACCACTCCCTAACATTCAGACTCTCACATGACGAAGCTGTCCATCTCAGCCAACAGTAACTGCTGCAGCTTTGGCATTTTTATCCAGAGGCTTCCAGAGGGGGGCAATTATTTGAATGCCGTGTTTTATTCTCATAAAAATGAATAGTGTTGTAGACTGAATGTTTGCATCCCTTCAAAATTCATCTGTTGAGCCCTAAGCCCCATGTGACTGTATTTGGAGACAGGGCTTATAAGGAGGTATAGAAAGTTTAATGAAGTCGTAAGGGTGGGGTCCAGATCCGACAGGATTGGTGTCTTTATAAGAACAGGAAGAGCGAGCACAGATCTCTCTCTCTCTCTCTCTCCACACAACCACACAGAGGAAAGACCACATAAGGACACAGCATAGTGGGAAGGCAGCCATCTGCAAGCCAGGAAGAAAGTTCTCCCTAGAAACCAAATTGGTGGGAAGCTTGATCCTGGACTTCTAGCCTCCAAAACTGGGAGAAAATTCATTTGTATTGTTTAAGCCACCCAGTCTGTGGTGTTTTGTTACAGCAGCCCAAGAAGGCTAATACAAGTAGTAAATAGAAAGGAAAGAAGGAAGAAAGGAAGGAGGGGGAGGGGGGGAGGGAGGGAAGGAGGAAGAAACTGTTCATACTAAGGATGCCTCTTTAACTCAATACAGCTGAGACAGTGATGGAAACCTTTAGAAGGGCCGGAAGCAGGGAGCCCTTAGCTTTGATCAACACTCACAAGATGCAAGGAAAAGAACCATGAGGAGAGGCTGAGCTCCTCTCAACCAACCAGCTCCTGCTCAGCTTCCAAGCACCCTTGTCTGAGAGTGGGTGGGGGTGGGGTGCACCCGCCGGGGACAGAGCTGCCGGCTGCCCTATCGGGCTCCGAACTCCTCGTGCGCAGGGACACACAGACGTACCCGGTGGGCTACGGCCAGCAGACTCCCGCGGCAGGAGGGCTTCCCGGCCTGCGGACATCCATTCCGGATTTTACACAACAGACGTTTTGGCAGGACCGTTGCAGCCTTTACCATCCAGACGGCTGACGTCATTCGGCCTGTGAAATCAGGCATAGACGTTCTAAGATGCCAAAGACCATCAAGTTGAAACCAGACACCTCAAGACGTGGCAAGCCATTTAGCAGAAGAATGCGAGCGTTAAAGCACTGAAGCACGCCACTAGGTCTGCTCAGGAGTCTGTGATTATAGGTCCCTCAGACGCTAATGGAGATCAGATGGGGCCGCCTTACAGCCCTCCAAGCTGCTTGTGGTGGGGGTAGGGAGGGCTGCGGGGTCTCGCCGTGGGCTCCAGGTCAGGGCAGATGGACATGCTTAGCAGACAGAGGTGTGCTGTGGGGCTGGGACTAAGGCCTGGGGATCTTGTGTCCCCTGGGCCAGCAGGGTCGGCTGTAGTTACCCGCTCTGGACAGTAGAGGGCATCAGAGGGCAGCGGGAACCAGCAGTGGACCAGGGAGTCCAGGCCCAGCTGGCCGGAGGGGTTCTTTCCTTGGCTCCCGGGGGAGCTTCCAGAAGGTACAGACCTCCGGGTCAGACCTGTGGCCACTGCCCTCAGTCCTGAGCTCCTGGAGGGCGGGCAGCCTGTTACACTCCAAGGCCAAGGGAGCCATGGGAGAGATGCCAGGGGAGACCTCGCAGGTGGGCAGGGGGCGAGAAGGAGGTGTGGGCTCAGCTCCCGGAGCCCGAGGGTGCCAGGTCACGCAGCTGGGGACAAAGGGCCTGAGGGGACCACGGAAGCCAAGGTGGGGAGGGGTGTGCGTGCTAGAAGCTCCCTCTGCAGAGAGGTGGGGCATTTGGCTGGCGATAAGAACAGCACTGGGGATCTCTAGGGGGAACATCCCAGGCCGGGGTGCCGGGGGCCTGGGCCAGGTCTATGGTGAGGGGTCAGAGGAAGGTCTGGAAGGGAAAGGTGATGGAGACGTGGAAGGGGTGTGTGCTCGTGCCTGACCCCCGCCCAAGGGCTGGGCCAACAGTCACCAGACTGGGGGTCAGCAGAGTTTGGCCTCCGCTGTCAGTTTCCCTGGGGACCAGCACAGGGGCGCCAGTGGCCCAGGTGGCCTTCTGGGGGAAGCCTCCTGGCAAAAAGACACAGACCTGAGAAGGAACCCCGGCCAAACCCGCACCATCCAGGACCTTTGGAAAGTCGCTCAACTGACGTTCAACCACCCTGAATCTCAGTCTCCTGATCCATAAAATAGGAATGTTTTCAGCAGTGTTTACCCCACAGGAGTGCCGTAGGGACGGAGTGAGGTCGTATGAGTGACACTTAGCGCAGGGCTGCGCATGGCCTAAGGGCTCAGTATCTGGGAGCCACGATTAGCGTCACGTGGTTGTCACTTTACATGCAGCGGGAGCAGGTGACTGTCATCTGGGCCCCGGGCACAGAGGCCCAGGGCAGTGCCCCACTCACAGGGCCCTGGGGACCACCCTAGGCGCTGTACCCCGGCCCCCAGGGAGCCCGGGGTTGCCTGCCCCACTCCTGCAGGGGTGGCCTTTCTTTGAGAATGAGCAGCAGGGAGGGGCCCAGGACCCACTTACGCTTTCAATCCACAGATACTCACCGAGTGCCAGCTCTCTGCAGACACCACTGTGGGCACGTGGCCTACAGCTGGGGACGAAATCAGGCCAGGGCTTGAGAGGCAGAGGGACGGGAAGGCTTTGTCCTCCCCGGAGGCTCCTCCCATGTTTCCTGCCACGGGGGCTCCTGGGGCCAGAGGGTCAGGAGGCCTGGGAGGGGGTCAGCAGCCTCTCACCTCACCAGCTGCTGCTTCTTAGGGACCCCAGGGAGCCTGGGGCAGAAAGGGCTGCTGGGAACTTGGAAGCCAAGGAACATGTGCAGTCATCCTACGTGGGTCCTCTGTGCCCCTCGGGCTCCCCCTCCCCTACTCCCCCTCCCCACCCTGCTCTGGGTCCCGGACACTGACCTCTACGGCCTGCATCAACTGTACCCCTGCTCCTGGCTTCCCAGTGGGCTCAGCCAACAAGGGGCGCTAGCCAGGCCTGGAGAGCATGGTCCTTCTCCCCTCCCTGCCTGCAGTGGCCCTGGCTGTGCCGCATCCCACAGCGCTGGTGACACGGCCCCTCACAGCTCCACACTCCACGTTCCAGAAGCCACGCCGTCATCTGCCCCTTAAGACCTAAGGTGGCAACGGCCTCCACTGTGGCCTCCGCTGTGACCAGCTCCAGGGCCAAGTCAGTCTCCTGTGCTGGTTCCCTTAACTCTGCCCACACCTCTGCCAGGGGTCCCTGCGCAGCAACTCTTCTGGCCGTCTCCTTTCCAGACCCTGCAGGGAGAAGGCACTCGGGGAGGCCTGTGGGGTGCACGGCCTGGAGGCCCCACGAGGCCAGGCTAAGAGGATGGGCACGAGACAGAGCAGTTGGAGCGAACCCCAGGTCGGGGGGCGGATGGTGGTGCAGAGGTCCCGGAGCCGCCCAGGCCTCGGAACATCGCGGAGAATTCCACAGAGTGACAACCACGGAGGGCACCCATCCTCCAGGGAAGCCCCCATCGGCAGTGGATGCTGGGTGTGAACAATGAGAAGAAGCCTTCCCAGTGTCTCCACAGAGCCCTGACTCAGTCGCCTGGAAGCCGGGACGCACGTTCCCACAGCCAGAGCGGCCGGCCCCGCGCCAGAAACCACAGAACCCGTGACACGACTGAGCCGCCAACAGACGCAGACGGTTTCCCACTGGTTCCTGGGAAATGGTCGACCCAGGTCCCACCCGTCTGCCTCCCGAGGGTTAGAAGTAATTCCTGGCCCCTTCTCCCACCCAGCCCGCCCGGCCCACCCACCTGCTGCCCCCTGCCCCACAGCTGTGGCCTGAAGTGATGCCCCCCTCGGGTCTGCCCTGTGGGGAGGCGGGGGCCCGGCCTCCTCGGGTGGTTCCAGCCAGAAGGGGAGTTGCTGGGAGCAACTTCCTAGCAGGAGCTGCTAGTTGGGGCTGGAGAGAGAGGGGGCAGCCCTGGGGAGGTCCGGGCAGCCATGGGTGGGTCCCCGGAGGCCTCTGCCGGCCTCGAGGTCCAGGGGCTGTGACGGGCACCGGGCCAGGGTTCCTGACCCCGTATGTGGGATGGAGGGGAATCCCGGCGCTGGCGCCATCCCCACCCCGGGAGGGCCCAGGACTCTCCTAGCTGAACCCGGAGCAGAGGGGGAAGTGATGTGATACGCCGGTGCAAGTCCCCGCAGGTCCCGAATGACAGCCCACTAGGAGGTGATTTCCCGAGGATCCCGGCACACGGGGGCCTGGGCCACCAACAATCTGGGCAGGTGCCCCAAGAGATGAGATTTTTCTTAAATTCGATATTAAAAACAAAACCAAACTGAAAAAAATATTCAAGTAACTACTGTGGATAAAAACTCTTGGCGGCAGATGGGGGCTGGTGGCCAGTGCTGGATCGCCTGAACTTCGCTCTGGCCTGTCTGGGTTTATTTTGCATCACACTGTGGGGAAGGAGTAATACATCCCGTGTTCTGGGCTTGGAGGTCCTAGTCGCCGCTGATGCGCCACAACTGCAAGGTTTTGCTGAGGTTCCCCTAGTCAAAGGGTGGGAGGTGCGGACCCCTCGTCCTCAGGGGGAGTAAGTCCACCGGAGAGGGTGTCCCTGAGGGTTGCCGGAGGCACTGGAGAGCTTTGGGCTTCCCTGCTGTCAACTGGCTCCTCCTGGGTGCAGGTGGATGGATTCCCACGGGCGCCACCCCAGGGGACAGACATGCGAGGGCGGGCAGGGCGCCGGCATGCTTGTGTGGCACTCACCCTCCAGCCGAAACCCGCGTCCCTGTCTTTAATTATGCGTTTGAGTTAAGCTCTTTGGCCACAGATGGAAAGCCTTTGAGGCCCCAGCCAGGCCCAGATGGAGGCGGTGGGTGGACTAAGGGGGGGGGGTGGCGTGGGATGGGGAGGGAGTCCCGCTGGTGAGGGTGAGATGTGACCTCATTCACACCGCAGAAATCCCGCTGCACGGGGACCCCCCTCCCGCCCGCCGCCCGGCACTACGCTCAAAGGCTGCCTGTGCTGTCTGAGCACAGCAAGGCGTCCCCGTGTTAACGGTGGGAAAACAGGCCTCGCGGGGCAGGAGCCCAGGCCAGCCTCAGCAGCCTTAGCAGGTTGACCTTGGCCCTGCCAGCTCCTTTAGGGCAGGAGGTTGTGCACCATGTGCTACCCACACGGCAGAAAGTCAGGATGCAGGAAGAGGGGCAGAAAGAGAGGAAGGGCGAGAGGAAGTTTCAGGGCGATAAGCATTGACCCTCCTAAGGGTTTTCACACAAACACACGAAAATCCTCTAATGTAACCTTAACGACGACAAAGAAAATATTAACCACTAATGTTTACTGAGCCAGCACAAGGAAGGTGGGGTATATGTGTTCCTGCCCCTCCTCCTCCTTACCCTGCATCTTGGACAGGCACCCACACCCCTACTCAGCCCTCCCTGAAACGCAGACAGGACTGGCCCCGACCTCCCTGGGTAGCTGTGAGGGTCAAAAGTGACTGTCATCCTTCAGAACAGTACCTGGCACTGAATAAACTGTCACTAACACTCTCTTCCTCATCTTCTTCATTATATCAGGAGTGCTTTCTGCCATAAGCTCAGAAAACCCGAATGGCAGTGGCCTCAATACGTAGGTGTTCGTTTTTCCCCGTAACAAGGAGTTCAGAGATTGACTGCCTGCCAGGAGCACGGCTCAGCTCAGGACTCCAGGCTCGTCTTTCCACCCCAGGAGCCTTAGCAGGTAGGCTTTCTACCCTTGCCTGCCTCCTCCTGGTTGCCAGATACCTGCTGCAGCTCCAGACCTCACATCCAAGTTCCAGGCAGAAAGAATGGGAAAGGATAAGACACACAGGGCTTTCCCTGAGTGAGGCTTTCCCGCTTTGTTCTGGAAGGCACGCTCTCTCCAGGAACCTCTACCCCCATACCTCCATCGTCCAGAAGTGTGTCCTGTGGTCCATCCCGGCTGCAAGGGAGGCTGGAGAGCTGTGCACTGTCAGCTAGGGGCATCTCTTCTCCCCATGGGAGCAGGGTGCTGCGAGCACAGAAGGAACGTGGTTGTCGAGTGGGCACCAACAGTGTTGCCAGCATGCTGTTGTAGGTTCATCTCACCTGCCAGGTCAAACATATTATTTCCACCTTGCAGACAGAGAAATCAAGGCTCAGTAAGGTTGAAAATCTTCCCCAAGATCACACAGCGAGTGGGTGACATCCTGGTCTCCTAATTCTAAGTAATAATATTTTATAAATCCACGACTTCTAATTGATTATTGAGGCCTTTTTTTTTGTTTTAATTTATTTATTTATTTATTTTTGGCTGTGTTGGGTCTCCGTTTCTGTGCGAGGGCTTTCTCTAGTGGGGGCAAGCGGGGGCCACTCTTCATCGCGGTGCGCGGGCCTCTCACTCTCGCGGCCTCTCTTGTTGCGGAGCACAGGCTCCAGACGCGCAGGCTCAGTAGTTGTGGCTCATGGGCCCAGTTGCTCCGCGGCATGTGGGATCTTCCCAGACCAGGGCTCGAACCCGCGTCCCCTGCATTGGCAGGCAGATTCTCAACCACTGCACCACCAGGGAAGCCCAATTGAGGCCTTTCCGACATTGATTTTGAAGCATTGACATTGATATATGACAGCTGCTTTAAAAATCCTTGTCAGGGGGACTTCCCTTACGGTCCAGTGGTTAAGACTCCACACTTCCACTGCAGGTTCAACCCCTGGTCGGGGAACTAAGATCCCACATGCCGCACGGCACAGCCAAATAAATAAATAAAAATCTCTTAAAAAATGAAGTAAAATCCCTGTCAGGTAAGTCCGACATCTGATTCATCTAAGTACTGGCCTCGGTTCACTGTCTTTTCTCAGCCAGTGGTCTTCCTGGTTCTTGGTAGCAACAGTGATTTTGTATTACACCCTAGATATTTTGGCTATTATGGTAGGAAACTCAACCCTAATAAAATCTTCTATTTTAGCAACAGTCACCTGTTTCGTTGAGGTGTAGGTTCTGGTCTACATTCATGGGCTTCATTTCCCCATAACAAGGAGTTCAGAGATTGACTGCTTGCCAATAGTTTTGTGTCCTGAGCCCTCGCCATGTCATGTGGGGCTGCTTCGTTCTTCCCGTGCTGCTGGGGCTCTTCTCAGTCCCTGCTGGTGTCATCTCTGGGGCCAGAAGGCACTGCCCTGGGCCACCTGCCCTCACTGGGTGAACCTGGAACGACTGGCCTAGGTCTCCTTATGCCACTGGGTGGACGGCAAGGAGACACATGGCTCTATAACCGAGCAGGACCCTATGTTGTCTTCCCAGGACAGACCACTCCCCACCCCCATACCCTCTGCTGTAGCGTCTCTCTGAGGTACCTAGGTAATAGTATCTGATGCACTTTTCCGGAGTTGTTTTACAGATGCTAAAACCCCCACCAAATGGAAGAAATTAACTACTAGATGACCATGAGCAGGTAGCCTCCAGACCTACTGGCGCCTAAGGATTGATAATGTTAACCCCTGTGACACCACCCTGTTACCTCACCATCAACTGATCAGAGAATTGTGAACTAGCTGATCACACACCCTGGGACACCCCTCCCTCACCTGGTCTTTAAAAATGAAAATTCTAATCTGGTATCTCCAGAACCTTACACACTTACAAAGCTAATTGCAAAACCAGTGACCTAGCTTGGCCTCCTGAGCTGGTAGAACTTCAGCCAGTTTGGAAGGTGAACTGTGGACGGGTGGAGGAGAAAAAGTGAAGGCACGAAAGCACAGTTTGACATACAGTTTCCACCCCGAATTGAAGGCATAGCTTGTGCTCCAGGAAACAAGCAAGCCCGTTTGGATTCCTGGGGTCAGGAAGCTGGAAACTGTAACTGGGTGTGGGGTTCAGGTGGTGGCGAGGGTGTGGGAAACAGGACCCTTAACGCGAAAATGGGGGTGAATATGGGGTTACGGGAAGGGTGAGGGGAGGATCCGTGGGCTAAGGATGGGGTGGCGTACATTTCTTGGTTGGCCATGGGCTTTGGGATCTGGCCACGGGGTGGGGAAGCAGTGGGTGAGGTACTGTTGGAATCCCACTCCTGGTTCTGGGCTGGTTTCCAGTTGGCACTGACTCCTGAGCCTGTACTGGCATCAGACAGAGAGGGCGAGGGTGGCAGCAGATCAAGTGAGAGATCTTGTGACAGATTTCACGGTGGGGAAGGTCATCAGCAACACTGCAAATGTTCCAGAACTTTTGTATGAGAGTTTAATGTGAAGTGCAACTTACACTGTTAAAACTGAAATCAGGTCATTCTGTGAACTACGGAAGTGAAGGAGGGGTGGAAAGAATTGTCACTGTAATGCCTGATTTAGCAACCATGATTTGGGAACCCAGAGGTGGAGGTGACCACCCCATGATGGAGGGCAGGATGCTCTCAGGGGCTAACCCAGCCACTTCCCCTCATGTGCCCCAGCAAGTAACCACCAGAAGGGCTCTGGGTTTCAGTTTCTAGGTCTGCTCTTCACAGCTTTCCTACCTCTGGTTATGCCAACATCAGCTGAGCTGGTCACTCTTGCTGTGGTGAGAGCCACAGGGCAAGGTGAAAGTCTAGGCTTTGAGACTCTCAGACCGGGATTTGAATCTGATTTCACCTCTCGAACTGAGTGACCTTTGGCTAGTGTCTTAGCTTCCTGACCTGCACAACCCAATTGATAACTGTATAAGTCAGGCACCCAATTCAACTGATACTGCATAGGTCAGGCACCTAACTCAACTGATACTGTGTAGGTCAGGCACCCAACACAATTGATACTGTATAGGTTAGGCACCCAACTCAACTGATACTGTGTAGGTCAGGCACCCAACTCAAATGATACTGTACAGCTCAGGCACCCAACACAATTGATACTGTACAGGTCAGGCACCCAACACAATTGATACTGTACAGGTCAGGCACCCAACTCAAATGATACTGTACAGCTCAGGCACCCAACACAATTGATACTGTACAGGTCAGGCACCCAACTCAAATGATACTGTACAGGTCAAGCACCCAACACAATTGATACTGTACAGGTCAGGCACCCAACTCAACTAATACTGTACAGCTCAGGCACACAATACAATTGATATTATATAAGTCAGGCAACCAGACAATGCTCACAGGCACCCAGTAGGTCTTCAGTGAGGACCAGTTCCCTTCATGCTCCTTCCCTTCATAAACACAACTGAGATTTCCAGAAGAGGGTCTTCTGAGAATAGAGCATAAAACTTTATTGCCTAAGTTCTTTCCCTTCAGTATGAACCATTTCTGCTCAATTCCTGAACCCTTCATAGTGAAAGCTCCTAATTAAGCTACTTTAGGGAAAGACAAGTGCTCACTGGCTCATGTCTCACATCATCTGAAGCTTCCAAAACCCTGAAAGCCTGAGTGGTCTGATGGCTTTAGAGTCAAGGGCTTCATTCTTCAGATTTTTCCCTCTTCTTGGCTGGCCTCTCTGCCTAATTAGGGCTCCTTCTAAGCACTCATCAAAATCTAATTCCTCATGTGTTCAGATGGGGGGAAAGCAACTTGCCAAAGTGAGTTTGCAAACCCTACATTTCTGATCTATTGAACATGGGATAGAAACAACAGGCAAATGAATTCTGTTCAGCTCTGAGTAGAAGGGGACTGTTTTTGCCCTCTGACACATCCTTCCTGGGGAGAAAAAGCAAGGATGAGCTCAGACCAACCCAAGATAGGGGAAGAGGCTGAGATGAGCTGGGGGCTGCTGTCTCAAAACACAGTAAGGGCTGATGAAGGGTGAGAGGAAGAGGGGAACGATGGCCCCAGAAGAAAGCAGGCTTCCCTCTCCCAACCCTGCATCCCACCTTTCCACCAGCCCTCTTCTCAACCGACACTTCTCCCCGGAAGGTGCCCTGAGCTTAGTTCACCTGGGTGGTGGGCACAGAGCTCTGTTTGGAAGATGCCCATCAGTCAAAGTTAAAATCAAGGGCATCATCAGAATACTTAACTATGATTACTGAACAATATTTATTCAACAAGTAGTCATCAGAGACCAACCATGGGCCAAGCGTGGCAGCAGGGACATCAAAGTGAACATGCCAGTCCTGGGGCTGCCGGACCTTAGAGCAGGGGAGCAAAGACGTTACCAGAGCACCTCACACACGTGGTGGGTAAACCATGAGAATGGTTGTGTAAGAACGTGACGGGAATAACGGGGGAGTCTGATAGTGGGGAGGGCTGGACAGGCAGGAAATGCTTTTCTGAGGGGAGGACAGTTGAGCCGACACCCGACAGGAGTAGGACTTGTGCAAGTGAGTGGGGCAGGGACATCATTCTGAAAAGGGCTGGAGCTCTCGGAAAACGAGAGGGAAGGCAGGCGGAGGCTGGGAGACGAGCAGACAGGCGCTTTCCTGGGCGTGGTTCTGACCCCCGAACCCCCCCGCCCCCCGAGACACACAGCTCAGGGGTCACTGTATGTGCTCCACTGCAGTCGCGGGGCCCTGTGCGCTGAAGAGCGGGCGGGCAGCAGGGTCACGTGACACCTCCTCAAAGGCCCTAGGATTCCCCGCCCAGGAGAACAGCCACAAAGCCAGGAGAACGCGTCCCAAAATGGGATTTTTCTCAGTTTTTCAGATGTATAAAAGAAAGAAAATCATTCGGTGTTTGATGTAAATGCATTTTCTTTTTTTTTAAATTTTTACTGGAGTCTCATTGATGTACAACGTTGTGTTAGTTTCTGCTGTACAGCAAAGTGAATCAGTTCTACATATACACATATCCACTCTTTTTTAGATTCTTTTCCCATATAGGTCATTACAGAGTATTGACTAGAGTTCCCTGTGCTATGCGGTAGGTCCTTATTAGTTATCTATTTCATATATCGTAGTGTGTATATGTCAATCCCAATCTCCCAATTTATCCCTCCCCCACCCTTCTTTCCCCCCTGGTAACCATAAGTTTGTTTTCTACATCTGTGACTCTATTTCTGTTTTGTAAATAAGTTCATTTGTACCATTTAAATGTGTTTTCTTGTAAAATATAGTTTACTGAACATGGCTGGGATTGGGGGTGGTACTTTACGTGTGTTCAACTTCCTGGGCGTTTATCTCAAAAATCCAGACGCCCTGGTTAGCCCAATGGCAAACCAGCCCAGAGGATTTAGACAGGGGAGAAGGCAGGAGGGATTTAACTGCTGCCTGCTGGTGAGCTCTATCAAGGACCCAAGAGGGGCGGTGGATAGGGGACCGCAGGCCTTTCAGCACTGATCCGCGGGGGAAGCTGGCACTTCCAGACACTGCAGGATGCTCCCTGGTGGACCAGGGGCCTCCTCCCCCTTGGGGTCTCCTCTCTACCAGCAGAGATGAGGGCAGTCCCAGCCCAGCCCTGAACAGGACTTGCCTGTCCAGCTACCCCTGAAGATGCAGGACTTCCAAACAGTGAAATTAAAGGGCGCTCCCCTGAGGCCCATCTTCCATGGTGAGCTTCCTGATGGCATAGCCGAGACAGCCATCCTGCCTTCCTTGCTGTGTCCGCCCCTAAATCTCAGAGAAGGCAGGGTCTCCTGACAGCCACTTTTAAGATGAGGAAGTGGGGAGGGGCCCTCTACTGCCCTCTGGTGTCCACCCACCAAGCCGACTTCTTGAGGGTCCGTGATGGCTTCTGGAGAGGCTTGCTGCTGGAGAGGTGAGCCATCTCTAACTCACTGTGTGACCTTGGGTGTATGCCACCCCCTCTCTGAGCATCAGTTTTCTCATCTGTAAGAGACAGGATTGGACCACATAGTCTTAAAAAAGAAAGCCAGCCTGAAGCAAGTGAACGAGGACGGGCAGATACAGGGGCAGGGGCAAAAAAGGGAGCCAGAGGGTAGCACCAAGGGGCACACTGGGAGCCCTGAGAAGCTAGGAAGGGGCCAGGGCTCCAAAGGTAAGGCCCAGGCAAGCCAAGAATACCAGGAGGAGGAGAAACAACCGAGCCCAAGATCCTGGCCAGCAGCCACCAAGCCCCACTGTTTACCTTTCCCCTCCTCCGTTCTCCGTCCCCTCCCTTCTCCCCGTAAATAGCTAAATTAAGAAATCAAGATATTCTGAACTGGATCCTTCACAATAAAGGATAATTATTGAGACAACTGGCAAAATTGGAAAGGGTTCTCATGATTATACATAACAGCATATCATTTACCGATTTTGATGGTTGGATTGAAGTTTTGTAGAAGTTTGTCCTTGTTTGTAAAATACATACTAAAACATCATGTCAGCAACTTACAAATTGGAAGGAGGACTTCTTTGTATCATACTTCCAAATTTATGTCACTTTTGAGATTGTTTCAATAAACTTTTTCAATTCTAGAATTTTCTCTTAAAAATTGCATACATCCTTTGACTTGGCAATTCAATGTTAGGATTTTATTGTACAGATATATTTGTATTCGCATGTATGAACAATGATACATATGTAGGTACAATTACATTCATGTACCATCATAAATATGTATATGCCAGTGATATTACACATTATACGCAAGATGTTTACGGCAGAAATATTTTTAAATAGCAAAAAATCCGAAGTTAACTGTCCATCAATAGGAGAGCAGTAAAATAAGGATGCTAAACTCATGCAGTGGCTCCTCTGCAACCATTAAAAAGAATGAACCAGGTCTATACTAACAGGGGTTAATATCTACCTAGCACTCACCTCATGGCAGGTCTCATCCGAGTGCTTTGTGTATACTGATTCAGAACGACCCTACTGTGTAGATCCTGTTGCTATCCCCACCGTGTAGAAGAGAGAATTGAGCCTGGGGGAAGTTAAGTAACAGCCCAATGAGGATGCGCTCAGCTGGGGTCCAACTCCTGCAGCTGGTTCCAGAGTCCACATGCTTAACCATACACAATCATTCGGGCAGAATACGCAAGGCACCACTGCTAATGATGGTTTTTGGGAAGTGGGCTTGGGTGAAGGAATAAGATTGAGTTTGACTTTTCATTTCATACTGTTCATATTCTTTACCATATATCTTTATCACACATCACCATGTATCAGTTTTACACATTACTTAAAACCCACTAATTTAAATACATAAGCATGAAAGTATAAAAAACATTTAAAAACTATGGACAAGAGTATGGAAGTTACTCTAAAAAGTAAAAATAGAGTTACCAGATGATCCAGCAATCCCACTCCTGGGCATATATCCAAAAAAGATGAAAACTCTCATTTGAAAAGATACAGGCACCCCAATGTTCATGGCAGCACTATTTACAATAGCCAAGAAGACATGGAAGCAACCTAAACGTCCACTGACAGAAGATGTGGTGCAAATATACAATGGAATACTTCTCAGCCATAAAAAAGAATGAAATAGTGCCATTTGCAGCAACAAAGATGGACCTAGAAATTATCATACTAAGCGAAGTCAGTCAGAGAAAGACAAATATCACATGATATCACTTATATGTGGGATCTAAAAAATAGTACAAATGAAGTTATTTACAAAACAAAAATAGACTCACAGACTTAGAAAACAAACTATGGTTACCAAAGGGGAAGGGGGGGGGTAAATTAGGACTTTGGGATTAACAGATACACACTACTATACATAAAATAGATAAACAACAAGGACTTACTGTATAGCACAGGGAACTATATTCAATATCTTGTAATAATCCATAATGGAAAAGAATCTGAAAAAGACTAGATATATGTATATGCATACCTGAATTACTTTGCTGTACACCTGAAACTAACACAACATTGTAAATCAACTATACTTCAATTTTTTAAAAAATGAAAGATAAAACACACATTTTAAAAAAAATGGTCCTGATACCGACTTTTAAGGGATCTGTTAATTTTATAAGCAACAGTAAAGTATATGGTAAGGAAATGAAAAACATAAGAACCGGCTCACAGGGTTTCTGGAAACTCTGGGTTAAGTGTGTCACCTTACTTCCCGGGTTCGCACACACAGTTGATGGTGCTTGGCCAGAGCACCAGAGGACAGAAATACCCACATGCACTTACAGCGCTTCTGCGGGCACAGCAGACAACCAGAGCTCTAACCCGAGCTGAATTGTGTGGCTTTTGAAAGTGCCTTATAAATTATCCAATGTGACATCACAATGATCCTATAAGGTTTAGTTTCCTCCTCTGTAAAACGGAGATATCAGTATTTGTTCACCTAACAGCACTGATCATTTATGTATTTATTTATATTCCTATCCCCATTTCGCAGATATGGAAAGTTTCGCAAGTAGTTCCTGGGGGAAACAATGTAGTTTTGTTTGATCTTTTTTTATCAATAATAAGTGAGAGGGAGGAGGGGGGAGTGCTTTGATGCGCCCAACTCCGGAAGGGAAAGGGAAGATGGGTGACGCCCTTTAATGTCCAGGGGGTTTGGGAAGGACAAGCGGGCACCGCACGGTGGCTGGAGCTGGTGGCGGTGCTTCGCACGCTCCGGGTCTGAGGCGGCCCTGAGCACGAGTCCGGGCGCGGAAAGTGAGGCGGCGGCGCGGGAGCTCGGAGGGCGTTACGCACGGCAACCTCGCACGCGCACCCGCCCCGTCTGTGCGCGGATGCTGACCCCGCCGCGCGCCGCGGCTGTGACTTGCGGGACTTTTTTGGCTCGCAAGGTCTCGGTGCCCTCCCCGTGGCGGGGCTACTGGCGTTTGAGCTTCCGGGTCCAGCCGCGTCCAGGCAGGGGGGGAAACGTGGAGGGGCGCGCGTCTGCCGCAGGAAACACGGGGTCCAGAGTCCCACTTACCAGTAAGGCGTTCCCACGAGTTAGTCTGTGGCTTTGGGGAAGGCGCTTTCCTGGGCCTCAGTTTCCCCATCTGTAAAACCGGAGTCAATCGCGCAGAGTTGGGATGGGAATTAAACGAGGTACCGCGCGCTCCGAGGGCGAGAAAGGCCAGCGGCTCCCTTCGCGCCGAGGGCAGGACGGCGGCGGCCGCATCACCGCGCAGTCTCCCGACTCGCCAGGTGTGGGCTCAGCCCGCCCCTCCCTGCCTTCCTCCCCGAAGTAGGCTGGGGGCGAGGAGCGGTGGGCTCTGCCCGGCACTGGCGCCTCCCGCGCGGGCGCCCCGGGTGTCCGCCCCGCGCTCCGCCGGCACCCCGAGGTGCCCGGCGCTCCCGGAGCTGGGCGGGGCGGGGCGGGGCACGGTCCTCGTGACCCGGCGGGCGCCTCCGGGACCTCGCCCCTCCCTCCGCTGCGCGCCCTGCGCCCTGCCTGGCCCGTATCTGCCCTCCTGGCCTCAACGCGCCGCGACCCGACGCCCGGCCCGTCGCCTTGCTCTCCCTAGCAGGACCGCAGAGAGCAACCCCGGGGTCCGGGCCAGGCCGACACGCCCCGGAAAGGAGTCGGTGAGTGCGGGGAGAAGGGGGAACGGCGGGGTCCGGGGGCGCCCGGGATATCCCGGAGGCCCCAGGTGCAGGGCGGGTCCGCGGGGCTGGGTGCAGCCCCGCCGGTGTGAAAACGCCCCCAGCGGCCCGCAGGCCTCGGTCCTGGCTGATGAGGAGGACGCGTCCAACCCACCGAACCCCAAACCCAGGCTTCCCCCGGATGGCTTGGTCAGGCTGGTCTGGATCCTCAGGGAGCAAAAAAGCCCTGTTGCGGATCTACATGCAGACGGGGCTGAGGCTGCCGGCCTCGGAGGAGACTCACTCCGGCTGGTCGCCCTGGGGCCTGAGGCTGTTTGGGGAGAGACCCCCTCCTGCTCGTAGAGAGAGAGCCCGGGTGGTGTCGTGGCATGGGAGGAGGCGTCCTGGACTTTGGGGCCTCTGAAAGCCCCACTTTTATTGGAATTATGTTTTGTTCGCCGACACGCCCCTCGACGGCCCACCACCTTGTGATCGGGATGGGGGAAGGGTCTGTAGGCGGAGAGAGTCACACAGTGGGCGCTGGCCCCAGGTCCCTGCCTGAGCCAGACCTCTTTACATATCCCCTGCAGTTTCCCAGGCTGTGTCCTACTCACCTTAACCAAATGTTGAAAACCCCATTTCATTTTCAGTTGGGTTGGGGTCTTTGCATTATGTTTGTTTTTTAAAATTTTAGTTACACATTTCTTTCTGAGAGGTTGGAATGATAAAGGGGGGAGGTGAGGCCCCCACTAGCCCACCAGGTGCAAAGGTGGCCCTGCGCTTGGCCATGAAGCCCCAAGGAGAAGGCCAGGGCTAGCAGACCATGGCAGCGGAGCAGTGACATTGGCACCTGGGTTCAGCCCGTTCACCTCTGTCCCCCGACGTCCAGCCCTCCACTGGATTCTCAGCCACTCCGCTGACCTCAGTAACACATGGCTCTCTTGGGCAAGAGCCCCATGCCTGAATCTCCAGGGCCTCACGCCTTAGATCCAAGCACCAATCATAGGTCCCTGTGCTTCACCACATCCAAAATCTGGGTGCAGTGGTAGGTGCCCCGCAGGATTCGCTGAAGACAATTCCAGGCACATAGACTAGCAGTCAGTGGGTCTTATTGATTAAGGCATTAGTGACTGAAAAATTAAAGCCAGCTGAGTGGAAAGCTTGGGGGTGGTGAAGAGGATCCAGAGCCCTGTAGGCTACACAGAAGGGAGACTTTGGTGCCCTCGGATGACAGTGTGGTGATTTCTCATGGCTGCCCCCAGTTCATGCCATTGGGTCAGCCTTCTAGGGCTGTCTCGTCCTTTTCAGAAGCAATCTCTGGAGGAAGAGCCCACTCCCCTCTACCCACCTTGTCACCTCTCCCTTTAATCCTGACATCCTGGCATCACCCAGGGTTGGAGAGAGACATAGAGGTCGTGGTACAGATGGAAAAACTGAGACCCAGAGAGGAAGGGGACTTGTCCCAAGTCGCAGGGCTGGTTGGTGCCTGAACTGGGATAGGAACCCAACTCCTGAAGCTCAGCCGCATCCTCGTCCCTCAGCGCCACCTTGGGGCCCGTCCTTGCTGTGGAGACTAGAGCTGAGGCTTTAGCTGCAAGTGCAGAACTATGTCCGTGCGTAAACAAGGTTTCCAGCAGCTTCCCAGGGAGCTGGGAGAACAGAGAGAACAGGCAGGCGGGAGGCAAGCTGCAGGGCCATTGCTGCTGGAGTGATTTCAGAGCACCTGCAGGGGGTGGGGGGAAGGTGCTCATTTTGCAGCTGATGAGGGTTGGGGGTTTGGTTGCTGCCAGTGGGCAGCAGGCCCTGCCTGCAGAAGTGACCACACAGGCCAGCTTTGGGAAGCAGCCGCAAAGGGTTAACACAGAGGCCCCACAGCTGGCACCTGGGCCTTCCCTCAGGAATGTGCCCGCATCTTTATCAGCAAGGGTTGCCCACCTGATTCTGAGTCAGAGAGCATTCCTGCCATTGTTTGTTGGGCATTGAAGAGGAACTTGGACTTGCTGCAAAGTTTATCTGCTCAGGCGTTGGTGACTAGTCATAATTGCCATCGCTCCCAGGCTCAGGGGGCCGCCAGCCCAAGTTTTGTGTAGGAGGGATCCCCGCCCAGATCTCCCTTTAATGTGGCCAAAATATGAACTCAAATCTTTAACAGATAAAGATGACCCACCATTGAAATGCGGTGGTCTGGGTTCAGGGTATCCACCTGGTAAAACCTATTCTACGGTCTCTTTCCAACTCATTAACCTCCGTGTCGCGCTCTCTCTTCTCCGTTATAGTGTTTAAGCGATGGGGGAGGGCTAACAGTCTCAAAGATTACAAATGTGGTTAGGTCTGAGCTGTGGACCAGGCGCACGTTGAAAGTGTTTTGTTCAGGAAGCTCATGACTAGGCGTTATCGACACCGCAGCGGAACCAGGAGCAGGTGGAGCCTGGTGGGGGCTGCCCTCCGCAGCGCGCACGCCCTGGGGGGCTCCCCCAGGCTAGGGCGGGTCAGAGCCCGGCACCCTCCGTGGGTCCAGCATGTCCTCTGCTGCCACGTTCCCCCTTGACTGTTACGGTTGGAGGGATACCGGGTGGAGATCAGGGTCTTGGTGAGCAAGCAAAGTGGGGAGTGAGGACTGTGGCTGAAAGGCTGTCCCCTCCATGAATCCACGTGGATCCCTCAGCGTGGCCGTACCTGGCAGAGGGGCTGCCCTTCCACCATACCCCGAGTTCCCCCATCAGCCTGACGCTAGCCAGAAGGGGTGCTAGCAGCACACGCCTCGATTGCCAGTGACTTTTGGTTTATGCATTTTGAATACTGAAATCAAACATATTCTCCATTCGACTTCAGATTATTTCCTGAAGATAGTTTTTTAGAAGCTTTAAACCATCACCCCACCACCCATCATCACCACCACCACCAACAACAACAATGAAAAAAATAAATTAATAAAAATAATAAAAAACTGGGACTTCCCTGGCAGTCCAGTGGTTAAGACTTCACCTTCCAATGCAGGGGGTGCAGGTTCAATCCCTGGTTGGGGAGCTAAGATCCCACATTCCTCGGGGCCAAAAAAACAAAACATAGAACAGAAGCAATGTTTTAACAAATTCAATAAGGACTTTAAAAATGGTCCACATCAAAAACTCTTTAAATAAATAACTAAATAGCTTTAAGCTTCTGCACATCATTAATTCACTACATGGCAAGATTTGGTCACAGTAGATAAAGACCCATGTCGTGGACCACCCGTGTCATGGACCCATGTCGGGAGCCGGGCTCCCGACCCCTGGCTGTCCTGAGAACATGCTTCCCTCGGAAGCATCGCGTCCCTACTGCATGGCACAGCATCCTACGTATGGGATGTGTCTGAAATTTGGAATCACTCTCCCTCCCCTCCTCTCCCTGCACCTCCTGCTCACCCAGAAGTTGGGCCAGAGCTAAAACTAGGCACCACATATACCCTGAGAAAACCATAATTCAAAAAGAGTCATGTACCACAATGTTCATTGCAGCTCTATTTACAATAGCCAGGACATGGAAGCAACCTAAGTGTCCATCGACAGATGAATGGATAAAGAAGATGCGACACATATATACAATGGAATATTACTCAGCCATAAAAAGGAACGAAATTGAGTTATTTGTAGTGAGGTGGATGGACCTAGAGTCTGTCATACAGAGTGAAGTGAGTCAGAAAGAGAAAAACAAATACCATATGCTAACACATATATATGGAGTCTAAAAAAAAAAAGAAAGGTTCTGAAGAACCTAGGGGCAGGACAGGAATAAAGACGCAGATGTAGAGAATGGACTTGAGGACACGGGGAAGGGGAAGGGTAAGCTGGGACGAAGCGAGAGAGTGGCATGGACATATATACACTACCAAATGTAAAATAGATAGCTAGTGGGAAGCAGCTGCATAGCACGGGGAGATCAGCTCAGTGCTTTGTGACCACCTAGAGGGGTGGGATAGGGAGGGTGGGAGGGAGACACAAGAGGGAGGAGATATGGGGATATGTGTATAAGTATAGCTGATTCACTTTGTTATACAGCAGAAACTAACACCCCATTGTAAAGCAATTATACTCCAATAAAGACGTTAAATAAATAAATAAAAATAGGCACCAGAGTACAATTTTTCAGATAATGTCTAATCCATGAAGTACCAACAGTCTGCTCTTGGTTTAGCTATGTGGGATGCTTGTTTTTCGAAGTCTGTTTTGCATCGTTCCTGGCTTCATTAAACAGAGCATCATGAACACATATCACTTTCCTCAACAACTCAGGGTCATCCCTGGAACCTCCGAAATGGCGCTAAGCCATGGTGCCATGGTCCCCTTGAAGCGTGGGAGGCCGTCTGCTTCCCTCTGCATGCTGGTCTCCCCTGTGCACATCTCAGTAGGTTGCTGCCCGGCGTCACTCCAGGCAGCAGGCAGCCAGGCTGGGCCTCTTCCCCACCCGACCCCGGCAGGCCCCCGCCTCGCCAGAGGTGCCCAGACCCTCCCTGGTCCAGTGCGCGCCCAATCCCAGGCCTCGATGGCCTTTGCTATCTGAGCTGGGAAACCAAGTACCATCCTTATTAGAAAGACGCATCAAACAAAAGAGACAGGCTTGAGAGGGGGCTGGGGTGGGGGGGATCCTGTGGGTGTGAAGCCTCCAGGTGGCAGTTCTGACTCCTAGTGACCTTTCCATCCATCCCTTATCAGTCACTGACATGCTCTAAGACGGTTAAGCTTGCGTGACAAGAAAGATATACTCATTTCCTTTTGTTCTGCTTTTCTCCCTCACACCTCACAATTTTAGTTTCTTGAAATAAGGCCTGGAATTGTGACTTTTCCTTGAGGAGAGGAGAGAGAATGCCAGCTACTCAGCTGATGGTCACGGCTTTCATCTGCTCTGGAAAGAGAATGTCAATGAATGGGCTTCTTATGATAGAATTTTTTTCAACAATGGTGAAAAACAAAAATGAGTAAACCCCAGTCATCCATCAAATGACTTTTTGTTCCAGTTTTTTTAAAAACAAACTGTGTGCTCTAGAGGAGCATCAGGCATCAGTCTTGGTTTAGTGTTTTCGTGTCCAAAATCTAAAGTCAACTGTAATGAAAATAGTTTGAATGATTCTGGCACATCAGGGCATCCTCTTAATGCATCGTTCACAGCACAGTGCTTGAGGATGGAAATACTGAGGGGTCGGTGCAAAAAATTTAAGAAATTATTTGTCACCGATTTTAAGGCACAATCCAGGAAGCAGTTTAGTTGACAGCCGTGGGATCTCTGTGGACATTTCCATTTTAGCTGGTATCGAGTGTTGCTCAGAAAATGTCACTTTTCATAATTAACCTCTTGTAGAGCAAAGCAGTTTTCTAACACGGAGCAAGTTGTGTTCACATTTCTGCAGAGAGTACTTTCGGCTGGTCAGCACTGGTGAAAGGGAGATGTTCCCCAGAATTCAGAAGCAAAATTGGGTCTTTCGATGGGTGTTAAGGTTTCCCAGTGAGAGCAGACAGATTGGGTCCCTTCTCTGATGTTCCTAAAAAGCATATTTCGGTCTTCAGTGAAGACTCGCTGAAGCCACACAGAGGTTCTTGAACTCTCGGTTGCCCACAGGGAACCTGTCACCCAAACAGAATCTTCCCCCAGAGCAGAGCTGGATGGGGTGAAGTGGCCACAGTCTCTGGCCAAGGGGCCCCTGTATGGCCTGATGAAGACCAGAGAAGTGGGAGCACAGAAAAGCACCCCCATGTGCCAGGGAGAAGTCGCCGTCATCGCGATATGTGATGTCACCAGCTGTTAGGAGGTGTGAAGAAATACTCAAGGGACAGGCGTGATGGGGGAGGGAGAGACAGGTGGAGGTGTCATCAGAAGATCTTGCTAGGATGCAGATTCTGAGTCGGGAGGGCTGGGCAGGGCCTGGGAGTCTGCGTGTCTCACGGGCTCTGGGAGGTGCTGCTGGTCCTCAGAGCACACTGCGTAGCGAGCAAGGTGGTAAAGCTCTCCTCCTCTTGGTTTTTGACATTTGAATTCTCCTTCCTTTGTCCTCTTGGCGTTGATTGGGGTCTTCCGTGTCCTCGAAAAGGGCATAACGTCATCTGAAGTCTGACTCCTGGGGTATGGGGATTGTACACACGAGTTCATTTATTTCGACTGCACACATTTCCAGACACCCATTTGCCTGTTTTCTAAAACCATCTAACCCAGGTTCCAGCTGCTGGGAAATCAGTCAGCACTTTCTGTGTTGCCTCTTCTTTGTGAATTGGCCGGCATCTGCATGTGGGCTTCCTGGGCTGAACACTGTGGTCCTGTGTTATTCCAGGTGTGACCCTGACGAGAAGCAGAGATGGGGAAAAAACTGGATCTTTCCACGCTCACGGATGAAGAGGCCAAGCACGTCTGGGAAGTGGTTCAACGGGACTTTGACCTGCGAAGGAAAGAAGAGGAGAGACTAGAGTGAGTGTGTGTGGCTGGGCCCCTGGCGGCCTCCGGGGGGACTGTCACCTCGCGGCCCTCTGAGTGGCCAGACAGCGGGAGCTCGGGTACAGGACCCTGGCCGGAAGCCGGGCGCTGGGAAACATTCTGCTTTCTGGCCTTAAGAAACTTTAATTAAGTTTCTTCCTAATTAAAACAAGGAGATCTGACTTTCCTCCTGAGAGTCAGATATTCCCTGAATAGTTTTATTTCAACTTGATCCAACCCCAGGGTGACATTCTCTCCTAAGCCGGGCGACGCTTAGGGCACGGCATTGCACGAACAAAAGAGCTAAAGGTGATGAATAGGGAAAGTCTTGATGCTGGCCTGAAACACCCAGAAGCTGGGAGCAAGGGCATTTAGGACAAAGGCTGACTTCTGCCTCTTTCCAGCAGTGTTGGGGGCACCTCATCCTCAGCATGGAGGCCCCAGCGCCGTTTTGCACGTCTCTCCCTGTGGGCTGAGCTAAAACCCACCGGGCGTTGCTTACTCCCCCCCTGCCTTTGCATATTCCTCCACCAGACCTCCAAGGCTTAGCTGTCCCCTGGGCTCCCTGTTGTCTTGGTGACGTTTGTGAGTTGGTAGGCCTATTGCGAAGGAGACATTGTATAAAGACTCAAGGGGGGGAGGTAGCCAAGGAAATGCCTGCAAGGCTCCTGGTGGCGGAGCACTGAGAGGAGGTCAGAGCCGTGGTGGGAAGCAGGCCGTCGGGGGGCTGAGGACCCGGGCAGGACTTGGGCCTTTCCCCGCGTGGCTGCAGGCCTTCGGGCAGGGGAGTAACAAGGCCCGGCTTCCGCTCTGCAGGCGGTGGGCTACGGAGAAGCGGTCAGATGAGCTCTGAAGGGGGCACCTGCACGTTTGCCCACGGGTTGCATGTGGGGTGTGGAGTATGGGAGGCGTCAAGGTCAGGGTCACTCCAGAGCCATGGCCTGAGGAACTGGGGCATGGAGGTGTGGTCACCTCACCTGGGGAAGGCGAGGGTGGAGCAGGTGTGGAGGAGACCAGGACACGGGTCAGACCCGTTGGCACTGGGTTGCCTGTTAGACGCGAAGTGGACAGGGGAGCCCCCCACACACGGGGCTGGAACCCAGCAGAGGCAGGACTGAGGACGCATGCACCTACAGGTGCTGTGGCTGCTACAGTCCCTCCAGACTTAGTGGCTTAAAGCACGCAAATCCCTCGTGACTCTGGAGTCCAGAAGTCGAGGTGTGGGCGCGGCTGCCTGCCTTCTGGAGGTTCCCTTGCCTCTTCCAGCGTCTCGAGGCACCCACGCTCCTTGGCTCCTGCCCCCCCCCCCCCCGCCTCTTCGAGGCCGTCAGCCTGACGTCTTCCAGTCTCTGTCTTTCTGACCTCTGCTTCTGTCGTCACATCTCTCTGACTCTCCTGCCCTCCTTTACTTAGAAGGATCTCGCGATCATGCTGGGCCCACCCAGCTAATCCCATCACCATCTCACAGCCCTTAACTTAATCACACTTGCAGAGTCCCTCTTGCCCTGTAAGGTGACACAGTCCCAGGTTCTAAGAACCAGGACACATAACGTTTTTGGGGTAGAGGGATCATTACTTAGCTGCCCCCAGTATTTAAAGCCATGGGCCTGGAGGAGACCACCCTGGAGGGGGGACACAGAGAGAAGGACAGACCCCAGCGGAGACAGAAGGAGCAGCAGTGGGAGCCTCTGGGTCCCGACACAGAGCAGAGCCACACAAACCGACAGACTGTCAAGAGAAGCAAGTTCAGCGGAGCCCAGTGCCTCTCGATGGCGGGGAGGCGTCTGGATCAGCGCCGCGGGGCTTCCTGCTGCCTCTCTGTGGAACCCTCCACCCTCCGCTCTGCCGTGGGCTGCAGGTCCCCCCCCACCCCGGGTTTTCATTATGAAGGCGCTTTCTCCCCACTGGTGTCTAGGGCCCTGACTCAGCCCCCCGCGACCCCAGGACTGGGGCCCAGAGCTGACCTTGGCCAGCGTCCACGCGCCGATCGGGCCCGCCCTGCCCCTCGTCCCCTCCCTCTGCTTCAGCTGTGGCCTCGAGGCTGCACCCGGGGCCCAGGGCCACACGCTCTCAGCGACAGAGCCCGCCTGGCCTTTGCTCTGGGGATCACAGCCTCTCCAAGCAGCCCAGCTGTTGTCACTTTTATTTTTTTATTTTATTTTATTTACTTATTTTATTGAAGTATAGTTGGTGTACTTTTATTTTCAATGACAGCTTAGACCCTCCCATTCGATACGTGTATAGAATCGCAGATCAATCAGAGCGGAGGGGAACCCAGCCCTCCAGGGAGACCCTTGAGTGGCTCAGCCCCTCCCTCCGTCCAGGCAGAGCCCAGGTGGTTGTGCCGAAATTCCGATCTTTCTTGTCTACGGGGGATGCCCTCCTGACACCCTTCCTCTTTATTTTCCATGTTCCTCTAGTCATTTCACCCTGTAAAAGGGAGACACGCCCAGGTGAGCTCCACTTACTGCTGGGAAAGGAAGTCTCCTAAGGATCCGAGGTGTGTTGCCTCCACTTCCGGGGGGCCTGTGGGTGAGGTCAGGTCCCCGGCCAGTTGGTTATGGTCAGGGTCATGTCCTTGTTCGGAAGTGCCTGAGCCCTTTTGCTCACGCGGCCTTCAGATCGGCCGCTCACCTGTGTCTTCTTGGCCATCCGTGTGCGATTAGATGGTGAGCTTACTAAATATAATAGCGCAGGACGTGGTCCCTGGAAATGCTCTAGCACGGAGAGGTGGTGGTTCAGAGAATCCACAGCAGAGTCAAGGCAAGGATGCTGGAGCCCCAGTCGCCTTCCCATGATTGGTGCTTCTTGTGCAGACACAGGCCCCTGGTGACACACTGGGGAAGAGTCGTGGAAACAGCGGGGGCTTAGTGAAGGGTATTTTGTGGGGTTTATTTTTTGATGTTTTTCTCTCTTGCTCACTGTGGTATTGGTTAACTGTGCAACGAGAGGTGAAGCCACCTCTGCCTGTGACAAGCCTTATCCCCAGGGTCCCCGTGACCCCTGGGAGCAGGGCCCAGGCATGTGGTTCTGAGGCCAGGACACGCGGGGTGTGGGTTCAAGTTCTGCTCGGGTGGGTGCTGAGACTTAGGAAGGGCGTGGCGGAACCAAGCTCCGAATAAAGACAGTTGGGTTCTGGACACTGAGATTGGTTCTGCAGAGCAAGTTGGCTAAAATACCAGCAGTCTAGAATGAAACTGAAGACAGTTTAAAAATAATAAACCTCCTTCTTCCCAATCTCCTCTCAGTGTTAATCTGTGCATTTCACCAGTTTCAACATTAATCGTCCATTTCCTGAAACCACAATATCCCATTCTCTGTCGCACGTCTGGGTTTCTCCACGATTCCTTGGGGTCCTCATATTTTCTCCCAGTTCCTGATTCTCTAATCTATGAATCAACAATAGGCTGAATGGAGAAACTGGCCCTCAGGTGACCACTAAGTGGGTGACCTTAACAAACTGAGCTGCTCAGGGGTTGTTCAGATGAGTTTTTTTGTTTGCTTTTTAATTTTTATTGAGATATAGTTGATTTACAAGGTTGTGTTAGTTTCAGATGTATAGAAATCAGATGAGTTTTTGATGTCTTTGACACACTCTGAAAGATGCCAAATGGATGGCCCAGCTCAAAACACCTACCGAGGTCGTTGACAGAACAAACTTAATAGGGGGGAAACCGTGAAACCAAGAAACAGACACATGCATTACTTGGAAAGAACTTTCCTGTCCTGAATACACGTCAAGTGGACATAGTGTGTGGGCTCAAGGTCAATTCACCAGCAGCACATTTACCGGAGAGGCGATTTGCTAAACAGCCAATTCACCAAATTTACCAATTAGGAAACAATCAAACAAAAAAAGGAATACGTTTCCTTTAGTGTTTACAAAGTTAACAGAAATGTATGTTTGATGGATGGCTGCTCAGTTTTTCTCCCCATGTGGGAGCATCACCCTGTAAAGGATGCTGGGATGGGGCCTGGGTGAGGGCTCCGGCACCTTCTCCTGTGGGGTAGGACCAGCACCTCTTTGGCTTCTGCTGTCAAAGTGTGTGACCAGTGAGCTGGCCCAGGTCCCCAGCACTAATGCCCACATGCCCAGTAGACCATCTCCATGACACGAAAGCCTCTGACCCCTCGGCCAGGCCTGACCTCCTGCCCTGTGCAGAGGACTTCTCACAGCCCCATGGGGAAGATGGAGGCCATCCGGTGGTGAAGGGCAAAGGCTGGAGCATCTTGGTGCATCTTCCCCATGAGCCTCCTAACGGGACATTTCAAACAGAACACGCTTGTTGCAGGGACTGGGGCTGTGGGCAGACCGTGGGGACAGCTACCCTCTGAAATGACCAGGAGGATTTCCCTGGGGGTCTAGCTGCTGAGTGGCAGGTGCCTTGTGGAGCTTCCAAACGGCTTTTCTCACAGGCTATTTCGGGAATTCGAGGAGAAGGAAGGGGGAGGCTGTCTGGCCTTTGATTTAGCCCCAGGCAGATATAAATCTCTCCCTGAAGTCGGCATGTGTGACCAGGGACTCGGGAGTAGGGTGTTCACTGTACATGGTGTGATGTTATTCCTGGCTTCCCATCAACACAGTGCTACACTCTGGAGAATCCAAAACCCAAAGATGCACAAAAATTCTTAGGCAATTCCTCAAGTGTTCACTCTCCTCCAGACCCTGGTCACTGTCACAGTGAGCTCACCCAGTTCCTCACAGAAAGCTCAAGGCTACCAGGTGTAACCTACCCCCATCCTCCCCCCATCCTCACCTGTGTTCATGCCCACCCTGTGTTCCCTCTCCTGGCCCTTACTTGTGCTCTGGCCCTTTCCTGTCTGCTCCCAGCTCCTGGAGCATGGAGCTGCCTCGGTTACTCCCTCTCTGTCCTCTAGCTCCTACTTGGAATGTCAGTAGGATCAATCGCCATATTGGAACAAAAAAACAAAAGCAAGAACAAACAAACAAATAAACACAGAAAGCCTTTCCTTTGTCCCTGACACCCTGCTAAACTCTGGCACATCTTGCTCCCTTTAATTGAAAAGACAGCCCACACTCAAGGGCTGCACATCCTTACATCTGCCTCATGTTGCACTGGTCTGTTCTGGCAGCTACCCCTTTCACAGATGTAGATAATCAATGAAACAACATGAAAGTCCCTAAAATGCAACCAAGTATGTATAACAATATCTAGTACGATGGTAACATTTCATATCAGTAAGAAAGGGAAGAATTAGTTAAAGCTAAGTGTTGGAATAGTTGACCATGAGCGCAGGGCTGGGGGAGGGAGTTTGACCTCAGTTAGCTTTATAACTGATATATTAAAAATGTAGAACAGGAAACTGAAAATTATTGGAAGAGAATATAAGTAAATATGTACATAATCTTGGAGTGGAAAAGCCTACATATGACAACACAGGTAGACCTCACAACACAAAATACTGATAAGTATTGACTAAATACGTACATCTGAATTTAAAAGGAAAATGTTTAATTTTTTAAAAATTAGAAGAAACAGTTTTAACAGAAATGGCAGTGATTCATATCTTTGATCTCTAAAGAGTGTCTTAAGATCAGAAGGATAAAGAAGTTTTCCAAATTAGAAAAACACAAAAATCCGAAAGTTTACATAGGAAAGGGGTAAATGAGAATGCATGGGTGACTCATGTCGCTGGGTGAGGACCCAAGTTTACCTAAATAGAACACCCTGTTTTCAAGGGCACAGCCCACAAGTCAAATATTAGGGCTGCAGACCTTCCCCAGAAAGGCAAACAGGTGGTGATGTGGATTTGCAATCTTTGCAAACAGACCTGAATGCCTGAGATTACCCATGAAAGAGCTCCTGGTGTGACACATGGCTTGCAAACCATGACTTGCTTTAAAAATAAATAATAATAAGGAATTTGAGGTCACCCTTTGTTGGGCCACCTGGCACCACAGACAGGCAACTCCAGGGTTGAAAAGACAGGGGCTGAAACAGGAAGTCAGCTGCCAGCGCAGCCTGGAGATTAACTTTGGTCTGAGATCACTTATGAGATTCCTGTGAGCCTCCCTCTCAGCGGGCTGTCGTTCACACATCACCACGTATTTCTTCTTTATCCCTTTTATCATCATTTGCTCATTCTCTTCAGAAGACCTCAAAGAACTTTAGCAAGTGTCTGTTTCCCTCATTATAATTCCTGATACTTATATAATCAAGACCTTACATCATGTAATTGCTCTTCAGTTCTTATTACATTATGTTTGTCCTCTTTCAGCAATTCTCTCTGACACTTTAGTTTGGTTGATGTACTTTTAATACTTTTGTCTCAATTCTGTGACTCATTGGTCCTTTCACCCTCATTCTTAAGGGTCATACTTGAGATTCGATGTTCAGTGCTCTGGAGCACATCTTCACGTTGTTTCCTCCGGAATGGCATGGCGGGGTGGGGTGGGGTGGATTTTATATTTGGGAATCTCTCAGCTGGGAGTGAGATCTCTGCTCACACATTTTCCCCTCAGAACCATGGCAGAATAATGAGCCCCCAAAGATGCCCATGTCCTAATCCCCCGAATCTGTGAGTATACTGGGCTACCTGGCAAAGGGGAATTAAGATTGCAGATGCAATTAAGGGTGCCAATCAGGGCCTCAGCACGGGGAGACAATCCTGGGTAATCCAGGTGGGCCAGTGTGGCCACAAGGGGCCTGATAGATGGAAGGATGCCAGTCAGGGCCTGGACGCAGGGAGACAATCCTGGGTTATCCAGGTGGGCCACAAGGGGCCTGACAGATGGAAGGAGGGGGGACACAGGGCAACGTAAGAGTGATTCATGGTGAGAAGGACTCAACCCGCCATTGCTGGCTCTGAGACGGAGGAAGGGGCCGTGAGCCAGTGAATACAGTTGCCCTCTAGAAGCTGGGAAAGCAAGGGCACAGACCTTCCCCCTGAGCCTCCAGGAAGAATCCCAGTCCCACCAACACCTTGATTTTGGGTGCCATCTAGGACTTCCATAGCTTGAGAGGAGAAGTCAATACCTGGCTTCAAAGCTTCAAAAGTCAGGCTGACTCTCTTGTTAGGGGCTAATGCAGCTGGTGACTTTAAGTTGAAGCCAGGGCTCATTTACCATTTTGAAAACCCCAGGACCCTGAAGAACTATGTTAAATCTCCTCTTCCTGTGCTCTATAAATGGAACAACAAAGCCTGGATGCCAGCACATCTGTTTACAATACGGTTTACTGAATATTTTAAGCCCACTGATGAGACCTACTGCTCAGAAAAAGATTCCTTTCAAAATAATACTGCTCATTGACAACGTACCTGGTCACCCAAGAGCTCTGATGGAGATGGACAATGAGATTAATATTGTTTTCGTGCCTGCTAAGACACATCCATTCTGCAGCCCATGGATTGAGGAGTAATTTTGACTTCTAAGTCTTATTCTTTAAGAAATGCCTTTCATGAGGCCACAGCTGCCAGAGACAGTGATTCCTCTGATGAATCTGGGAAAAGTAAATTGAAAACATCTTGGAAAGGATTTGTCATTCTAGATGCCATGAAGAGCATCCATGATTCATGGGAAGAGGTCCAAGTATCAACATTCACAGGAGTTTGTAAGAAGTTGATTCCAACTCTCACGGATGACTTTGAGGGGTTCAAGACTCCAGTGGAAGAAGTAACTGCAGATGGGGCGGACACAGTGAGAAAACTAGAATTAGAAGTGGGGCTCCAGATGTGACTGAATTGCTGCAATCTCATGATACAACTTGAACAGATGAGGAGTTGCTTCTCATGGATGAGCAAAGAAAGTGGTTTCTTGAGATGGATCTACTTCTGGTGAAGATGGTGTGAAGATTGTTGAAATGATGACAAAGGATTTAGAATATTCCATGAACCGAGTTGGTAACACAGCAACAGAATTTGAGAGAATTGACTCCAATTTTGAAAGAAGTTCTACTGTGGGTAAATTGCTATCAAATAGCGTTGCATGCTACAGAGAAATTATTCATGAAACGAAGAGTCCATGCAGCGAACTTCATTGTTGTCTTATTTTAGGAAATCGCCACAGCCGCCCTAGCATTCAGCACCCACCACCCTGATCAGTCAGCAGCCACCGACACAGAGGCAAGACCCTCCTCCCACAAAAAGAACATGACTCAGAAGAAGGTTAGCAATTTTTAACAAGAAAATATTTTAATTAAGGTATGTGCATTATTTTTTCAAACATAATGCTATTGCACACCTGATAGACTTCAGTATAGTGTAAACATAACTTTTATTTGCCCTGGGAAAGCAAGAAATTCTTGCGACTTCCTTTATTGCAATATTCATTTTGTTGCGGTGGTCTGGAACTGAACCCACAATATCTCCAAGGTGTGCCTTATTACCCGTCAGGTGTTTGCCCTTCTCTGCCTTGGCTGTCCTCTTTTCTCCACATTTCTGTCTCCTCAGCCCTTTTCTTTGCATTCTAGGAGAGTAAATGTGTGACTTCCAAATCAGCAGTTCTCAAACATTTTGGTCTGAGGGACCCTTTATATTCTTAAATTACTGAGAACCCCAAGGAGCTTTTGTTTAGCTGGGTTATAGCTGTCAATATTTATCCCATCAAAAATTAAAACTGGGTGTTTTAAAAATAGTCATTCATTTATTTAAAACAACAATAAACCCCTTACAACATAATAAAATTTTTATGAAAAATAACTTTTTTTCCAAAATAAAAACATGAGTGAGGACAATGGCATTGTTCTGTATTTTTTGAAAATCCCTTTAATGTCTGGCATAATCGGAGATAGCTGAATTCTGGTATTTCTTCCGCGTTCAATGTGTTGTAATATGTTGTTTTGTCTGAGGTGTTGGAAGAAAATCTAGCCTCACACAGATATGTAGTAGGAAAAAGCAGGAGTGTTTTAGTAGCTTTTTCATATAATTATGGACATTGTTTTGATAATACACGAAAACCCTATGACTGGTAGTTTCTTAAAGGAAGTTACAGTAGTTTCTTAAAGGAAGTTACAGTGTGGAATCTGAAACCATGTCAATGAACTTTACCTTTCCTGTTACATTAAAATCCATTGGTCCATCTTGCACTTGGGGTCAATCTTCTATCCACGCGTGATTTTGTGACACCTATGCAGACTTTCCAAACGTCGACATGTTTCATTATACAGAACCCAAAAAATCACATTCATTACCATCACTGCTGATCTTATCAGAAACTTCTCAGTGATGAAAACTCACTGAGAGGCTCAAGTCAGCAGAGACATAAAAGTTTTCCAAAAGTCTTTGAGCTTGAAAGCTTGAGTTTTGTCAGTGGCAACAAATACTGTCACTTGACACACTTTTAGCCAAAGACGCACTTCATCAAGACATGGTTTCCTTTCTTTTCTTTTCTGGCAGAGAGCAGATTGACTGCCGGTACACTCTGTACCTCTGGCTTGATCTGTGCTAGGGCCCCAGAACTTTCACCCACCATAGCTTTTGCACCATCGGTGCAGGGGTCAAAGAGCAAAACAGACAAATATCACCTTAGTGTTATTATGAGAAGAGTTTTGACCTTGTGGACCCTGTCAAAGGGTCTCAGGTACCCCTGTAGGTCCCTGGACCGCACCTTGAGAACCGCTGTTCTGAATCCCTGGACTTGATGTTCTGCCCGTTTCCCTCCCCATTGGCAACCTCAGTTCCTTTGCATCTTCACTTTAGCCCAGTCTTCTCCACCTCGGTGAACATAGCCTGTGGTCTTCCCAGCTCAGCCTGGCTTCTTCTTACCTCCTGCTCCTCTCTCTTGTGCCGACTCAGCACACCAAGCAGACTAGTTTCAAGTCTTCCTCTGTTTACTACTACTGTGTAGTAAATCACATTCAGGGCATCTTTTATTCCTGAAGGTGACCTTAACTTGTAGCTGCATGTTGGGCTTGTCCCTGCCTGTAGTGCAGGGACATCTGGTCGACCCTGTGATTGCGATAAGCAGGGTATATGGATGGCTTTGGCCCCTCACGATCCTTCAGGTCCGTTGATGTGCCCTCTGGTTGGCAGGCATCTGGTGTTACTCTGCTGGACCAATGCGGGGTCCCCTCTTCCCTCCCTCCTGTTTTCCAGCTGTGAAGAAGAGAAGTTATGTTTTAAAGAATCTGAAGCAGAGTCACAGATGTAGAAAACAAACTTATGGTTACCGGGGGGAGGTAGGGGGGATAAATTGGGAGATTGTGATTGACATATACACACTACTACATATAAAATCGATAACTAATAAGGACCTACTGTATAGTACAGGGAACTCTACTCAGTACTCTATAATGACCTATATGGTAGAAGAATCTAATAAAGAGTGGATATATGTATATGTATAACAGATTCACTGTGCTGTACAGCAGAAACTAACACAACATTGTACATCAACAATACTCCAATAAAATTGTTTTAATTTTTAAAAATTAAAATTAAATTTAAAATTAAAATTTTTGAAAAATAATATATATTACAAATAAATATATTCACAAAAAAGGAATCTGAAGCAGAGGATCATTATCTGTTCCCCCAAATTCAACACCTGAAAGTTTCCAGCCACCACCCCAGGACTCTCACGGGCTCTTATTTAAGAGGACTTCACATCCTGGGATGCAGTGTACCTCTACACGTCCTCGTCTTTCTTCCCGGGGGTCCGGCTCTACCTGGATGGAGAATGGGGGACCCATGCCGGGAGAGAAGCTGGACAAGGCCCTGCCCAGCCAAGGGGTGGCCTTTAGGTTTTCTGGCTGAAGCAGATACATCAAGAGTGGACGTGGAGGACACTAGGCCCTTTCCACCTGGCCCCAGGTGCTCTGCTGTTTTAGGAAGACACTTGCTCTACCTTGTCAATGCAGCTTTATCTAGCCTGTAGTCAGTGGATGACAGTATTCTTCCTAGGTTCCTGCCACCACTGGGCTTTTTTTCCTTGGCTTTTGAAGCTGAGACAAGAGTCTTATTTTTGTCTCTGTCTTCATGAGTATTTTAGGGCATATTTGGTAGGGGAAATCGGTGCAGTGTAGTCTGTGCCTCATGGAATCAGAAGGAGGCACCCAAAGCTCCTTAGAGTCGCTGCCCTGTCTTCAGCCTGCACCCGGCTCTGGGGCATCCCCGTCAGAAACCACGCTCTCTACAGAGTTCTCGGGAGACAATGGCACCTAGTGTCTGGCTCGTTTTTGTCACTAAGAATGGATTAATTTGATCTCATCTGAAACTAAAAATATTACGTTTGGCAGACGTTCTCTGCAGACCAGAACAAAAGCGTTGTGTTTATTATCCGGGGGCACATCTTCCATTTGGCGAGTTCACCTGGAAGCTGCTACTGAAGACCTGAGGGTGGGAGCTGGTTTCCTGAGACTTGGGTGCTGGATCACTCCTGCTCTGGACGCTCTCCAAGCCAAGCCATTTCAGCCTTTCGCTCCGTAGGGACAACCTGGGGAGTCAGCCCCACCTGCTCCCCTGCTGGAAGAGACCCAAACCTGCCCGAGGAGGAAGTACGATCTGACTTTGCCCTCAGGGCTCTGCGTGGCCTTTTTAGGGGGGTTGTTCGGGCAGCAGTGGGACCGCTGTGATCCTGAACCTTTATGGCTCTCTTAACCTGTGTGGGTTCAACTTCTCAGCTCTTACTGTCAGGCGCCGACCTGACCTCCACTTACCTGGTGTCATCCTCAGCTCAGGACCATTAACTCAGGCCAGGGTGGCCGAGCAGGCGTGGCTGGCCTGGGCCTCACGGAGGAGAGCGTCGGCCTGGCCCACCATCTACATGAGACGTCTGCTCCAGCCTCTGAGACTCTTCCTGCTGCTGCTCTGACCAGCCCAGGAACCTCCTGGATTTTTCTCTCTTCTCCAACCTCCTGCTAAACAATTAAACTGGGCCACAGATTGGCTCTAGATAACTGTGTGGCCCAACCAAGCTGCACCCCCAGGACCTCACCGGGCCCCCATCCCCGCTGGTTTCCCAGAGCCGCCAACCCCATCTGGTCCGACGGAGCTTGGACACTGGGTGCTGGTGGCCACGGGTCCACACTCATCCAGCTATACAGTCTCCAAGCTCTGGGCTCTGCATCAGAAAAGCTCCGGGTTCAGGGTCAGAGCTGGGGAACCAACCTGGGGTCCAGGACGTCTGTGCATCCTCTTCCCATTATACAGAGTTACGTGAGGTGGTGCGGGCAGTGGTGGGCCTGTTCCCTCCTGTGATTCTGAACCTGTGTGGTTCGCAGCCCTTTGGCAATGAAAGAAAGTCATGGTGCGACCTGACTTCGGGTCACTGTTTTCTGCATCTGAGAGTCGTCTGTGTGTGTGTGTGTGTGTGTGTGTGTGTGTGTGCGTGCCCTTGAATTTAAAGCCTGTTGCAAAAACAAGGCATCCAATATTTTCTTGTTTCCGATTCAGGGGTTTGAAAGGCAAGATTAAGCAGGAAAACTCCAAGAGGGAGCTGCTTCCGGACACGGCCCACCTGAGCAACACCCACTGCGCCCGCTGCCTGCTGCCCTACCGGCTCCTCGAGACGCCCAAGAGGCAATGCCTGGACTGCGGCCTCTTCACCTGCAAAGGCTGCGGCCACACCCCGGAGGAGCAGGGCTGGCTCTGCGACCCCTGCCACCTGGCCAGGTGAGCCGGGACCTGGAGATCGAGTGGCCCTGCTGGCGGGGGGTCCGGCCTGCCCCTTCCGGGGACGCGGGGGTGGGTGCCGCCCGGGCCTGAGCTCTGTGTCTCTGCAGGCAGGTGAAGAGGGGCTCCCTGGAGTGGTACTACGGGCACGTGAGAGCCCGCTTCAAGCGCTTCGGGGGTGCCCAGGTAGTCCGGTCCCTCTGCGGGCGGCTGCAGGGAGCAGGTAAGGAGTGAGCCTTCTCCCTGGGCGTCCAGTATGGGGCCTAGAGTCTGTCTTTTCAGCAGACGTTCCCCGTTGAGTCTGACGATCATCGAGACTGAAAGAGATGGGTTGTAGCTCAATCGTTTCTTTTAGTATTTTGAATCCAAGTATTTATTCCATGAAGAACTTGAGGTCCAGACGGTGTTCTTACACTAAACGTGTGCTCACCTGTGTTGCCCACCTTGAAGCCATTTGGGGAGAGGGATATATCAGGGGAAGGATGTGAGACTGCCTGAGCTTAGAAGTGCCTCCTGAACTTGAATGGAGAGAACTGAGCGGTGTTTTCGGGAAGCTCTTGCCTTGCCCCTGTCACCTGAGTCCCAGGCTCTGCCAACACCTGGCCAGGCCTTCGGTCTGTGACGGCCTGTCAGGCCGGTATCTGGGGGCTCGGTGTCTTGACCGTCTCCATCTGGGGCACCGAGGAGAATGCCCTGGGGTCTGGAGCTCCTGCACGTCCCGAGCAGAGGCGGTGCTTCTGGGATTGGGGGTGTCCTCACCGTGCCCCGGCCTGGGCGTCTCCCCCAGGCCTTCTGGAGAGGCGCCTTACTTGTGTCTTGTGCCCCTTAAAGCCCCACGTTGACAGGCAGATGCAGGAGGTAGGCATGGCCACCCTCAGGGCATTTGCACACTCACTGGGCCTGGCACAGGTGTTTCTGAGCGACCTTAGCACACTGTTGAATTTAGGACAGACCACCGAAAGGCATCCTCACCTGTGATGGCTTTTGGCACCTGGAGCAACAGACCACAGGGGGAGGGGGCCAGGGGTGCAGGGGGCATATGATAAATCACTGAAACCAGGACATTTTTAAGAGTAAAAGTGGCTCTCCTGATAACCGTGCTGCGACAACTGGCGTCACTAGGAGTGTCCTGGTGACACGCTGGGGCGGGGGGCACCGTCAGCCTATTCTTCGGGAGTTTTCCCCACCTCCTCGCCAGGCTGCTGCTTCGTGGCCGATATTTCTGTCTCAGTTGGAGCCCATCAGTAAATCCCACAGCCGCATGCACCCACGGCCCCATGCCTGCTCGGCCGGCCCGGAGCCAGCTGAGGGATCTTCCTGCAGCAGGAGTGTGGTTTCACCGTCGCCGCAGGGCTCAGGTGTGGGAACCACAGGTAGCCCGGGAAAAGCCACACCGCGAAGCGTCAGAATCTCAACGCCGAAGGCCCCGTTCACGGTGGGAAACCACAGGCCACGTCACAGCCCTGAGGACCTGGTCCTGGCCCCGGGAGGTTCTGATTTCTAGGGACTGGGGTGGGCTCAGGAATCTGCGTTAGGTAAAAGGTCACGGGGATTCTGACGCCTGGCCAGGGTCCAGAACTGGGAGCCAGGGCCACCCAGAAGCGGCCAGTTTCAGAACTGTCACCACCGAGGGCCAGGAGCTGGCACTGGGGGGCAACAAAAATTCTGATTCCAGCCACTGCTCCGGACCCGGTGAGGCGGGTCTCAGGTGGGGTGATGGTCCAGGGGCTGCATTCTCCCTGCTGGCACCTGTGAATGCAGCACACCAAGAAAGGGCACACAGAAAGAGCACAAAATCAGGAAAGTTGTACCTTTAAAAATAAGTAGTCAAACGTAAAAAAGAAGAAGAAATGATTCAAGTTAATGTTTCGAAAGCTGGTCCAGGCAGGGCCTAACGCATGGGTGTAGCTGGTGGGGGCCGTCGGGGTCTTTGCTGAGAGCTTTTCTTCGGTTATAGGTTTACCTGACCGAGTGCAGAGCTCACCTGACGTCAACAGTAAGTCCTTTGTGCTCACAAGGATGCCGGGGTGCCCCTGGCCCCTGAGGAAGGTGGGTGATCCATGGGGCCTCCAGACTAAAACCCCAGAACGCACTTCATCACTCTTTCGTCGTGACCTGGGGGAACAGACACCGGCCAGGCCAGCGTGACTGGGGGAAAAGAGGGAAGAGTGAGGCTGTGCTGGGGGTCGGGGGACAGGCCCGGGGGCTCAGGTGGAGAAGGCGTCCTGAGGGGCAGAGAAGGGAGGGGAGGGAGGCCCGGGGCTGAGAAGCAGGTGAAATGAGACTGAAAGTGAAGAGGTTAGTTTGGGGAAAGGTGACTTAGCTCCAGGCCTACTTCACCCACACACTGCGGTGTCTTCAGACTGCTTAGGAAGCAGTCAGTGAAGGTGACCATTGGTGAAACTGATGCAGAGTATTCGTTTTCTGCTGATTCAGACCAGCTCTAACTGATGCTCAGATAGGTCTTTGGGAGGCCTGTAGAGGGCCTTGCCTGGTTGCTTCACAGCAGATGGAGGGGTGGGTGGGTGGAGGGGTGAGTGGATGGATGGACGGATGGTCTTCTCCTGGTGGAGTCAGGCAGGCGTCTGTTGCAGGTGGGCCTGAGCCAGGCCCCGGGGGGAGAAGTGGAGACAGTGAGAAGATGGATGAAGACAGAGAACAGGACACAGTGGCCCAGGCCCAGCCCGCTGGAAGCAAAGTAAGTCTTCCCCCAGCCCCGCCCTCCCTGATGCTGGAGGCTCGGGTTCTGACTTCCTGAAAGTCTCAGGCTCTCCATCACTCCGCGGGGCAGGGGCGCCAAGACCCGCCTGCCTTCACCACGGCCCGCAGCCCCTGAGATCACTTTGCACCAAGCAGCAGTGCACTCTCTCGGCACAGGTCTCACCATAGCAAACCCCAGCGCAAGCTGCAGGGGAGCGGGGCCTGCAGAGAGGCCCGCCTGGACGTCCGGCCAGCGTCCTCAGGGCACGTGGTCGTGAGGGCGCCGGTGTCCCCCGGAAGCAGCCTTTGCACCTTTCAGGGAAGCAGACCCCTTCCGGCTTTCCTCTGTGAACTTCCTTGCTTTTGTTTATAGCCAGCCATGAGCCTTGTTTTTTATTGGTGTCTGCTTCTGCTTTCACTTACTTTTTCACTTATTTTTGGTGATAAAGACAAGCAAGGTAATCCCCAGGGTTTCTGGGCAGGTCAACAGAAGGGGAGCAGGAGGGAGGGGAGGGGTGGGGCGGGGCGGGGCGGGCGGTGATGTTGGATGGAGACCCTTGGAGAGTGACAGGGTCTCTGAGAACCTCGCCGGCTGGTCTGCGCGGCTGCTCCCTGGGGACCGTAGGCATCTGTTTATGAGAAAATTGTATATGTCCCGTTTACTAAGCTCAGTGAATACTATCCAGTGTTGAATATTCCCTACACGATACGTTTAAAGGATGGAAACCATTATGAGGGAAGGATTTGGAATAAACTCTGCTCTTGCATCTAAAGATGATGGAGCTCTCTGGAGCTCCCTCCCCCCTCTGCTTCCCGGCGCTGGGCACCCCTCATTCGCTAAGGGGTGAGGGGTGAGAAGCACCCGTCAGCCCAGAGAAGCCTGCCTGCCCCCCAGGGCGGCACTCCTGGGGCTGCGTCCTCGGCACCTCTGAGCAGCCGTGTGCCCGTCGGGGGCTGAGCGGGTGATTCCTTCCTCTCTTCTAAGAGGCGCTGGGGATGCAGAGCCTGTGATGGGTGGGGGGGTGGTGCTCTGGGCAGCCCCCCGGTGCCGCCCCAGGAGGTGGCTGTGCCCTTGGAGATGCCCTCCCCGCTGCCCGAGGTGAGGGCGTGTGGCCCTCAGTCAGTCTGGCCCTCCCTCTCCTCCTCTTTCCCGCATCCCTTCCTGCTCAGAAGAAGCGCGTCCTCCCCGTTCACGGCCTGGACTTCGAGGCAGACTCTGACGACTCCACTCCGTCCTGCGGGCCCCCCCCAAGCCTGTCCTTGGTCTCAGGGGCCGCGGACAACCTGCAGGTCAGTGGGCTCTCTTTTCTGCCCGCAGCCATCCCAGGATAACCTGGGCGACAGGTTTTCAGGCCCCAGGTGGGGGGACAGCATTCTGGGAAACAGTCTGATGGCCATGGGGGCATGACAGGCAGGGGGACAGCTGGGGTGGGGGGCATAGAAACGTCACACCCTCCGGTCCCTGGAGAGACGGGGTCGGCTGCTCGGAGAAGTGTGGTGTGGGGCAAATGAGTCAGGGCCCTGGGGCGTCCGGGGTGGGTGCTTGTCCCCGAATGAAGGCAGCACCCCCGAGACTCAAGAGCGAGGGCAGAGGATCAGCCAGGGCCCGACGTGTGCCCGCACCCACTGCGTCTGATTAGCGGGGTCCTCTACGTCATTGCCCAGACTAGGGTAGTCTTGTAGGCGGGATAGGCTGCTGTTAATAATCACACCAGGACACGCGGCATCCACGGGGGCCGCCCAGGAGAACCGGCCGTGTAGTCACTCTGCTCCTTAGCTGCGTGCCCTTGGTCTGGGGAACCTGCATGAGGCTCCGTCCCCGCGCCTCACCTGGACGAGGGGTGGTCCTCTCGGCCTCACAGGATCCCTTCCCAAAGGGACTAGAGACTGAGCCCGGCACGCACAGGACCGTCACACGCAGCACAGGCAGCCGGGGCACGAGCCCCAGAGCGAGGAGCCCCTCAGCTGGAGCCCTGACGTCTCAGTGCCCGGGCTCAAATGGCGCCAGCCCAAAGCTGGGGCCAGGCTCGGTCTTCCAGGGCTGATCTGCAGACTCCTGCGGGCGGGGACACAACAGGGCGGGGAGCTGGGAGCCAGCACCCAAAAGGTCTTTGGGCCACGGGTCCTGCTCTAGCGGCAAGTCCGGAGCCCTTTGAAATGAAAGGGAATTGAGTTGCAAGGGGCAGAGAGGATGGGTGTCTGGTGTTCGGTCGGTCAGATGATGCCTGGAAACCCTCAGGACTTGGACTGGAAAGACCCACATTCCAAGGAGCTGCCCTTTCCCAGTAAAACCTGCCAACAGGCCCCGTGTGCTCAGGCCCTCACAGATGAGCCCTGCACAGAGGAGACCACCTCCCAGGAGCCCGTGGTCCTGGACGAGGCTGATGCCAGGGCCTCTGGGTGCCACTCCTGTCCAGAAGGGCAGATGGCCAGCCTCTCGCCTGCCGGACCAGACGCCCTCGCTGAGCTCTGCCTGCCGGGAAAGTCTTGCACGACGGCCCCGGGGACCACTGCGACACCTGGTAGGTGCCCTTGGCCACCGTCTTGCACGTGGGCTCTGCATGGAGGAGAGGGTCGCTGGCAGCCTGCCCCACCACCCCGATCTGTGCCAGCCCCCTGACTGATTTTCAGTGCGTAGCCCGTTCCTTCATTGTGATTGTCCAGCACGTGCAGTCCTGGCACACGCCGTCAACCCCTGCTCCCCTGGGCTGGGTGCTTCCCTGGTAACACCCAGAAGTACCAGCATTGACGCCTGCCCTGGCCACACATCTCATTGCCACCTCTGACGGGGGGACATCGAGCAGGAGTGGGGTAGGGATGGGCAGGTGTCCCTGAAATGATAGGATCGCTGGTCACCCGGACCGGCCACCTTAACCACAGGGCAGGACAGCTCCAAACCTGGGACGTGTGATGTGGGTTCCGTCTCGGCCACCTCCCTCCCAGCTGTGACTCGGGAGGTCCGTAAGTGCTTAGACCCTAGTTTAAATCCTCAGTTTAATATTGTTGTCAGACAGTCAGCTTCATAATGAAATCCCGAATCACTGTCTGTTCCTGTGCCCTGGGGGAGTGTGCACTGGGGTCCAGGGGTTCAGGTACCCTAGTGATGAAAGAGCAAATGAGACCACAGAAGCAGCACGGGCTGCTCCCCACCGACGTGCTCCCACGTGGCTGCAGCATGGGGCCAGCTGCCGGGAAAGGTGGTTAAGATGCCATCTGCCAGGAAATGGGCCTGCTTTCCGTTTTCCCTTTTCATTATATTATAGGGACTGTAATCTCATGATTCACACGCCCATTAGGATCCTGGAGGCGTCTGGGGGCAGTGGGAGGGCAGTTTTACTTCCCCATAAACAATGAATAAATGAATCTACATCGACCAAGTCATAGGATGAAGACTTGGACACGCGCATTTCCTCCCAGGATCCCTAATCAACCCCAGCACGTGGATGGGGTCGCAGCGGGGAGAGGGAGAAGCTGAGACAGACAGTATCGAGCTGGGAAATGCGCCTGGGAGACAGGCAGCTCTGCGTTTCAAGCCCAGCTCTTTTGACCAACTCACCACCCGATTTCATTGATTCTAAGACACATTTGTCACCTCATCTCAAATTGGGAGCGTCTTACAGCGAGTGTGGTAGAAAAGAGTGCGTTGGAGATTGATTGGCGGTGTCGTCTCTTAATAGTGCATCAGACAAGCTACAAGGTCTGCAATTTAAAGGAGTGTTGTGTGTACTTGATCAGACCTCTGAACCGCCGTGCCTCGGCTTCCTCGTTGTAAAATAGGGTTAGTGCCTAACTCAGCGCACTGTTGTGGGCTCTAAATGGGATGGTTGTATCCGTTAGCCCTTGCCACCTAACGACTTATCACAAACCTACCAGCTTAGAACAACGCACATTTATGAGCTCACGGGGGCCAGGCATCCAACACGGCATCGCCAGGTCGTTAGCACACGTCTCCCAGGCTGAAACCACAGTGTGCACAGGGCCAGAGTCTCACCTGGAGCTCAGGGCCTTGCCCCCAGGTCGTTCAGGGTGCTGGCAGAGCCACGTGGCCGGCTGCACATCAAGCTTGTGCGGCTGATTCCTGCGACGCTGGCTCCTGTGGGTCGCCCCACAGGAGGGTCAAGCCCTCCCCGTCCCGGCACGGCTGGATGTGGTGCCCTCCAGGCCACCCTGGGGCTCTGGGGGTACTTTCTGGTGAGAACATGGGGCTCTTCCACCAACACAGCCCAGGAATAAGCATCTCAGGCCACACCATAGGTGACCCGTGCCCGTGAGAGTCTGCGAATCACTAGTCTGGCAGGAAAAGCTGTCCCCAGTGACCAATGTGGAAAGACTTCCCAAAGTCACCTCCACTCGTGGAAACTTCCCGGGACGTATGTCTGCCACACCCCAGGCGCATGGAATGCCATGTGATGTAATTATATTACATTTGCTTTGCCCACCTGGCTTTCATACCTTGGAGCCCCCCGGTGAGTGCTGGCCAGGGTAGGGGCTTCTGCTCCTGAAATTCCTTGTGTGGGACCATGGACTCTGTTCCATTCTTATTTTGGTTTAGGGATCTCAGCCCCATAATATCAATGGAATAGAATCATGTCTCCGTTTTCTTCGATGTCTCATTTCTCTTCCTTGGAGAAAATGCCCATTGGCTTTCAGCTTTTCACTCCAAATAATCCAAACCCACTCTTCCTCCAAAGGAACAAAGGTCCTCGGGAATGAGCAGCTCCCATCCCACTATCTGGCCGACGTGGACACCTCGGATGAAGAAAGCATCTGGGCTCAGAGGGTGGCATCTCACCATCCCAGACGGAGAGGCCAGACCTTGTCTGAGAACCAGGTAAGGTGGCCGGAAAGAACGCATTCTAGTTCCTTCTTTGGGTGGAGCCTTTTTACCTTAACATCAATTCATTTCTGAGAAATTAAAAGTACTTCAAAACTGTAAAATTGCACAAGCCTGCTCAACAGAGATATGCAATGTCAGAAGCCGTGGGACGAGGGGTGTGGTCCAGCTCTGCAGCCACGGGCTACAGACTGCTCTCCAGGGCCTTGGGGATAACAAGTAGGGCTGCCAGCGGGCCGGGCCTCTGCTGAGCCCTCTGCTTCCGTCCACACCCCCTTCCGCCTCTGATCTGCCCGGGGCTCACCCTTCCCGGGCTTGGACGGTGGGGGGCCTCTCCTCAGTCTAAGCTGATCTCGAACAGGTTAGGGGCCCTTCCAGCCTCAGTCCCTTCACAGCTGTGCTCTGGAAATGATCTGCAAAGAGGAGCACCTGACTTGTAGAAGGTGCCTTTCTTTGCATGGCTTTCTGGTGAATCAGTGTCAGGTGTGTTGTTATTTGTTTCGGGGGGTGGGGGGGTTTGTTGTTCTAAAATTGATCTAAAATGTCAACGGGGCAGAAACATGGAGTTTTTAAACTCTGCATCTCCCTCTGCAGAGTCAGTGCCCTCAGGCCCAGCTGGCTCTCTTTCCTATAATATCACCTAGAAGCATCCCCCGACCCCGGGGCTGGACGTTCCTCCTGCTCTGACCTCCATCTCTGAGAGAAGCCACTGACCCTTTGCCCTGAGCACAGCAGGGCCTGAAAGGCCCTAAGGAGGCCTGCAGTGAGGAGCCCTCTCTCTGCCATTCGACCCAGGGGGCTCACTCTTCTTTTATGGAACAGCAGGGGAGATGCTGATGCAAGGAAGTGTCCTCTGATTCAGACCAGGGAGTGACTGGCTTGGCCCCTGGGAAGGCTGGGGGACGATGGTGGAGGGCCAGTGCGGCCAGGACAGAGACCTCCCCAGGGCAGAGACCGCCCTGGGTGGCAGAACCACAACTGGCAGAGAAGTTCCCAGTGTCCAGGCCAGAAGACAATGGGATAAAGACTAGGATTAAATTGTCTATTTTCAGCAAGTTTTTAATTTAGCAGCTTTAGTGACGTTCAGTAAAACACATATCCTGGTATTTAGTCCCACTGACACCAGCCATGCTTTATGCCTCCTTGAAAATTATTCTCTGTTTCATGCTTGTATCTTGTCTCTGGAATTCTTCTTCTTCATTTCTTTCTCTTGACTTTATTTACTTCGACTGACTTCGCCTGTGTCTTTATGAAAAGGGAATCAGGCAGTGTAAAGAGTGGCCTCCAGAGGGCAGTAGCGTCCCTGTGCCTCGGGGAAGACCCAGGGCAGCCGCTTACAGGACTCGCAGATGTGCCGTGGGGATTCGAGAGTTCTCGAGAGTAATGTTCTGTTGGGGTCAGTCTGAATGGTCCTCCCCTGACCTGTTGCCTGTCTTTGCACCCGTACTCGTGGTCAGGACTTTCTGGGTGAGGGATATTCAACAAAGACTTTCTATAAATAATCACTCATGCTGAGAGAGGCCAAAGATAGCACAGCATGTGGTACCAAGGACGGATGCTTCCAAGGGGCTGAGATCAAGGAGATGCAGGAAACGGAGCCCTGGCACGCACCCTGGCCCGAGTGGTGGGTATTGAGCCCCCGGTGCCCCAAGAGCTCAGGCTAAAGACACTGACTCGGTTTCCCCACGAAAGCCTCACCAGTGCCAAATTACAGTAGCTCATTTTCCTCCTCTGTCTGTACTGCATTCCTAAATTGTAAATCTGTGTTTTGCTGCAAACGAGTTGAAAACACCAGAAGTTCATTCCAAGTTGCCGTCCGTGTGTCCAGATAGCGTGTAATTTACCTGGACGGAGCTCACACGGGACAGAGCGGCTCCCGCTTTTGGCAGAAGGGAGGGGCACGAGCAGCTTTGGGCTCCTGAGCACCTGAGAGACAGGTGTTCCCTGGGGGTGTCTGCAGGGGGCCAGCGGCTCTTGATCCCAGATGGAAAACCAGGATGTGTCCAGGCTGTCCTGGCGGCATGTGGACAGGATCTTGCTCAGAGAAAACCACCCGCCTGCAGCTCACCTCCCGTTCCGAGGGCTGTGGTCTCTCCATGGCTCCGTGCTGCCCCCAGCTCCTGCCCCTCCTCCGTCAGGACGAGAACTTTCCGAGTTCTCATCGTGGGATGCTTTTCTTTCTCTTTCTCTCTGGAGGTGATACTTCACTGTGCCGGTGCCGGACCCTGGTTGGGTCGGCTCTTATTCTCCGGCCACGGGTTCATGCCCACCACGCTCCCCAGGGACACACGGCTACCTGCGGAGCATCCCCCCCCCCCAGGTATTGATCGCTGCCTCTCAGGTGCCATGAGTGTGCCCACAGCTGGTCTCGATTACCAGCAGCCACTCGAGGCGAGGGCTGGGGCCACTCCCGCCAAAACCCTCGTGTTGAAGTTTCTCAGCTTGTGTTCTTCTCCGGGCAGATTTGCCCACTCAAAGCCCTCGGTGCTGTGAAGATGAAACTAATTACCTGCGGAACAATGCAGAAGCATCCTGCCCGCCTGCTGGAGCCATCTCTCTCTTTTAAGACAAGGTGGACCACAGATGAGATAATGGCAGGCGAGATGCATCTGCTGGGCTTGGAAGAAAACAGTAGAATTGATTTTCTCATTTTCCGGCCTGGGAGTTAATAGACTCCGGTGACTCAAGAGCTGGTGACTCAAGGGATGAGCCAGTCGTACTTTTAGGTCATTACCTGGCAGGCCTCCTGGCCCACAGTGACCCGGCGCTCTTGACTTTGAGCAGCCTGGCATAATCAACTCACACCTTCCTGTGCGGCTCAGGCTCAGCAGTGACGATGGCTGCGCCACGGCCGTGACGCTGAACGTGTCACCTGTCCTGCTTTATTCATCCCCCCAACGCCCCCCGCCCCCGCTTCTGGTACCGCTCCCAGCTTTTGCTTGGTGTTCCAGGACCCTGGTTGTCAGAAAATGGGCCTCACAGTTACCTTCCCAGGGCACATCACGAATGGTGGCCTGACCTTTCCTTCCACTGCTTGGGAATTTGGTGCTCCTGAGGTGGTAGGTGCCAGCGTCCTGCTGGCCGGAGTGGCTCTGCCCTCCGGCCACTGAATCCCTCCCTCTGCTGCAGATCTCTGAGCGGAACAAGTACATGTCAGCCGGGGACCGCCTGCTGACCCACTGAAGCCCCTTTGTTAAGGGAGGTTGAGGCACCAACACGGGCTTTGCAAGGAAGACTCTCGACTGGGAGCTCCTGCCTGGGGCTCAGAGAGCTGAGCGGGTTTCCACCGTACAGCTGAGGGTGGGGGCGGGCGTCTGCCCCGTCCAGGCCCCTGCCGTCTGCCGTGCTTGGAGCCTGGGCATCTGTGGGCCCAGCCAAAGGTGCAGGAGAACTCAGAGGGGTGCAGATGTGCAGCCTTTGGTGCGGATGTAACAAGAGAGGGGCTAGGAAGTCAGAGCAGCGAAGACCCGGGGACCTCACTTGGTCCTGCAGTATCCGGGGGTCCAGGCCGTCAGAGCGGGCAGGGGTCTCCTCCCACCCTGTGTGTGAGGGCGTACCAGCGCACTGGGGCCACCTTCTGGGGGGTGAATGGAACAGAACCCTTGGTCTAATGCGAGTGTATGTGCACATGTGCGTCTGAGGGACAGACAGCCAGCCGGGTAGCTGTGGGAGTAGGGGCGGCAGTGCTCAGGCCCAGGCCCTGCCCCGAGTCTGCCTGAGCCACGGCCCCGGTCCAGCACCCGGCCCCCTCCCTGCAGCGCCCGAGGGCCCTGGAGATCAGCTCCGCCGGCAGCTGGGGTGGGCAGTGGGAGCCACGCACCCCCAGGGCCACAGCCACCTTCGCCCACAGGAGGTGCCCTCGTCTGACACCCTCTGTGGGCCGGCAGGGCCAGGCTGACCCAGAGACAGAGTTTCAGTCCCCGGGTTTTAGCTGAGGAAACAGGCCCAGGCCCTCAGGAGAGGAACTCCAGAGCCCGTGGCCGGCTGGGAACACACTCTGAAGCGCCCCCGCGCAGCCTGGGAGAGGCCCTCTGCCCCTCAGGATGCTTTCAGGACAGGCCCTCTCACCTGAGCCTGTGGCAGGTGTCCCCCACGCAGGCCCGGTGGCCCGCAGGACCCCAGGACTCACCCCCAGCCGCCCAGCCCCCGGGCTGCCTCCCCCCCGTCCTGGAGGCTGACCCAGATCCCCCTCTGGGCCTCCCTCTCCCCCACCAGCATCACCAGGGCAACCGGCGCCCCTCTTCGCCAGGGACCAAAGCGTTCCCAGGACATAGGGCTTTCGGGGTTCAAACTTAGACACCTTGGTCACCCCAGCTGTATCCTGTCGTGCTGGCCAGCTGCCATCACGTGTATATGTGTTTGTATGCATATATGTGTGTTGGACACGCATGCGTGTGTGTGTGTGTCTGTATGTGTGGGTTTTTTATTTACCAAGTAGAAACACCACCACCTTCTAACAGCAGTTCATAAATCTCCATCCCACACCCTCATCAGCTCCTGCCTGGAGTGGCATCAGGTTCCCATTTCTCAAGGGGATTCTGAAGTTTCTCAACCCCATTTACTCTGAGAGAAAGATTTATTCCCATCAGACCCAACAGAATCTACCCTCCGATCATCACAGGGGTTCTCTTCACCCATTGTGGCCTCTGAGGAGATTTGATTTTTGAGCGTCTTCAGGAAATTGGGACCCTGTAGAAAAGCATCCCAGTAAACATGCCGCTTCCCTGTCGGCTCACTCCAGCCCTCGGCACTCGTCTGCGAGGCCGCTTGGTTCCATTCACAGAGAAAATTAAGTGATGACCAGCACTGCCCTCTGCTTGCCAGGAGCACCCGGGGCCGAGGGGGCCGGAAGCCGGCCCGACGGGCACTGCGGGTGTAACATCGTGTTGCAGAAGGCCCCCTCCCATCAGCAGCGTCAGCGGGTGACTCACTCCCCGAAGGAAGGGACAGGGAGGGGGGTCTAAGAGTCCCGGAAGGCGGTCCTGGGGGGACCCTCACCTCACACTCTGACGTCTGCTTTGTGGGCTAAAGGAGAGACAGCCAGTGAGTGAATGAGCGACCGGCCTCCCTGCTCACGTCCCCCCCCCCGACCCCCAGGGAGCCCTCTGCCTGACAAACTGAGAACAGGCTGTGGAAACGGGAGGCCAGTTAAGAGGCTGGTGGACTGTCCAGGCAGGACAAGGTGGCGGGTGAACCAGGCAGGGCAGCAGAGGTGATGGGAGGTGGACCCTGGGTACCTGTTGAAGGCAGAGCCAGCGGGGATGGATTCAGGGCGAGAGAAAGAGAGGGGTCAGATGACACCAGGGTTTTTGGCCTGAGCAAGCTCTACAGGATGGAACTGCCCTGAACTTTTTTTTTTTTTTGGCTGTGTTGGGTCTTCGTTGCTGCGCGGGCTTTCTCTAGTTGTGGCGAGCGGGGGCTCCTCTTCGCTGCCGTGCGCGGGCTTCTCATCGCGGTGGCTTCTCTTGTTGCGGAGCACGGGCTCTAGGTGCGCGGGCTTCAGTAGCTGTGGCGCACGGGCTCAGTAGTTGTGGCTCGTGGGCTCCAGAGCGCAGGCTCAGTAGTTGTGGCACACGGGCATAGTGGCTCTACGATATGTGGGATCTTCCTGGACCAGGGATCGAACCCGTGTCCCCTGCATTGGCAGGTGGATTCTTAACCACTTTGCTACCAGGGAAGTCCCTGCCCTTAACTTTTAAATCTCATTACCCACTCTCAAGTTATTTGGGCTGTAAAGGGCAGTTGGGATAATTTGGCCATTTTTCTGGTTTTTTTACATGACTCTGGTCACTTCTGAAAACCAACACGCTAAATCCCTTCACATAAAGCTCGTGTCCACAGGCAGACGAAACAAAAAGCTGCTCAGTGAACCACTGGCCGGAGTGCAGGAAGGGGTGGCGGCCGGAGCTGACTGCGGTCCAGGCCCTGACCTGATGCGTACTGAGTGAGGCCGGGCAAAGGAGGGGCTCTGAGCACCCTTTCCCCACCTGTGGACTTAGCGTAAGAGCTGGAATCAGTGAGGGACTCCCACCCGCTCGTAGAGACTTAGAAAATCATGACCAAAAAATACAACCCTGAAAAATAGTTTCCAGAAACAGAGGCCTAGCTAGACTCTGGAGGAGAGATTTCCAGAAATGAGCACCGTTTAGCTCTGAGTTTCTCACCAGCCAAGGCCGACAAATAGATATTCTGGGTTGTATGAAACTCATCCAAGTTCATGCGGGGTGACAGACTTCCCTGGCTCTAGATTCAGGAAGCGATGCGTGGTAAAGGGTGCTGCTCACCGTGTCGTAGAAGGCATCACTGTGAGGGTCACACAACTTTGCAGTTTTCCAAGAGTCACAGATACACTGTGGACACTTCTCAGTCGGCTCCGGACCAGTGTCTGGGAGTATGATCCCTTTGCAAAGCCGACAGGAGGCTCGTGGGAGAGACCGTGGACACAGAGCCTGGTACACGAAGACATACCAGGGACAGTGGGCATGAATGCCGTTGCGCTTATGCAAGCTCAGGACCCACCCCTGAGCCCTCGGGCGACGCTGAGGCCACACGGCCGTCGTGTACTTCAGTCTTACCACAGGGGGACCAAGGAAAACCCAGAGAACAGACTTGTCAGCACCCCGTAGCCTCAACTGGCAGATGCAGACAGTCCGGGTTGAGGTCTTGGTTTGGCGCCGTAAGGATGCTTAAACCCTAGGAAATGGCTTGGGGACCCAGTTTGGGAACAGAGAGAAGTCCAGACATGGTGCGTCTCAGACGGCCTGGGCGCTGTTAGGATCGCCAGGGACATCCCACCCTTCGGAGCCTGGTTCTGGCAGACGAGCAGCACGGGCCCCTCGGCCGAGCTCGTGCGGGGAGTAGGTGAGGCCGCAGCTCCAGCCAAGGCCCCGGGGGTGCTGGGGGCGGGGTGCTCTCTGGAGCCCTACTTCTCCTCTCAGTGCTTCCACGTGACCGACCCACTGAGACGCAGCCGCTCGTCCATTTCAGTGTCCCGCTGGCAGCAAGCCCACAGACGCCGACGTGGAAGAGGTGGCCCTAAGGAGAAGACTGGAGGACTTGATCAGCCACGTCAGTGACCAGCGGGCCTCATCCGAGGAGGAGGGCGAGGGTGACGGGGCGGAGCCGGGCGGCAGCACCCCCGTCGAGCACCTCCCCGGGGCCGCCCAGGAGGTGAGGCTGCCTGAGCGACCTCGGCACAGCACACTCGGAGGCGGGGCCAGGGGTCCGCAGTTTGTGCCTAAGCCAGCGGCCAGGCCCCAGCTGCGCACGGCGCCCCACCGCGGTCTGCCCCGCTGGCCCGGCAGCTCCTGGCGTAGCGAAAGGAGCACCTTCAGGGCGGGGCGTGTGTCGGTGGGAGCCCTGCGGCCTCCCCTGCTGGTGGTCACGTGCGGCGCTTCCCTCTCCTAGGTGTGCACGGCTGCAGGCCAAACGCCCAGCCGGGAGAAGGGGCCCCGGGCCCCCCAGGACCCCGTGCAGCCCAGCAGGACCACAGACAAGGAGCTGTCGCAGCTGGAGGACAGAGTGGCCGCCACGGCCTCTGAGGTGCAGCGGGCAGAGAGCGAGGTAGCCCCGGCGGCCCCGGAGCAGGTGTCTCCCCCAAATAGGGAGTGGGGGCCCCGGAGGCCTGGCGAGGGCGGCCAGCCCCCCGCAGGGCTCACACGCAGGAGCCCACGTTGTCGGCTCCGGGACAGGCTCCTGGGGCTTGCCGTGGGAATCCCCCTCCACGCCACCCCCTGCGCCCCACCCCTGCGCTTTTTCCCTTTTAGGTTGGCAAGAGACAGGCGGCGTTTTCAGCCACGGAAGGAAGATGCTGACACTTACCCCTCCCTGCCCCGTGAGGAGGGCTTCTCCAGAAACAGGCTTAGATTTTAGGACAGCCCCAGGGACCAGACCCTGACCGAGGGTCGTCCTGTAAACTTGGGTCCTGGGCTTGAGTTAGGGTAGGAGCTGTGTTAGTGGTGTGCAAAGGTCAAAGGACAGAGCCAGGGTCTCCCAGAGACAGTCAAGGTGATTGGGCTCTGCTCTGCCCTCCCCCTGGTGACCCCAGAGGAGAGGAGGTCTGCCCATCCGAGTGCGGGGGACCCAGCACCCAGTGTCCATTCATTCCAGCTTCTGTTCTCTTCAGCAAGTGCCCTTCCGTCCCCGAGGAAGAAGGGGCGCGTCCCCAGGCCGTGCACCTTAGGGGGCGCAAGTGAGCCTGAGAACGTTGCGTTCATTTCTTCCTTCTTGTGGAGCAAACAGTTCTCAGTCGGGATCCCAAGTATGGCAGGCACTGTGTAGACACAAAAGATGCAGCTATGAGCACCTCAGACCAAGCCCCTGCGTTCGTGGAGCTTATGTTTTTAGTGGGAGGGGACAGAGAACAAGTCAACGAGACTGAGGAGAGGGTAGCCCCAGGGAGCATTCAGATGGGGCGGCCCCGAGGGGTGGTCAGGAAGGGGTAATACAAATACAAGAAGGCAACCCGGGCGAAGGCCCCGAGGCGGTGTCACCCTTGGCCTGTTCAGGCATCAGCAGCGGAGCCCTGCGCTGGAGCCGAGGGAGCGAGAAGGGGCGTGTCTGAGAGGAGGGCGGATTCCAGAGAGCCCCGAGGACCATGGGAAGGGTTTGGGGCCGTCGGAGGGATCTGGACGGACCTGAAGGGGGCCCGGTTCCCGTCCCCAGAAGCTTCTGCCTTCAGCTCTCCCCCGGTCACTACCCCTCCCTCCGTCCCTCGTGGATGAGCCCCCAGAAAATGTATGGGGCCCCTCCCCCGCCTGGGGGTGACCCTCCCGACAGCCATGGAAGACGGCTGAAAATGGGGCGCCCAGGAAGTGGCCCTGGGCGGGTCACCCATCTTAGGGGAAGCATGATGAAATCGGTGAATCGGGGGCAGCTGCTCCTCCTGTCCTGTGACGTTGAGAAAGGACATCCAAGTGACATCTGTCTGTCTGTCTGTCTGTGGTTCCCCCAGGTTTCAGATATCGAGTCCAGGATTGCAGCCTTGCAGGCTGCAGGGCTCACCGTGAGGACCTCGGCAAAGCCCCGGAGGAAATCCAACCTCCCGGTGAGTGGAGGGGCCGCAGGGCCCTGGGGGTCGTGCCTGGAGCCCTGGCCAGGAGCACGGGGCAGCCCGGGGCCTGGCAGCGAGAGTCCCCCGGGGCAGCCGCCGCCCTCCTCCTTAATCTGCCAGCCTCCCGTTCCTGATATCAGTGACCTGGGCTGTGCTGGGATTCCTTTTCATTTGCTAGTGTCATTTCTAACGGAAAATAGTGCCATGTGGGGGGGACCCTCAGCTCCTGCATGAGAATTGGAAACACAGCCACATGGTCCACACACACACATGCGCGCACACACACACACACACACACACTTCAAAGTCCAAAGGAAGCAAGCTGAACAACACCTCGTGTTGGCGGGCTTAATAAAAGCGCTGTTTCAAGGCGGGTGTGACAGAGTAGCAGGATGGGGACCTGCCCACGACAGAGACGTGAGACCAACATCCTTCTCCCCGATTCAAGTCGGGAACCTCCAGACGAATCACAGTGTGAGGAAATGTGGCACAAGGATGATAAGTGCTCTTAGGGGAGCCCCAGGTGCGGCTGCCGGGTGCCCCGTCAAATCTGAATTTCAGATTCACAACAAGTCATCTTCTGGTATAAGTATACCCCGTGCAATATCTGGGACATACTTATACCAAAAAAATTTAATCATTGTTTAAAGCCAACTGGGCGTTCTGTACTTTAATTCGCTAAACCCAGCAGCCCTGGGCGCAGAGCCCTGGAGCGGTGTGTGCTCTGTGGGTGCTGACGTGCCATCCCGGCCTTGCAGACCGAGTACTAAAGAGAACACCATCCCTGGGTCCTGCTCGCCCGCCCTGTGGCAGGAGGTCAAACGAGCAGTCATAAGGCACAGGCCCCTTCCTTGTTCTCCAGGTATTTCTTCCCCGGCTTGTTGGGAAGTTTGGCCAGAGTCCTAAGGATCCGAATGCAGACCCTTCGGGTGAGGTCAAGGTATGTGTTACTCCGTCCAAGCCCGAGAGGCTGGAAGCGGGTAAACGGTTGGCCCGACTTTTCCAGAAACGTGACAAGTCCGGGGGTGGTGGAGCTGAAACGTTGGGACTTTAAGAACCCGGCAAGTCTCACAGGCTGGCCTCCCCATAGGGTGTTTGTCAGGGAAAATCCAGGACAGCCCAGCAGGAGAGTGGGAGGGTGGGACAGAGGGCAGAGGGGAAGGAGGCGGGCAGACCCCAGGCAGGGTCACGGGCTGAGAGTAACACAGAGCCCTGGAGACGGTGCACATCACAGGGGCCAGGTGCTGGGCATGTACTGCCCCCCACGCCCCCCTGTCCTGGGTGACGAACGTTCACAGGCACAGCAGGCTCCAGGGCCTGGGGACAGGCCTCCGCTGGGAGCCGCAGGTCCTGGCCGTGGGAGCAAAGCACGGGAGCCGGTGTGCATGAAACGGCACAAGGGTGGATGTGGGGTATGGGTGGGACGCCCCACAGCCTGCTGATCAGGAAGACGGTGACGCCGTTAAGGGCTGCAGGGCCCGGGGGAGGGGCGGCCTGGGAGGGAGCAGGAGCTCCTGGGTTTCGGGGGTGTGACTGGGGTGCAGGTGGCGGTGCCCGTCCCAGGGGCCCACAGAGCAGGGCGTCTGCTCCAGGTCCTGCCTGCTGCCTGATGCGCCCCTTGTGAGCTATAACGAGCATCTAGTCATTTGTGCTTCTCATGACAACAGCAGTGGGTAGCTCTTCATAGTTAAAAACGGTATTTTTTTTCCATCCTTCCATTTGATGTTCAAAAAACCTGGTAAGCAGGTGTGGATATCCCCCCTGTTGCACCGATGAGGAGCCTGAGGGTCGGGGAGGTAGACATACTGGATTGAGACCACACAGACCAGCGACAGACGGTCTCAGGCAGGCCTCCCGGCTCCACCCCGACCCTCTTCTCGGGGCTGTGGTCCTCCCTGACCTGTCCCGGGAAGCCCAGCCTGAAGGCGTCTGCCGCCAGCCTCCTGGTACAGCCCGCAAAACCAGCCAGGCTGAATCCCAGGGGGCCAGGCACTGGCAGGACTTCAGGGAGTCAGGCCGTTTTGCTCTCGCTTCCCCGCTGAAGAGGCAAAACAGAGAATGAATTAGCCCAGAGTAGAGCAGTGAGCAACAGGAAAGGGAGAGGGAAAGAAAGGTGGGGGGCCCGGCAGCCATGGGGCGCTGAGAATGTATTGGGTACAGTCAATCTTCCAATATCCTGTAAAGGGGCTGCTGGCCCAGTTTCCAGATGAGGAGACAGTTCAGAGAGAGTACGTACATCGTCCCTGTCACGGTGGTAAGGGGTAGCGACAGGATTGGAACCTCTCTGTGGGGCTGAAATTTGTGCTTTTTCCACTGTACCCACCCAAAGTTGCAGTTCTCCGAAAGCTAAGCAGCTCTTTTATATTCCGGCATTTGTTGCTTAATTTATTGATGGCGTGCATTTTAATATTGTTAAAAGTTCAGATATTGCCCAGGAACAGACGACAGTTGCCCTGATTAATCCGAATCTGCAGGAATGATGAGAAATCCAAACCTAGCTCCCGGTGTTCCTAACAATTACAACAAGGTACTGACGCCCAGAGACGGCTTCTTTCTTCCAGGTTGTGGCTGCACCCTATCTTGTGAGGGGAAAGCTCGGTAATTACCCCAAAAGTCAAGGTAAGAGTCACCTGCTTCCCTCGTCCCCCAGGCCTGGGAGGTGAGCTCAGGGGCGTGAAAATGGCCAAGTGGGGCCCCATATTTCTACATAACCCATGGGACCAGGCATGTCATGCCACTGATGCCCGAAGGACACTGCAGTGCCCTCTGGCCACCCTCAGGGGCCGTTGCAGTGACGTGGTGTCTGGATACCTGGAATTTGCTGCCTGAAGCACCTAAGGGTGTTGATGGTGGTGGCAGCGGTGGTTTCCTTATCCTGCGATGTAAATCGTCCTGATAATGGTGCACAGCACCTCACCTTCTTACACAGAGCACAGGGCGTAATTAGCCTGCCTTGATGTCTTGGTGGTGACGAGGACATCAGCTTCGTCCTGGATGGCACATTTGTTTTTATGCTCCTTTTAAAATTTCTTAGGAAGCAAAGACACTTGTTTGGGGTAAGTTTGTGATTAATAAGCAGCCCCCCTCCTGTTTTCCTCAAAGACAAAGATGATGACTCCTTCGATCGGAAATCCGTGTCCCGCGGATCCCTGACACAGAGAAACCCCAACGGCAGGAAGGGAACCGCCAACCACAGCTTTGCGGTAAGTTTTCTCTTTTCACTGAGGCGGCTTTAAAATTCTGTCAGATTAACATGTTGATCTTAAGTTTTCAAAGTAAAGAATTGGGGTACACTAACAGGAATAGTAAAATCAAGGAAAGATCTAAAGGAAAATTGAAAACATTTCTTAAAGGTACACAGTGTACCAGAGATGGGGTCGCCTGGCCCTGGGGGGCTCTGGGTTTGGGGACGGGGACAGCGCATGAGGCAATGAGGACTCCCCACGCAGCCCCACCTGCCCGCCCAGCGCCGTAAAGGTCATTCAGCTGAACCAGCCGTGCAGGTGCCGGGGTCAAGGCTGTCCCCCGACTTCCGTGGGAGAGGGCTCTCTGCAGAAAGAGCTTGAGGTTCCTCCCAGAGCCCAGGGAACATCAGGCTGGACCAGCGGGGTCATGGCCTTGATGCCTACAGAAGTGCACCTCGCAGACCCTTCTCTGGCACCACGGTCCTTGGTGTTTCCAGCCGCACGAGAGCCTGGTGAAAGCACCAGCTTTGCTGATGGGGGTGTCAACTTCCTGGAGCGCCCACGGCACTTCGCAAACACAGTGCTGCAACGGCGAGAGACAGCTGACCTCTAGGGACCCCAGAGTCATGCCCACGTCCCAGGGGTGGGCATGAGGTCTCAGTGGCCAACATCAGGGTCCAGACGCCCCCATCCCCACAGCTGTCCGCACTCACATCTCACTCGCTGGCTGCGACCACCCAGCAGTCGTTCTGACTTCACAGCGGTCACGAGAGTCTGCGTCGACGGCTTCGCTGTCCAGGAGGACGGAGCGACCGCTCTGTTCTTTCCACAAACTCCATCTTTAAACGGGATTTCAGAGTATCTCACAGTACTCATTGCTGATGATTGTGTGCGAGCCGTGTGTCGGCAGACGGGGAGATGGGGCACACGTGTCCGGTACAGCCAGCGTTAGGCCACCCCAGACGACAGGAAAGGACAGAGGGCAGAGGCTCCCTGCCAGGCCCCACCTGAGCCCGGAAGAGGCCGCCTGGACCGTGGCCAGAGCGTGGCCATCCCCAGGGGCTGATGGCGGGCGATAAGAAATTGCCAGCGGGGGCTTGAAAGTCTACATGCTTTCAAATTAGAACGCACCCTCCGTGTTTCAGAGCTTTAGATTGTCACATACTTTCCGTCTTTACAGCCCATTTGATGAGGGCTGGTGTCATTGACCCATAGCTGGGGAAACAGAGGCAGAGAGAGATTGAGTAAAAAAACCCGGCAGGGGGTTGACGGATGCCTTCTGACCAGCAAGCCCATGTGTGCAGCTGTGTGCATCTTTGTGCTCTCCCATGTGTGTGTGCCTGTGTACGTGCCCGTGTGTGTTTTTATGTACACACAGTCATACAACTAAGTGCATGTCTACCTGTGTGCACACCTGTGTGTTTATGTGTTCCTCTGCGCTCGCCCGTGTATTTCTGTGCCCATGCCTGCATGAGTGTGCACGTGCTCTCGCCCGTGTATCTGTGTGCACGCCGACGTGTCCGTGTGTGTGCACAGAAACCCGTGATGACCCACCAGGCCTTAAAGGAGAGGTTCGTCTGAACGGGACAGAGCAGCAGAGTGGTGCCGGGCCTTCCTTCCCTCTACCTCGGCCTTCGTGTCCCTCCACCTGCCCCGCGTCTTCCAACGCACGCAGTCCAGTGGCGGAACGAGAAGAAACCCCATCCGTGAGCTGACAGCGGTTCTCAGACCGTCAGCTCTTCACCCACGTTCTTTGATGACCTCCAAGGCCGCCCCTGCCCACCTGCTCTGATCCGTGAGAAACATCTAAGCTGATACGTCTTTCCTTTAGGGCAATGTGGCTTAAGCTTTTTGAAGGACACAAAGAAGCTCTTGGGGGCTTCCCTGGTGGCGCAGTGGTTGAGAATCTGCCTGCCAATGCAGGGGACACGGGTTCGAGCCCTGGTCTGGGAAGATCCCACATGCCGCGGAGCGACTAGGCCCGTGAGCCACAACTACTGAGCCTGCGCGTCTGGAGCCTGTGCTCCGCAACAAGAGAGGCCACGATAGTGAGAGGCCCGCGCACCGTGATGAAGAGTGGCCCCCGCTTGCCACAACTAGAGAAAGCCCTAGCACAGAAACGAAGACCCAACACAGCCAAAAATGGATTAATTAATTAATTAATTAATTAAATAAAATTTTAAAAAAAAGAAGCGCTTGTTCAGTGATCTTTTACCCCTTTCACTGCTGGCTTTCTTATGCTGCTTTTATGACCGGAATGGAAAAGGGGTGACTCAGTGACAGCACCAGCCATCTGTATACTCCTGACTGTGTCTGTCGGAGCCAGGGCAGGTGTGTGGGTGCTACTGGACGTCAGGACAAGTCACTGAGCTCACGTCCATCTGAATAAGAGGGAGGGATAGACCCCGCATCTCCTCACACAAACACACCTAGTCTGCAAGTTCCCAGCCTGTGAAGCAGAGAAAGGACACCATGGTCGAGGACAGAGCATGCAAGCGGGAGCAAGTGAGCATTTGCTCAAAGCCCGGGTGCAGGTGCAGACCACCTGCTGGGAGGCACTGGTGCAGTCTGGACGGGCAGGGCCCAGCCTGGCACTGCCATTCACTGCGCTGGAATCCAGGAGGCCACTTGCCATCGGTCCACAGAGGAGCTCCAAGTCCTGCTGCACCTCGGACAGTCTGGCACTCAGGGACATGTCTGGGTGTCTGTGTGGCTCATCCAGCTTGAAGGGGAGCCCACTGGGACCCCCTCCACAGCTGCCTTGAGCACAGTAACCCTGTCTCCCCTCCCTGAGCATGGCTGTGTGCTTCAGAGGGACCGGTTTATTGAATCCTCAGAACAGCGCATTTTGCAGAGGAGGGAACAGAGCCCTGAGTGTGAGGCAGCCTCCCCTGTGATCCTCTGGTACTTTCCACAGTGACTTGGGGTCAGCTTTAACTTTGCTCTCTCAAGGGGCTTGGTGTTTGTGTTCAGTGGTAACTGAAAGAGCCTTTGATACTAAGACTGTCTTCCCACCTGACTGTGGACACAGCCCCACCCGTGGTTTACAGGTTCTGCATCACGAGCTCCCTTCGCGTTGGCACTGAGCCTGTGGCGTCACAGTCACCGCAGAGACCATGTCGTCGCCGGGCTGGCCCATGGCAGCTCCAGTGCGCTTTTCGGAATCAGCACCTGAGTTGATCTGAATGATGAGGGTTGTGCTGGGATTTGCAGAAAAGATGGCTCTGAAACTCCTTCTCAGAATGAAAGCTGCTTGAAATAGTCAGCTCCTAATTCAAAGCTGAAAACGATTAAAAGATTCCAGTAAGCAAAAGAGGATCAATCCTTGTTTCCGTACACCCCTCCTTATTCACAGAGTCAACTGAAGTCAGTGTGAGTTCCTAGCGTCGAGGAAGCAGCAGTCCTCGCTGGCCTGCGGCACTGCCCTGCGTGTGATGTGACAGGCACGTGAGGCCTTGTGCCCCGGAACCTTAGTGGCCACTTAGCTCCATTGCTGACTTGAGTTCAGAGAGCTTCCAACCTGGAAGCACATTGGTCCCTCCTTCAGAAGGCCTCTCGCTGGGGTCTCCGATTAGGGTCAGGGCTACACTCACTCTTTCATTCTCTCGGCAGCACTGCAGAGGCCCGGGACGGTGTGCATGGCCCAGGGACCTGCACTCATCTTGCGGGCAGCGGCCGGGGTGCCGGGGATGTGAATTCTCCCAGCTCCTGTGCAGGTTCCTCAGCCCCTCTCGGCCCCTTGATGTCGAATCTCCTCTCCATCCCCATCAGGTCCCACGGCTTTAGGCACCTGTGGCTGGATTGCAGCCCAGACGCCCCGAGGTCCCCACCACAGACCGGCTGCCTCTTCCTCTGGCATCTCAAAGTCAGCCCATCCTACAGAACTCCGATCTTACCCCCAAACCCTGCTGCATCCACTCAGGTCAACTCCGTCCTGCCAGGGGCTCCAGCCAAGGCTTTACCCTCTCTTTAACCTCACATTCTGTCGGGAAAAGCTGGCCACTCTGACTTCTGCGTATGCCCCAACCCTTCCGTTCCATCAGCGGCTGTGTCCCTTATTTGGGGTATATTTTTATGCCAAAGATGTCCACTCGGTTATTTCCAGGATGTCAGATCTGGCCTCACATGCCTCACACCCCCTGTCACCTCAGTACCCTCGTCGTGCTTATCTTACAACCCTGTGGTGTTGGATGGATGCTGTGCTTTTGTTTCCAGTGTTACGAGTGGTCCAGTGTGTTACTGCTCTCTTGAGACCATCGTTGTGACTTGAGGACTCGTGTCCCCTGGGAGTACTGGCTACTCTGTCAGCCATGCCTGGGCAGCCCAGGGCATCAGGATGGTCACCGTGAACCCCACTGCCGGCCCCCTTTGCCTTCTCCTTTGAGCCCCTGGGAACCTTGAGAGGAGACAGCTCCCCAGCCTGGGGTCCACAGTCCTGTGGGTTTGGGGCGACGATGTCCAGACAGGGCAGCACTTCTCTTTTCTCCAAAGCTCCTCTGCCCTTGCTCCCTCCCAAGGCTGCCCACTCCAGTGGCCCAGGCCAGGTCAGCAAATCTGGCCAGGTCCATATGTTTCCTTGTGTCTGTGGTTGCTTTTGTGCTACAAACCCAAATATTTCCTGTCTGGCTCTTTATGGAAAATCTGTGGTGACCCCTGGTCCAGGCTGCGGACCCCACAGGTGCAGGACCGCCTTGACCTTGGGCTCGCAGGGTTGGCAAGGATCGTCCCCAGGCAGTGCCGAGCAGCGTGGAAGGACCAGACGATGTTTGTCTCCTTTATCTTCACCCCAATCTCCCTCCACCCCGGCTGCTGCCACCACTGCCCCAAACCTTCCATCCCAAGCGGCTCTCGGCCTCCCTGAGGGCCCTTCTCAAAGCCTGGGATTGTTTGTTCTCTTACTCAATCGTTTTTGCAGATTTTGTTTGGTGAAAGGAGCCAGCACCTCACATTAACTCACCATCTTGGCAAAAACCGAGTACGCTGTGTCTTGGAATCAGGCACCGCCCACGGCCTGACCTCGATGGGCCCTGTGGCTGCTTGAACAGATTACTACAACCTGGGCTGCTTAGAACAGCAGAAATGTGTTCTCTCACAGAGGCCAGAAGTCCAAAATCAAGGTGTGTGCAGGGCCGCACTCCTTCCAGAAGCTCTAGGAGAAACTGTCCTTTGCCTCTTCCAGGTTCTGGGGGCTCCAGGGGTCTGAGGCTTGTGGCCGCATCCCTCCAACCTCCACCTCCACCTCCAGATGTTCTTCTTCCCTGTGTCGTCTCCTCGTCTGTCTGTCTTCTCTGTGTCGTCTCCTCCCTCTGCCTTTCTCTCACAAGGACACTGGTCATTGGATTTAGGGCCCAGCTGGATTCTCCAGGACAATCCCCGCCTCTCGAGATTTTTACCCCAGTTACCTGAGCAAAGCCCCTGTTCCAAATAAGGTCACGTTCTCAGGTTCCGGGAGTTGGGATGGTGATGTTAGTTTCGGGAGCCACCATTCAACCCACTGTTGTCACATTAGGAAATCTTTTGTTTACAGAAACCAGTCAGTGGAACCCCCTTCCAGAGCCCCAAAAAGAGAGTATGGAGCAAACAGGATGGGTCCCTGCCCCTCGGGGCTCAGCCTCCTCAGAGACCGTGGCACTCTGCCCGTGGCCTGGCCACACTCACGCCTCACCCCTGAGAGCTGGGGGGCACGGACACCCGCTCTCCCCTGTTCTGTCCCAGTGGCATTGCCTGCCTCACCTTGTCCCCCAGCCCCATCTTCGTGGAAATTTCCCTCGAGTTCTTTCCTTCCCTCTCCCAGTGGCGGGAGGGGTGCTCACCACCGCACTCAAGGCCAGAGGACCCAGTCTGTGCAAGGCAGCCTCCAGTAGTGCCAGTTTAGGGAAGGAGGCGGGGAGGCGGTCTGTGCCCGGGCAGTGAGTGCCCATGACTGCACACCCGGGTCCCAGCACCCAGACGCAGTGGAAATGCTTCAGGATCAAGAGCCAGGCCCGTGACCTCACTGAGCAGTAATGCGAGCCCAAGGTCAAGGCAGTCCTGCACCTGTGGCATCCACAGCGGCCCGGGCACCACCTCAGCAAGGGACACGCTGCCACCAGACTGCAGGTTTCCAGCGGGGACATTGGTGGCAGCAGCCACAGCCGGGCACCCCTCCCACCTGGCCTTCGGAAGCAGGCCTGACCTTTTGAGGCTGAGGGAGCCCCAGGGCTCTTGTTTTTTTCTGGGATGTGGGAAGGATCCTGATGACCAGGACTGGTGAGCACATAAAAGACTAATCAGAAAAACTAGAGACGTGACATATTCAGACCCCAAGCCACTAAAAGGGTCACGATCTCTAATCCACACAACAGCCCTGCAAGGTGGGTGTCATCAGCTTGTCTTCTGAATGAAAAAATAGAAATTCCACAAAGGTTGTAAGACTTGCCCAAGCTAGTAGCGCAAAGGCAGATTCAGACTCAGGACTTCAAGAACACCAATGGGGATGTTTTTTCTGCCATATGAGGGTGTCCAATAAATTGCAGATTCCCCCCCACCCCCCGTGCCTTCCCCAGGACATCATCACGTGGCTGGCGTGCTCTCCCTCAGTCCTCAGGGACCCTCCTCACAACAGCGTCACCCCCCCAGCCCCGGCAGACTCTTGAGAGGACACTTACCACCCCAGCTCTTCATCCCCAATCCAGGCTCTCTCGGGGTTGGTGGTTGTGTCTTTTTGGCCCCTGTGTAAAAGCTACAGGGTTTGGGGTGAGAGCAGACCAGGGGTGGTGTTTGTTCATGGATGCTATTGAAAAAATAAATGAAAAACTAAGATAATATAAAAAGAATTTAAATGACGTATGTAAACATTCATATGCAAAGGACCAAGGATTGAAAGGTGCAGGGGAAAGGTCAAGTGGAAGGTTCTGGGCGCACCTTGGACCCCTGCTGGTGCCAGCTTCTCTGGGGACCGAGGGGTCTCTGGCCAGGGCCCACGTGGATGGGGGTCCCTAGAGCTCCTGCTGTGCAGCACGGATGCAGACCTGAGGATAGGCGGTGGGCCTGGCTCCACCCCTGTCTTCTAAGAGATGGCAGACGTGAGGACAGTGACAGTGACACAGTGACGGCACGTGGGCAGTCTGAGGCGGAGCAGGACCGGAGTTCACCAGGCACAGCGAGGGAGGCTGTCATTTCAAAGGGCTCCCAAGCTGCCCACTTTCTGCTGGCTTTGCCGTGGGTGACGCTGTGGGCTCGGTCCAGACAGAGCCCCAGGGCTCATCCCCGAGATGAGGGAGGGGGCTTCCTTTGGAGTCAGACAGGCACAGGGACAGAGCCAAGCCCGTGTCCCCAGGAGCTGACATGGCCAAGAGTCTCCTGCCCTCTCTGAGTAGGACGCTTCCTGACTTGCTATCCAATCTCTCACTCAAAGCCAAGGCTCACAGCCCAATCCAAAAATCGGCAGAAGACTTAAATAGACATTTCTCCAAAGAAGACATACAGGTGGCCAACAGGCACATGAAAAGATGCTAAACATCACTAATTATTAGAGAAATGCAAATCAAAACTGCAATGAGGTATCACTGCACACTGGTCAGAATGGCCATCATCAAAAAACCTACAAACAATAAATGCTGGAGAGGGTGTGGAGAAAAGGGAACCCTCCTGCACTGTTGATGGGAATGTAAACTGGTACAACCACTATGGGGAACAGTTGGGAGGTTTCTTAAAAGACTAAAAATAGAGTTACCATATGATCCAGCAATCCCACTCCTGGGCATATATCCAGACAAGATGAAAACTCTAATTCAAAAAGATACATGCACCCCTGTGTTCACAGCAGCACTATTTACAATAGCCAAGACATGGAATCAGCCTAAATGTCCACTGACAGTTGAATAGATAAAGAAGATGTGGTATATATATATATATATATATATATATATATATATATATATATAGTGGAATATTAGTCATAAAAAGAATGAAATAATGTCATTCTCAGCAACATGGATGGACCTAGAGATTATCATACTAAGTGAAGTAAGCCAGACAGAGAAAGACAAATACCATGTAGAATCTAGAAAAAATGATACAAATGAACTTATTTACAAAACAGAAACAAACTCACAGACATAGAAAACAAAGTTCTGGTTACCAAAGGGGAAAGGGAGCGAGGGATAAATTAGGAGTATGTGATTAACAGATACACACTACTATATATAAAATAGATCAACAACAAGGACCTACTGCATAGCAGAGGGAACTATATTCAATATTTTGTAATAACCTATAATGGAAAAGATATATATATGCGTGTGTGTGTATATATATATATATATCTGAATCACTTTACTGTACCCCTAAAATTAACACAATATTGTAAATCAATTATACTGCAGTTAAAAAAAAAAACAAGGTTCAACTCCGAAGTGCTTTGCTGGGTGTCAGGCTGCCCTGTATTTCCAGGAGACACGGAAGCCACACTGGGAGCTGTGTTTCTGGCTCCCAGGGCATCTAATAAGAGGGATTTTTCATCTAATTCCCAATAGTCTTTATAAATTCCACTGTTTGAGAGAATTCTCCAGAGTTCCTTTTTCTACCGGATGGCCATTCCAGAGACATCTCTCCTGGAAGCGGAACACAGGTCAGGGACCAGTGGCCCTGGTGCACAGAGAGCCATACCCCTGCTTCCAGCCAGGGAGCGAGAGAAGCCAGTGGCTTCACTGTGACCCCGGGTGGACATGAGAGACACTGTTTAAACAGTATTGAAAATACTTCTCCAGAGTCTTCTTCTCTGGCAGTCTCCTTAATGTGGAAAAGAGAAAAAGCATTACGAGGAGTTGAATGCAGGAATCTACCAAAGACGTTTCACAGTTAAAGGGGGGCTGTGAGTGGGCGGCACAAATCGTTCTGCTCTGATAACCTAGCATCCAGCACCCAGGTCGCCAAAGGACGCCCAGTCTCCTGCAAGCCGTTAGGGAAGAGTGTGATTTCACAGGTCACCTCCCTGGTCTCATCAACTTCAAGCCAACCGTGAGTTAAAGAGCTGCAATTCCACAATTTTATACCAAACCTCCATTTCAGAAAGCTCCAAGGACTTTTCACTTGTCAGCAGCACCATGAGGCAGAAGCTGCTTTGCTGGGGGCCTAATCACCCGTAGTGCTTGGCCTCCGGCACCCAGGCATTCTGCGTTCAGCTTGCTGGCTGGAGCCAAGTAATCTTTCAGCATACTCACAATGCCCGTATCTCCAAAGTTATTTTTATAGAGGATTTTTATTACCTATGAGATGTCTTTGTGCTTTATTGGGAAGAAAACAGAAGAGATAGATAAGCTAAAAAAATAAGGTAAGAAAAGAAAAAGTCGGAATCCTCTCTCAACCAGCAACCTTGTTCATTCCTCCGGACATCCATTCACATATTAACTTTTAGCTAAGACTCCTGCAAGTTAATTTACAGGTAAGTAGGTGAAGTCCATTCCAGAAGTTACCTGACAGCTATGGCTTCTTGGGAAAGGGCCAGCCTGAGGAATCTTATGCTGCCAGATTCCTCTGAAAACATCTACAGCAAAGTCTGCCCAGAGGCAGCCTTTTGGGTAAATAAACAAGCCAACCCCTCAAGTCCTTCTGCACTTGCAGCTCAGTGGCACCTGGGCTCAGAATCCCAAGGAAATAGTCACACTGAAGAAAGTAGTACTTTGCTACATCACCACAAACATAGCAGTCTGTGATGGTTAATTTTATGCGTCATCTTGGCCTGGCTGTGGGGTCCAGATGTTTAGTCAAACACCAGTCTAGATGTTGCTGTGAAGGTGATTTTCAGGCGAGATTAACAGAGGACCCGCCATAATGTGGGTGGGCCTCATCTAATCAGTTGAAGCCCTTAAGAGGAAAAAGATTGAGGTTCCCAGGGAAGAGGGAATTCTGCAGAGTACGTTGGGACTCGAGTGGCAAAATCAACTCTTCCCTAGTCTCCAGGCTGCCGGCTGCCCTGAGGATTTCAGACTTGCCAGGCCCAAAGTCACATGAGGCTATTGCATAAAATCCCTCTCTCTCCCTTTCTCTTTCTCCTTGAAAACACACACACGCACACACACACACACACACCCCTTATTGGTTCTGTTTCTCTGCAGAACCCTGATTAATACACAGCTCCTACATACATAATGTTTCTCACATCATCATCGCATTTGAAGCTTGGAAACCAGTTGACTGGGAGCCATGAGCAAGGCACTGCTGCAGATCCCAAATGCAGGGTTAGGTCCCCGGAGCCACTGCCTCTTGGAGAAGGAAGGGACCCCCCACTGCTGCCCACCCACCTCTCAATATAACTTCGTCTCACTCAGGCCTCAGGGACCTCACTTTCCACATGACTCAGACTTCAAAAACAGCTTTCTCATTTATAGATGAGTGCTTTAACACTTTCTCAAGAATTTGGATTTTCAGAAGCCATCTACATCAGAAACAGCTTTGCCAATAACTGAATACTCCACTCACCAGGGCTCTTCTGCAGCTAGACCTCAGATAGGACAGTGTCTTTCCAGGGATCCAGAGGAATCCCGTGTTTCAGAAACACACAGGCCAAAGCCACAAAGACTCTAGTTTCTTCTAGGAACAAGGGCCAGAAAGAAACATGTCATCAGTCACTCAGACACATTTATGGAGCACTGCATATTTTCCCATGGCTGCCACAACAAAGGACCACAAGCAAGGTGCCTTAGAACAACAAAAATTCATTGTCTCACAGGTCAAGAGAGCAAGTCCAAAATCAAGGTGTCGGCAGGCTTGGTTCCTTCTGGAGGCTGCCAGGGAAAACGGCCCCATGCTTCTCCCCCAGCTTCAGGTGCTTCTGGCAGCCCTTGACTTTGCGCCTGGGCTTGTGGCTGCATCCCTCCCATCTCTGCCTCAGAATCCACATCGCCTCTTCCCTTGTGTGTCTCTGCTTGTCTGTCCTCTTCTCATCACGACACCAGTGATTGGATTTAGGGCCCGCTTTACACCAGAATGATCTCGTCTTAACAAATTACATCTGCAAAGACCCTATTTCCAAATAATGTCGCATCTGAGATTCTATTCAACCCCCTCCAGGGCACCATTAGGTCCAAAAGCCAAAACAAAAACCATCCATCCTCACGCTACTTACTGCGTGCCCTCTGTGTACCCGGTAATCTACCATGTGAGTGTGTAAGCTCAAAGATCTCAAAACTGTGACTTCCACCCCAAAGACTGGGGTTCTCCTGACTATGCTGAGGACACGGGGGTCTCCTCCACGCGGCTCTTCCGCTGCAGGAGTGCCATCCGCTCACAGCAGCCTGGCGCACCTGGAGCATCCTCTCGGGATGGAGGGAAGGGCAGGGGCCAGGGCGGCTCAGGACAGCCATGCCCTTGTGCCCTCTCGGAGCGTCCCTCTTGGCCATGAGCCGTTCATCGCACATTGCAGGAGGTGCCTCTCCACCCCCGCCCCTGCCTCTCCAGCCCAGATTCTGACTGCAGCCCAGCAGCGGCCACAGCTCACGGTTCCAGACACGAGAGTGAGCAGGGTGCTGTGTGTCCCGGGTGCTGGCCCGTCAGGGGTGGACCGAGCCTGCTGAGAAGCCCTCCGCTGGACCAGCGGGGAGCGGGTCACTGGATCCATCCGCGTACGCCTCACAGCCACCCCACGTGGGGTCCCAGGAGCCAGACTGTCACTCTCCCCAAAGATCTGAGGTCTCCCTGTGTGGAGAACGGTTCACCCACACCTGTTATAAATAATTTCTAGCTAGAGATGCAGACCAGGGAGCAGCAGACAGTGGCTCCTGGTGTTCTGGCGAATAACGTCTTGCAGGTGCCCCCCGGGGCTCGGGGGCTCCTGGCGAGAGCAGCAGAGGATCTCACTGGCATTTGCTCCCCCTGCTGCCGTCCCAGCACCTCCAGTTCTCAAAGTGCCCCCTCCGTAGTTCTGGGTCCTCTTATGGCTGCCACCAGAGACCACGGGGCACATCCTTCCCCTCTGTCAGCAAGGCGGAGCAGAGAGCAGTGGGGGCAGGGGCTGGAGCAATGCCACGCTGTCGACCAAAGTAACCAATCGGCAGTCCATACTAGGAATAGGAAAGAGCTTTAGCTGAGCCAAGCTGAGGGCTGCAGCCCGGAAGCCAGCCTCCCAGGTAACTCCGAGGAGCCGCTCTGGAGGAGCATCGTTTTCAGAACAGCTGTGTATCTTGTCGGAACAAGAAACATTCACATTAAACAAGTCAGGGATACATTCTTTCAAAGTTTTAAAAAAAACAGACCAGCAGGTACACAGCGAGCCAGCACGGCCTTGGCCCTGGGAAGGGAGGCTTATCATCAAAGCAGCACCGGCCTCGGCGTCCCAGGAAGGGAGGCATTTCATCTTTCTTTTTAATGTGGACATTCTTTACTTCTGGTCAGTGCGCCCTTTTCTTTCATGATTAAAGCAGACGTACAATGTACGTTTGATGGGCCACAGACAGGATGTTCTAGTTAACACACAGGATGTTCTAGTTAATGTACAATTCAAGTTAACGCACATATAAGCCAGAACGACTCCCCCAGACCTCAATATGTGAACATTTCTTTTATCAGCACCAACCCGCACTGAGACAAAGCTGCTTGGCTGAAAGAGAAGGATTCACTACCCCACACACACACACTCATGCACACATACACACTCACACACCACACACGTACACACACACACCACACACTCCTGCGCGTGCACTCTCACAAGCGTGCACACTCCCACACATGCATACACGCTCATGCACACATGCACGCACACGTGCGCACACGCACACACACACACACGCAGGCTCCCACGACGGTGCCCAGGAAGCTGCCTCCAGCTGCTGCGGTCTCACAGTGTCCGCTGCCCCTGAGGCCCAGGTGCTGTGCACACATCTGCAGGGAGAGGACCCACCTCGAGACAGGACCACACCTCACGTCAGTGCTTCTCCACCATCACCACTCTTCACAAGAGCCACTCTGACCACCGCGGACCCTGAGCTCCCCTGGGCATTCTGACAGAATCCATCCCAGTGGCCTCAGCCTGCAGCCCGGGGCAGAAGCCACCCGCCACGCTCCTTATACACTCCCCCTCACCAGCGCCCCCCGGCTCCAGACTTTCTGGGAACCCACCACCCATATAACCTCCATCACCAGGAATGGGCAGCCATGGCAGGAAGGAGAAGCGCCCGTGACTGACCCTCTGGGGTCCAGGTACTGCTCTGGAACTTTCCTCGAAGTCTGACGGAGGCTCAGGGAGGGCCGCGTGGCCCCTGCGCACGTCCAAGGAGAGCTACCTGGGAGGTGCCCTCCCCAGGACAGGCTCCTTGAGACGATGCTCAAAGGCGCTTAAATGACCTTTGCTGTCATCTATGATTATTCAGTACAGGAATGAGTTCAGTTCTGAGGGCCAAGTGAAATGGAGAACGGTGTTCAGTTATTTAGAATAGCGTAAGTATTCAGCTTTTCTAACTACTTGAGGACATGCTTGTTAAATGAAAAGAATGAGATTCAAAATGCACGAGTCTGATGAATCCACCCAGAAAGTATGTGAAAAGCCCACGAGAAGGAAACATATCGCATGTGATAAATGGCTGGATTCCCTGATAGGATGGATGGTTTTTTTCCTAGCTTTCTGTATGTGCTAAATTCTTTCCAAATGTACATAAATAGCTTTTATAATAAAAATAAGCTTGTTTATTATTTATTTTACAATGGAAATACATGTATTTGTTTTATAATAATAATAAACTTGTTTATTTTAAACGGTAATGATGACAATTCTGGAAAAGCCTAGAAAAAATAATTTTTCAGTGATCGGAACAGGACGAAAGTGGTTTGCATGTAATGAACGCAGCTATGAAAAGCCACGTAGGTGCCTGGGAAGGATTACGAGGATATCATTCAGTTGTGATGGCCTCGGGTGACTTGTCCCTTCACCTTTGCATTGGAAACTGGGACTTAAAGGAGGAGGGAGACAGCCGCAGGGTCCCCTCTGTGTCAGCCATCACGCGGCTGCGGGCACCCAGGTTCGGGGCACCTGACTGCAATTGCCCAAAGCATGAAGGAGGAAGGCTAATGTGTTTTTAAACCACTCAGCCCAAATGAAATTATATAACCCAGGAAGGGACACATCACATTGCTGATGAGAGTTAAAAAAAAAAAAATAGAAGAAAGAAAAGAAAAAAGAAAACAACTCTCTCCTGATGCCACCCAGTGAGGGAGGCGGGCGGGGAGGGGCGGGTGGGTGTCGGGTCGACTGCTTCCTCCCGGGGCTATAAAAGGGGTGAGGCTGGCTGCCACCTGGGTCACTGTTCCCGGTCACAGCACTTGCCAGCCTCGTGGGCACCTCGGTGAGTAGCTTCCAGGGGGCTGGAGAGGGTGGGGGTCCCTGACACTCCACCCTCCTCTGTCAGCCTTCCCTCCGCATCCGGGCAGGGGTCAGTCCTGGCAGCCAGGACCAGCAGTGGCGGGGGCGGACGTGGCAGCCACAGCACCGCTTGTGCATCTGAGGGCCACGCCGGCCCGCCGGGGCCCCGGTGCACAAGGCTGTCGTGGCGGGGACAGAAGGTGAAGCCGTCCAGGCAACTCTGCTGGGAAAGCAGACCAGGAATCCCGCCGGCCCGGCAACAGCCAACCTCCAGCTCTCAGGAGGCAGGTCCTTCCCCTGGTATCAGGTGCTGCCAGGGTTCTCCTAAGATGCCCTCCACCCAGCGAGGGTCCCAGCCCGGGGGGAGGAGCAAACACCCCAGTGTCTCTGGGTGCATCTCTTTATTACTCTGCTTTTTTTTTTTTTTTTTCTGGCTGCGGGGATCTTAGTTCCCCGACCAGGGATTGAACCCGGGCCCCAGCAGTGAAAGCGCCGAGTCCAACCGTTGGATCGCCAGGGAGCGCCCTTTATTACTCTGCTTTGATGATGGCCCCTTCATTTCCTCTAAGTTGGAGTCCCCCTGCCACTGAGTGTGAGACACCCCAACACGTCCCTGGAAAGGAAAGGGGTGGGCATCTTAAATCTCTTGGATGGAGAGCACTTTCCAGGGGCTGGAAAGCCAAGGTCGGCAGAGGGTTCCTCCCTGAAACAGGCAGCCTCTCTGGCGTCTTCTGCGGGTTCCTGAAGTGCCAAGGGGGGGTGGGGTGGGAGGAGCCAGCCCTATGAGCTGGGGGCACCTGCGGAAGGAGTTGCCAGGTCTGCGGGAAGGATGCTGTTCAGGGCCTCAGCCCCGGCAGGGTGAGAAGTGAGTTTTCTGGGTGTCTCTGTTGCCCACAGCACCCTCTCCCCCAGCACCGGTACTGGGGGTGTCCTGCTGCATGAGGACAGGTCCCACCGGCTGCAGGTTGATCTTGGAGACTCAGCAGCTGGGATCTGGGGTCGTGGGGTGGGGGAGGTGAGTACTCTTGGGAAGGATGGAAGATGATGGCACTTCTACAGTGCCCGGCTGGCGGCTGACGTTCTCCAGCCGGCACGGGGCAGGATGGAACCGGGCCGAGGGAGGGAAAGAGCCCTGCACCAGGGTCCCAGCCCGAGTGTGGTCCGGGCTCAGCCTTCCCCCGGCTCCCCTCCCTGGGCATGTCTGAGGTTGGGCCGCACCCCGTCCACCTCTACAGCAACCCTGGCTCCTCCGGGCAGCTCCCCACCAACCCGCTCACCTCTGCCCTCCCTGCCGAGGCCAGGTGTGCACACCCACAGTGGTGCGGAGCCCTCCCGCACTCCTGGTTCCCTGACACAGACAGGCAGACGGATGGGGGCAGCTCCAGGAGAGCCCCGCTCTCTACATCCACAGCTCATGTTCCTCCCGGCCTCCTTCTGATGACAGAGGGTCCTTGCAAACATGACTGAGCATGGCAGAGGCCACCACACACGTGGTCACCTCATTTAGTGCTCACTGTACGGAGGAGAGGGTGGGGTCCCCCGGGGAGCAAGGGACTGTGCAGAGAGCCAGGTCGCCTGCTACCTCTATGCTCACTGCCATCCCAGCAGAGCAGAGAAACGCACCGCAGAGCACAGCTGCCTGCACACGCGTGTAACCCCACGCACACCCCCTCACGCACACAGGGGCGTGAAAACGCACACACACCCTGTCGTGCACAGGTGCACACCCGTGCACGCGTGCACTCACAGACACACACGCTCACGCACACGGGCACGTCCACTCTGACATGCACGGCGCTCGCGTTATCTGAGGGTCCCAGCTTTGTGCGCACGCGCCCTCACGCGCTCTCACCTTCACCCCTGCCCCAGGCTGCGCCCTCCCGTGTGGCATCCCAGCTCGAGCGGCCTCTCAAGGAGCCAGAGGGATGAAGGCGCCGCGGGCCTGGTTCCTGTGCCTGCTGCTGCTGGGCCTGGCCCACCAGCGCTCCATGGAGCTCCGCGGTGAGTGCCCGGCCCCCTGGCCTGCCCTCCCACCCCTCCGCCCCGGGGTCACGGTTGGGGCCTGGCCGCCTCCTGAGCTGGGGCACCGTCCTTGCTAAGTGCCCCGGGGCTGGGGGCTCGGCCTCCTGCTCAGCAGACCTCTCCCCACAGTGTCCCTGACACCTGCTCCCAAGGGCCCCTGCCCGACGTTCGGGGGAGGGGTTCACTCCTCACCACCAGGGCGGCCTGGGGCCGAGGCCACTTTGCCCATGAGAAGGGGCTTGTGGGGACAGGAGGGGAAGGGGGAGCTCGTCCTGGTGTGAGTTTGAGTTCCCATCTCCCGAAGCCACCGCAGCCCCCGAAACGGCCTGGCCAGGCCCTCTGGGCGCCCCTCCTGCGCGGGCGGGTCCCAGCATGGCCTGGCGACGGGGCAGCACTGAGCTGAGCGCGTGCACTGGGCCCTGCCTCCGCGGTTGCACAAATCAGGGCACGTGCATTCACACGCTGTTCTCTCTCTTTCCAGCCCCCGACATCAATCCTGCCTGGTACACGGGCCGCGGAATCCGGCCCGTGGGCCGCTTTGGCCGGAGGAGAGCAGCCCTGGGGGATGGACCAAAGCCTGGCCTCCAGCGCCCGCCCGCCTGCTTCCCCCTGGCAGGAGGCGCTGAGCCCTCCCAGGGTGGCTGACAGCTCAGCTCCTCCAGGAGCGACCCCAGGAGCCTGCCCCCAGCCCCCCGCCCCCTCCTCCACAGGCTACTTCCCCTTCAGTCCCAATAAAAGCAGCTGGCCTTGTTTACAAGTGTCTGTGTGGGGACAAAGTGGGAGGTGCTTTCCCTCGTGGGACGTTAGCCTAGAGGACCCTTAGAGCCCAGAGGCTCTAGGACTTGCCCAAGGGCGCCCAGCATGGAGTAGGGAGGCTGGGATGTCCTTGGTCGCTGCAGCTCCTACCACCCTCCCCCAAGCCGCCCTGAATGGCTGCTCAGGCTGTGCACTGCACGAGGCCACCTCGCAGGAGGCCACAGAGGAGGGCAGCCCAGCCCCCGGCCTGCCCTGCCCTCTCTCTGCCCCAGGCCTTCTCGCCTCCCTGTTGGTACTCGGGGGAGAAAAAGAAGCACGGGTGGCTTGTATCCAGTACTCTAGGTTCAAGTATTTCAACCCCACCTTGCGTCCCTTTCAAATCGCATGGGGACGTCCCTGTGTCCTGTCTCAGAGCGAACTCGCTTTGGCATCGGGAAACACACAGCCACTAACCGGGCGACTGAGCCCCGCCGCTAACTTCTCGGAGCCCCGGTTCCCGCGCCTGAACCTGGGGCTAGTAACCGCCCCCCTCACTCCTGAGCTCAAGTTGGTGCAGCAGCAAGTGTGGATGCTCTGTGAGCGTAAACCCCCTTCTCCAAGGCGCACCCCCTAGTCCAGCGCTGGGGTGGGGGGCAGGGCAGGTTTAACCAGTTGCTTCTGAACCCAGAGCTCAGGGCCCGTCAGGCCTCTGCCTGCAGGGTCCCAGGAGCCTGCCCAGACCGCGGGACTCCTTCAGTCCATCCACACTCAGGAGGGCTCGGGACTCACAGCAAGCCCGCAGGACCCCAGACACCAGCCATCCCTGCTCCAAATCAAGGAAGGCGGGTCACACTCACTGGCCAGCTGGAGGAGGCTGAGCTGGCCCAGACCACCCAAACAGAGCTGCACCAGGGCTGCCCCTCTTCCCAGCCACAGGGAGGCCAGAGGGAGGGCAGAGGCCAGTCGCCTCCCAGGGGAGAGCTCCTGCCGCCTCGGCACCTCCCCAGGGTGGATGCGCACGGAGGGAACAGGAGAGCGGCCAGGTCTGCTTCCAGGGCAGGCAGGTGCTGGGCCAGGGCAGGCAGGTGCTGGGCCAGGCCTGGCAGCGTGGAGAGCCCAGGAAAGCAGTTTGGCGGTTCTTCAAAAGTTAAACCTGTAGTTAGCACACGGCCCCTCCCACCCGTGGGTACATACCCCAGAGAGCTGAGAACCGGTGTTCAAATAAATACTTGTACAGGAATGTTCATAGCAGCACAATTCACAACAGCCAAAAAGGTAGAAACAACCCAATACCCATCGATAGATGAATGGGTAACAGAACGTGGTCCATCCACACAATGGATTATTATTCAGCCATGAAAAGGAAGGAGTTCTTTCAAATGCTACCACATGGATGAACCTTGACATGACGCAAAGTGAAAGAAGCCAGACACAAAAGGTCCCACGGTGGATGATTCCATTTATATGAAAGGTCCAGAAGAGGCAAATCCATAGAGACGGAAGTAGTTTGGTGGTTGCCAGGAGCTGAGGTCTACTCCATGGGTACAGGGTTTCCTTGTGGGGAATGAAAGTGTCTGGGAACTGGGCCGAGGTGGTGAATGTGCTAAACGCCACTCAGTCGTACACTTTAAACAAAAGAGTTCACAGCCCCACATGACATAGACATGGAAACATCAGTGTGATGAAGGGCTCCGGATTCCAGCCACCCAGCATGTGATACCCTGTCAGGGCAGCCCCAGGAAACGAATACATCTTCTGAGCCCAGAAAAGTAGAGAGATGGAAGATGTTACGTTTTCTACAAATTCTTATTATGAAAGTTTTCAAACTTACAAGAAATCGCAAAAATATTATGATGACATCTAATACCTCGCACTTCAATTCTACAATTATCACTGTATTTACTTTCTCTCCCCGCCGCCTCCCCTTCTCTCTCTCTACCTCTTGGAAGTAAGCGGTAGACATCGTATTTCCCCTAGATATCTCAGCATCTTTCTCCTCAAACTAAGGACAATCTCCTACATAACCACAAAATTATCACCAGGCCTAAAACATTTTGTAATAATTCCCTAACATCATTGAGTTTTTAGTCCATACTCAAAAATCCCCAGATAAGGCACGAAAATCTTAGTTGTCTTTTCTTTTTTTTTTGGAAGCCAGGCTCCAGTCTAATTTCAAGGTCACCCTTAGTTATTTCTCGTCACTCCCGGATCATCTCACTTTGTCACGACATTGACTTTCACAAGGGCCCTGATGTGTTACCTTGTAGAACGGAGCCACACGTGTGACCTGTCGACTCCTCCCCCAAGTGCTGTTACCCTGTTCTTCTGTCCCCCCCGCCCCCCCCCCCCCCACTGTATTTCCTGTAACCTGAGCAGCGGGTCTAGGGGCAGAACTGGACTCGGTTACCACTGAGGGCATGAATGCTCTGTGTCTGTCCTACAGCATCGTACCTGATGGTGGGCTCTGGGCCCCGCTCTGACAGGTGCCTAGTCTGGCCCTTACGGAGAGGATCTCTCAACTGTAAAAATCTCTCGGGTTCCCCATCTGCTCACTATGCGATCCGCAGAGGCCCTGGGGACCCACGGCACTAGCCTGTTTCCCAAAGAGCTCACAGCCAGTGATGTACACCTCACGGAATACCTTGGCTGGGATCAACTGTTACATCATGGGTTGTACAACGGTGATTCTCTAATTCCTTCCACATGTATGAGCGGGATTCTTCTAAAGGAGATATTTCTCCTTTTTTCTCCTTTCCTCCTTTTTTTTTTCTTTTTGTTCAGCAACTTACAAATCATTCTTGATGCTCAAATTGTCCTAAGTTTGGCCAGTGAGACCTTCAAAAAGGGAATACATTTTAAAAGAAAAAGAATGGGGGGTTTCCCTGGTGGTGCAGTGGTTGGGAGTCCGCCTGCCAGTGCAGCGGACACGGGTTTGAGCCCTGGTCTGGGGGGATCCCGCATGCCGCGGAACAGCTAGGCCCGTGCACCACAACTACTGAGATCATGTGCCACAACTACTGAAGTCCGCGCGCGTAGGGCCGGTGCTCCGCAACAAGAGAAGCCACTACAATGAAGAGCCCGTGAACCGCAGCAAAGAGTAGCCCCCACTTGCCACAGCTGGAGAAAGCCCTTGCGCAGTGGGGAAGACCCAGTGCAGCCAAAAATAAGTAAATTAAATAAATAGATTAAAAAAAAAGAAAAAGAAAAAGAAAAAGAAAAAGAAAAAGAATGGGGCTTCCCTGGTGGCACAGCGGTTAAGAATCCGCCTGTCAATGCAGGGGACGCGGGTTCGAGCCCTGGTCCGGGAAGATCCCACATGCCGCAGAGCAACTAAGCCCGTGAGCCACAGCTACTGAGCCTGCGCTCTAGAGCCCGCGAGCCATAACTTCTGAGCCCGCGTGCCACAACTACTGAAGCCCACGCACCTAGAACCTGTGCTCCGCAACAAGAGAGGCCACCGCAATAAGCCCGCGCACCGCAACAAAGAGTAGCCCCTGCTCACCGCAACCAGAGAAAGCCCGCGCGCAGCAACGAAGACCCAACGCAGGCAAAAATAAAAACAAAAATAATTAATTAATTTTTCAAAAAAAAAAGAAAAAGAAAAAGAATGGATTCCTGAGTCAGCCCTCTGGGCACAGGGGGCTTGTCCAGGGAAGCTGGAGGAGGCGTTAGAAGCAGAGGGGGATGGGAAGGGTCACGGCTACAGGCAGGACATCAGGGCTGCGCCCAATGCTGCCTCTCGTCCTCTCTGTGCTTCCTGCCTCCATCACGAGCACGCACACGCACACACGCGCACGCGCATGCACACACACGCGTACACGTGCGCGCACACACACGCACGCACGCACGCACGCACACCCCGGCTCATGAGAAGGGCTGGAGCAGCTTCCCTGGATGCGGGCAGGACGGTGAGCTCACCCACCAGCCTCCCCTGAGCACCTGCAACCCCTCGGGCTCATCGCCCCCCAGGATCCACGCCCACGCCCCCTACCACCACCTCACGGTCCAGGACGGGCTGAGATCAGGTGGGAGAAGCCCTGACACAGAGAGAGGCTTCCATAAACGTCTGCGGTGGCTGGGGTGGAGGTTGTTTGTAGGAGAACCTGCCTTTTGTTTACATCACTGGGAATATCGGCTCCTATCCTCTCTGGGACACATATTTGTTGAGTGCCTGGCATGTACCAGACATCGAACCGGGCACCGGGAGCCCCACGAGAGGAAGGACAGACAGAACCCCCGCCCTCATGGCAGAGCTCCCCCTTATCTGAATATTAGGTCACCAGGAGGGCTCAAAACTCCCAGGGCTCAAGCCGCACTGCAGACGGATTTAACCAGAGCTTCCGGTGGGCACAGGGATGCGGCCTGCAGAGGCTCCCAGGTGATTCCCTCGCAGGGCTGAGCCCCACCTGCCCCGTGGGGGAGAAGGGGAGGAAAAGGGGCTATCACATCCGGCAATGGGGAACCCAGCTCCAGGATCACAACGCACCCCATCCCATCTTGGGGGAAGGGGGGGGAAGCGTGAAAGGATGCCAGGTGGCAATGAGTCAAAGAATACCTTTTGATAATAAATTCTAGCACAGTGTCACTAGCCTGGCAAGACGGGAAAAAAACAATCAGAAATGTGGGCATCCTACAAATATCATTATTTCCCCACTTCCTATTTCATCGTGGATGGGTCAGATACTCCTCTGAAAGCCCTACTGTCAGCAAAGCAGCCCTCAGGACGCGAAGACCAGGGGCGGTGGGGTTTGCCTTCGGCGATGCTGGCGCGCCATCTAGTGGCCAGGGGCCACCTCAGCCTCCCGCCGCCTCCGAAGTGGGTCCCGCCCTTTGCAGAAGGGGTCCCAGCCCTGCTACCCCAGAGCGGGGGAACAGAGAGCACGGGGACACAGCCTTACACAGAGGGGCTCACACCTCACGTACGTCACCTGCGAGGGAAGAGTCGCATACGAAACTTCACTGCAGTCAGAAACTGCAGGGCACACAGCACCAAGCTGTCAGGTTTCACCTGGAGATTGTCCAGGAAAGAAACCGTGTGAGTGCTTTTGGGACGTCCAGGAGCTCAGCGTCAACGGGGAAGGATGCTTCACATTCGTCCCTCTGTTGATCCTTACAGCTGATATAGTGAAGCCACCTTTCTCAGGGGGATGACAATGTCGTCTTATTTAAAATTTCATACAGAAGGGCCATCGGGCCTCTCTAAAGGCAGGAGCGACGTGAGCTCATGATGTGTCAGCACCAGAAAGATGTCCTGGGCCCGCCTCAGCCACAGCCCGCCGCCTGGGGCCCCTCAGTATTTACTCACCGTGAGCCCTCCTGGGGGATGTGCGGGAACAGACCCCCAGCTTACAATCTCACCGAGGACCACGTGATATAAAGTTAACCCTAAAAATGCATTCCAATATACAGTAGGTGCAGACAAATACTGTTTGATTCCACTTACACGAGGTACCTAGAATAGCCAAATTCATAGAGTCAGAAAGTACATTGATAGATTCCAGGGTCGGGGGTGGGGAGGTGGGGAGGGGAATGGGGAGTCAGGGTTTAATGGGGACAGAGTTTCCGTTTAAGAAAGTGAAAACTTCAGGAGATGGATGTTGGTGAGAACTGCACAACAATGTGAACGTACTTAGTGCCACCGAACTGTACAGCTAAGTGTGGTTAAAATAGTATGTTTTATATTATGTGACTTTTACCACAATTAAAAAACATTTGGAAAAATAAAAAAGACCACATGATAGAAATCGGTTTACTTTTCGGAGAAAAACTCATACGCGGTACAAGTTGCACCTGGGCTCGAAGTCTGAGTCCTCGCGCGCGTTGTACAAGAACCACTTCGTATTCACAGCGAGGAGCAGAGAGTAGGGGGCCTGACTCCCCCACCCCCATCCCCAGCTGCCCTCTGTCAGGCACCGTCCTTCGGGGGAACCTCACAGAGATCCAGTGACGATGGACCGAGCCCCATGATGGTCACGCCATCTCTCCCTGGCACTGCCCCCTCCAGCTGGGCCTGCTGTCTCCTCTCCCACCTCCCAGGAGCAGTGTGGCCCCAAGCCCCCGGGCAGCCCCCTGCCCAACACAAAGTGCGTGCTGGGTGATTTTCCGATCTTTATTTCCCCTCTGACCATTTCATTCTCCAGTGTCTGGTGGCCAGGCAGCTAAGGGCAGGGTCACGCGCGCCCACCCCCAGGACATCCGGGATTCAGTCGGTATCTGATGTCTGGGAGGTGGAGCTGACACCCTCTGGGAGCCTTGGACACGGGACCCTCCCCTGAATGATTCGCACCAGCTTGGGAGGTGGTTATTCTAAGGGATGCCCTCTTCCAGAGCCTCTAGGACCCAGGAGCAAGCCAGCATCGACAGTGAATCAGGATAAGTGCCACAATCGACATGGAGCTGGCGGCGGCTCACCCTGGGGACCAGTGGGTTGTGGGCTGGGGGCATCCTCCCCACGGCCTTTCCTGGAGTGGCCCCTTCTAGCGGGCGCAGCATCTGCCCCGCCCCGGGGGCGTCTCATTCAGAGCCAGCCGTGCATCTCCCTGCTGCCTCTGGCCCTCCTCCTTCTCTTCTCTCTGCAAAAGCTCTCGGGCTGTGGACGACAGAAGGAGAAGGACGTGGCCTGGTTGGGAGGAAAGTCCCGCAGCCCGGCACTCGCCTTGCACACGTGGCATCCCCCAGGGTCCCACCCTCCCTGATGTTTTCCAGGAACCAGGAAACACGGGCCCTTGACTCCTGCCCACTTTCCAGGCCCTGGGGACGTTCTGCTGGGCCCCAGGATGCCAGAGAAGAAGACCTGTTGAAGACCCAGTGATGGTCTCCCCACCCCCTGCTCTGGGGTCGGAGGCTGGTCACTCACCGACAGCACTGAAGACTTCAGTCACCTGGTGGTTCAGTTTGGCCGAGGTTTCCATGAACAGCAACCCCTTGCTCTCTGCAAACTCCCTCCCTTCCTGACGGAAATGGCCACGGAAAGCCCACATCAATCATCAGAAGTTTCCTGAGAACACTTACATGCCTTCTAACAGGAAGACCCAAGAAACACCGAGAAACAGTTGCACCAGCAGAGAACGTCATTCCTCAAGTTCTGTTTCTGGGGCTCCTAGAGAAGGGGGCCCAGACCAGGGAGCAGGGCAGGGCAGGGAGGGAGGGCGACAGCTGGCAGGGGAGCCCAGCACCCCCAGCGGGGTCCAAGGATGCTTTCCTTGGCGAGGTTCCCGCCCCTACCACGGCTCTCTGGCACCGGTGGGCTCTGAAACCAAGTGAGAACAGAGGAAACGTGGAAGGGGAGTGGGGACAGCCTGGTGGGAGCCCGGCCCTTCTCTGGGTCCCCCACCACCGTCCCACAGGGGTCCGGCCTACGTGGAGTGAAGGGTGTACGGAGCAAGGGTGTCTGGGAAATACCAGGGCTGCTCGTGTGGCCGAGAAGCGGAGAAGCGTTCATGGGAAGGCCGTGGTAAAGGAGGACCTGGGGGCCTCCGCGTGCAGGCCCCTCGCCTCTGGACCCTCCCAGGAGGTGCAGTGCTCAGTGCCTGACGCTGAGCCGGCCCCTGGGGGTTGGGCTGGCCGTGCCCACAGCATGGCACCCAGCGGTGTCTACTCCCCCCACCCCCAACGAGCTTCTCAGCCCTTTCCCAGACACAGAGAGATGGGGACATTATTACTTGTATTTTAAAGGACAAGGTGACCTGGTACAGCTGAAGACTCGGTGACTTCAAGTAGCTCATATCTGGGTCACATGAATGAAACTCAAATATCCCCCTTTGCCCCACTAGCTTGGGGGTTCCAGATGGGGTCATTTTAGGGGTTTGTCCTCGGGTCCAGTGAGCCTCTGGCCCCTAAATTGCAGGTCCCCAGCCCTCCGTCTGCCAGTTTGTCCTGGAGTTCCCCCAGGATGGGAGCCATGGTTACCTCACCCCCCGTGGAATGAGCACATCCAGTGCACAGATCTTGACTCTTAAATTCATTCCCCGACACTAGGAACCAGGGCTGTTTGGGGAAATGATTGATTCCAGGGCTGGGGCCGAGAAAGGGCAAGATGAACCTGGAACAACTTGGTGAGCCAGAAAGGAAGGAAGAGCTCAGAGAATAACAGGGCGGGGCGACAGGGCCAGTGGAGGGGAGGGCTCTCGATGGCCAAATCCAGGAGCAGATTTCCCCGCACCAAGAGAAGGGCATTAGTGGGAAAAATGATAAAATCTGAACAAGATCTGTAAGGTAGTTTGAACGTTCGTTTCCTGATTTGCTGGTTGTTCTGTGCTTATGTAAGATGTTAACATTCGGGAAAGCTGGGAGAAGGGCAGACAGGAACTTTTTGTACTATTTTTGCAACAATTTTTGTAATTCTGAAATTATTTTAAGATGAAAAGCCCCAAAATCAATGTAAAAGCTGCACTGGCCACAGGTCAGCTTGGCCTCTGCCCCAGCCGAGGCACCTGCAGCTCCGGGGTCTGCCCCCTGCCCCCCGACCCGCCCCCAAGGCCCAGCTCAGTGGGAGCTCAGAGGGAGCAAGAAGCCAGGGTGGGGTCTGGGGGCCCAGGGTCTACAGCCCAGGCCCCAGGGTGGCCGCTTCTGTGCAGTCTAAGCCACGGGGTCCCCCTCCCGCAGGCAGGGGTCCTGGGAGAGCGGAGAGGAGGCCCCTCCCGCCCCTGAGCGGGGCCCCCGGCCTCCAGTGGGTCTCCCCACCCAAGCCCCGTCTCCCAACTCGGCCTGACCTGGGCTCCACACGCTTTTCCTAAATCACCCATCAGGTCCCCACCCCAGGGACTCAAGGCTGCCCCGGAATAAAGCCCCCAGTCCCAACACCAGCGCTGGGGTCTCTGCCTCTGAGTCCCAGCGCCTGCTCAGCACAGCTTCCTCTGGCCGCCCCCTGCCCCCAGACTCCCTCCCCTTCCTCCCGTGTGCTGTAGCCCAGCGCCCTCCCCCTCCTGCTCTCCCCTCACCTGCCCCTCCTCCCAGAGCCTCTCCTAAAACCCACCCCCACATACACACACACAGACACCACTGTACACACACGTCCTGTACACACACACACGCACACACACACACGAACCCCTTGCTCCAGGCTCTCATCACTTTACAAGCATCTGCCTAGAGTATTTATTCTGCTGTTGGTCATTTTACAGAAGAACTGCAGCTTTCGGGTTCTCTGTCCCTTGCTCATTTCCTAGCAAAACATTTGGATTTGCCCCTTCTTGAATAGTTTATTGAACACAAAGAGGAAGATCTGAAACCCGCATCACTCACAGAAGGAGAGAGGGTGGGAAGGGTCGTGGTTTCCTCAAGGAAACCGTTCCCTGCACTGCGCCCGCCCCTGCCAGCCCTCGGGAGGCTGCGGTGGTGCTGACAGCTCTCCCCGCTGCCAGGAGAAACCGTCTCTGGGTCTGACCTTCCCAGGAGAGACCAGAAACCTTTGCCCAGGAGGGAAACTAAAGTGGTATGTGTGTGTGTGCGCATGTGGGGTGTGTGTGTGTATGAGTGTGTGGGTAGGTGGGCGTGTGTGTTTGGGGTCCCTCCCCACTCCCGCACCAGGGACATAATGACAGTCTCCAGGCCCACCTCAAAGGTCACCTGCCGCTCCTGGTGGAGGTCCGTCTTGTTGCCGACCAGCACCACCACGACTTCTCCCGGGTGGAACTCCTCCTCCAGGTCCTTCAGCCACTGCTGTGCCTTGCAGAAGGAATCCTGAGAAAGGAAAACAGGACTGTCAGGCAAACCCGGTGGTCTTCCTCAGCTGTCCCAGGAAAGACAAGGCAAGTGTCGGTGGCTACCCTGCGTAAAACACAGGATCCAAGTGACCCACCCAAGGAATCATGAGTGATGGATGGGGGTGCTCTGTTCTGGGTACTCAGGGAAGACCACGGAGGGGCACAAACCCAACCGTGCAGCAGGAAGAGGGGCTGTCAGGGAGGGCTTCCTGGAGGAGGTGACCAACTTTCACTGAAGGAATCTACTGGTTGTCACGATTTTAACATAAAATGGCACATGTTCCAACTGGCCTTATGTCGGGCCCCAAGGGCTGTTGTGCCCCTTGAGCAGGGGTGGCTGGTCTTTCTCTCGCCTCGGGTGGTCTCGGCCGAAGGCAGCTCTGTCCCCACCCGGCCAGCAGGAGGCTGGGGGCTGCAGGAGGTTCCAAGTCAGACCTGGAGCTCTAGAGGCCTCCGCCCCAGGATGCCCTCAAGGACCACTTTGTGGGGAAGTGGCTGTCACCCCAAACCCTGATCCTAACTGCAGCGCCCCACAGACCCGGGAACGGGGCCTCTGCCCTGGGTCCCACGCAGCCCCTCACCCCAGCAGCCATGCTGACCCAGTAGGCCTGCTCTCAGCACTGCCGGGGCTCCAGGCACGGCACTCAACCTCCTTAATTCCACCAGCGCTGCCCTCTGACCAGAGCTCCCCTCCCCCCCGCCGCTCACATGCCCACCGCCACCTCCCTGCCCGGCCCTGCCCAACAGGGCTAATCCTGCTTCTCCCAACGTCTCAGCTAGAGCCTTCCTGCAGGAAGTATGGTGCCCCTCCTGTCAACTCCCACAGAACCCCACCCTTCCCTGCTGGTGCACTAAGCATCTGCTCACTTCTGTTTGGCCCGATGATATTCTGTAGAGTGGATATGCATCCAGGGGCCGTATCCTGTTTTCATAACACCCCCCTCACCAGCTCAGTGGGCACCCAAGGAATCGTGAGTGATGGATGGGGGTGCTCTGTTCTAGGTACTCCAAGAGGACCACGGAGGGGCGCAAACCTAACTGTGCAGCAGAAAGTGTTGTCAGGGAGGGCTTCCTGGAGGAGGTGACTGACTTTCACTGAAGGATTCTCCACTGGTGCTCACGATTTTAACATAAAGCACCAGCACAGGTCAGTCACATAATGCCTCCAGAAGGTTGCGTCCATGTGCCTGGGAGGGCGGGGACACACCCAGGTGAGCCTCACCTTCCTGGTGACGTCATACACCAAAAGCGCAGCGTTGGCACCCCTGAAGTAGAGGTGGCAGACGCTGTGGTACTTCTCCTGGCCAGCCGTGTCCCAGATCTCAAACTTCAGAGACGCAGCCCCCAAATCCACCACCTTTGTGAAGAATGCACCTGAAACAGAAGCCCAGAAGGAGCTTTACATGGAGGACGAGGTCTTTATCCACGGCTCAGCCTGGACCAGCGTGAGCCCTGGGCTCAGCAAACCAGCCAGAGACAGCCAGCCCTGTGCTTCCTGTCACCCTCAGTGGGGAAGGCTCAGCAAACACCTCTTCTAGAAGATGGCAGTTTCCAGAAAAAGCAAAGAGTTGCAAGGAATTTGCTGCAGACCTTTGCAGATTCCACAGAGGCTTTGGGTGGGAAGATAGATAGACTCTCAGGGTCCTATTCAAATCCTCTGGACGATGTGTGGCATGGAAGGGTCTCTGACAACCAGGGGTCCGATATGGCCCCGAGGGTGTCCAGCGAGGCAGCTGGCATGCTGACGTCACACCAGCTCCTCCCCCGTATCCTTCCTGGCCTCCTGCTAACCTCCCGGCCTGATGCACACCTCTCCCTGCTGACCTCCCTTCTCCACGGACCTCTCTGCTTGGAATCCTTCCTCTTCCCCACCTCCCTACATGTCCAGCGGGTCTTCGAGTGGGAGCGCTTGGGGCAGTGCTGGGGCCCCCTTCCCCGGGAGTGGTCTATAGCAGCCCCCTGTGCTCATCACTCACCCACTGCACAGGTAGACTTCTGTGTTCTCACCTGTCACCCCTGAGGACAGTGAGCCCCTGGAGGGCAAGGACTTTCATGCCTTCTTATCCCTGCTTGATAAGTACACACAGCGAAAGATCTATCCCCAAGCCGTTCACTCGACATACTGGGCAATCCACCTTTCATCTGAAGACTGTTTTCCCCTTAGCATAGCTTTCCAAAGTGTTGTGACTTTAAGATAGTTATTTAGTAACACCAGGATGTTCTGTCCCCAGAATGTAAATTGGTGCAGCCACTATGGAAAACAGTATGAAGGTTCCTCAAAGAACTAATAAGAGTTGCCATATGATCCAGCAATCCCACTCCTAGGCATATATCCGAACAAAACTATAATTCAAAAAGATACATGCACCCCAATGTTCACAGCAGCACTATTCACAATAGCCAAGACATGGAAACCACCTAATGTTCATCGACAGATGAATGGATAAAGAGGTGGTACATATATACAATGGAATATTACTCAGTCATAAAAAGAATGAAATAATGTCATTTGCAGCAACATGGATGGACCTACAGATGATCATACTAAATGAAGTGAGTCAGACAGAGAGAGACAAATACCATATGATATCACTTACATGTGGAATCTAAAACATGACACAAATGAACTATTTACAAAACAGAAACAGACTCACAGACATAGAGAACAGACTTGTGGTTGCCAAGGGGGAGAGGAGGTGAGGGAGGGATGGATGCAAACTAGTATATACAGGATGGATAAATAACAAGGTCCTACTGTATAGCACAGGGAACTATATTCAATATCCTGTGATGAACCATAATGGAAGAGAATGAAAAAGAATATACATATGTATACCTGAGTCATTTGCTGTACAGCAGAAATCAACTATACTTTAATAAAATAAATTAAAAAAAAAAAAAGATGTTCTGCCCCCATAACGTATGGGGTATGTCATATACAGAACTAGACCAGGGACTGGGAGGGGCCAGGGGTGGGACTCCAGGCAAAGCTTCTGCCCTGCCCAGACCCGGGCTGGGTTGGAAGCTTGTTGGGAGATTCTGGTAAATGTAGCCACATGCTTGAAGTTAAATTTTTCACTCCAAGGCCAGTGTGTTAGTGTCCTGGGGTTGTCATAACAAATAACCACAAAATGGGTGGCTAAAAATAGCAGACATTTATTCTTTCAGTTTTGGGGGCCAGAGGTCCAAAATCAAGGTGTCTCCAGTGTTGGTTCCTTCCAGAAGTTCTGAGAGGGAATCTGTTTCACGCCCCCTCCCGGCTCCTGGTGGGGACCGGCAATTGTCGGTGGTCCCTGGCTTGTAGATGCATCTCTCCCATCTCTGCCTCTGTCTTCACATGGCCACCCCCTCTGCATCTTTGTGTTCTCCTGTTACAGAGACACTGGTCATGGGATTCAGGGCTCACCTGAAATCCAGGAATATCCTTAACTAGTTACATCTGCCAACACTCTTTTTCCAAATAAAGCCACATTCACAGGCACTGGGGATTAGGAGGAGCACGAATCTTTTGGGGGACACAATTCAATCTGCTACAGACAGAGAATAAGAGACAAGTCTGGGCTGAGACATTTAGCATAGAAAGGGTAAGATCATGATTCTCTCTCATGAGAATCTAGTTTGGGGCGACTCCTAAGTGGAAACTGCCGATCCACCCTCTGCCTGCACATCCTGCATTTTTCTGCTCGTCCGCAAACTTGAAGTCAGATACACTTCCTAGGTGTTATGGACTGAATGACTGTATCCTCCCAAAATTCACATATAGAAGCCCTAACCCTCAGCATGATAGTATTTGGAGATGGAGACTTTGGGAGGCGATTAGGGTTACATGAGGTCGTGAGGGTGGGGCCCTCAGGATGGGATTAGTGCCTCTGTAAGAACGCACTCCCTCTCTCTCTCGCTGTCTCTCCCTCTGTCTTCTTCCCTCTGTCTCCTCTCTCTGTCTCTCTGTCTCTGTCTGTCTGTCTTCTCTCTCTCTCTCTCTCCCCTCCCTTCCATGCAAACACAAAGAAGAGGTCATGTAAGCACACAGCCAGTTACCTAGATGGCAGCTACCCATAAGCCAAGAAAAGAGGGCTCAGGATGAAACCTGCTTTGCCAACACCTCGCTTTTGGACTTCCAGCCCCCAGAACTGTGAGAATAAACCTCTGTTATTTAAGGCACCCAGTCTGTGGTGTTTGTTACGACAGCCCAGCAGAACACGACACCAGGTCAAACAAAGCCCATCAGTAGGACTGACAGCTCCCAGCTCATACAGGGCTACTGTCAGCACTGAGCAGGACAGAAGCTCCATTAAGACTGATGGGGTCATGAGGGTGAGGGCCACACCTGGGCCTTGGAGGGAAGTCTATCAGCTGCAACAAACTCTGTCGACTTGCTTCAACCTTAGAGATCCCAGCTTCCTCCTTTACCAAGAGTCAACAGTGCCCTCTTCCCAGGGCGGTTGTCAAACCCAGGAGAAAAGAGAGGAGGTGCAGGGTGTGGCACCTGACGCCCCTTCCTCCCCTCCCTCTCCACTCTCCCGGCTCATTGTCTGGGAACAGCAGCCTTTTATCCACACCCTTGGTCTGTTTGCTATCAGGTCAAATCACACTTCTGCGCGCGATTTTGGTTTCATCCTAAAAGTCATCGCTGCCAGGTTACAGGTGGGCGTAAAATTCAGGTTTGCCTCCTTTGCTTAACAATCTTAGCTTCTGATATTTTCCTTTTCTACTCTGAAAACGATGGCTGGTGGTTGAGTTTAAATCAATGTAAAATCCCAACCGATTTCCAAGGAGCGCAGGGTTTTCACACCGAGCAATGACGTGGCATGAGTTGCTGTTGGATATTCACAGACCGCAGCACCTCGTCTCCCCTGGAGAGAGACACAGACCCCCCAGGTGGGCCCCTGGGCTGGTATCCGAAGCAAACTTCCACCCCCTGCCCCGTGAACTCCTGGCTCCAACCCACAAAAGAGCCCACATGTATTACCTTCCTTGTTCAGAAACCCACTGACCATATTTTCTACCTGTTCACAGCTAAATCCAAAAAGTGATTAAAAAATTAACTTCTGAGATATTCAAACAGACTGGGAGATTTTTCCTGAAATGATGTTGGCAACAAGCTGGGGCATGGGGGGCAGGATCGGGCCCAGACCCGGAATTGTCCACGTTTCTAGAATACGCTGGTGGAGATGACACACCGACACATTTTTACCAGACGTTACTCTGAACCGGGGCCACCTGGCACTGCTTTATATGGTGACACAAAGCAGCGCTCCAGCCTCCTCTGGCCCCAGCACAGACCTCAACACAGGAGCCCCAGTGGTGGGGACACTTGGGGACGCTTCCGGCCCCCTCCCCAGCCTCTGGAAGCGGGCGTGCCTTCCACTTGTTGAGCTGAATGGACCCCCAGTGGGCAACGAATGACAAGAGAATTCACTGGGGGTTGCTCTTCAACTTGCATTTTGTTGCCCCCAATTAAAAGGTGTCTCAACTAAATGTTAACACAAGGAAAGGTTTTGCTTTTTGACCTTTTAGTTTAAATAAACAGCCGACCCTGCTCACTGAAGCCCTCTCTGCAGCGTTCTCTTTTCTGTAAAAGTCACGAGCTGCTTCCTGGTGGAAGGGAACACGACATGGGTGACTTCTCAGGGTCACCTGGGCTCCAGCAATGTTTCATTCCGCAGGGAAGGGAGGTGGGGCGAAATCCAGTACCTTTTGCACCTTCCCTGCCCCAGGCAAGGCCCAGCTGGTCCAAACTGGCTTCTGCCAGCAAATCCGAACACAAGCACTAGATGTCACCACCCCTCCAAAGATGTCACTAAAACGTGTAGCGCCGGGAAATGGGCCAGAATTTCCCCTGCTGCTGCCCTTCAGGATTCCAGAATGAGGGGTCTGCGGGAGCTCAGTGGGATCTTCGGAACCTCTTGGTGCTCCAAGCCCCCAGCCACCATAAACGCTTTTGGGAGCTGCCCACCTCCCCTGCCAGCCCCTCTCTCAGGTGGGCCTGGCGGGCTTTGTGGTGCTGGGGCGGCCAGGAGTTCAGGGGGTTCTGGTCTCTTCCCAGCAGGCCACGCCCTCGGGAGGCAATGCTCAATTCTACTCTGGCTCTGCTTTGGGTACAAGAGTCTGCCACCGCCTGTCACAGTTACGGCTCCGGCTTCCTCTGGATGGACAGGTCTTGCCGCAGGGCGGCTGGAACCCTGTCTCGGCCCAGGCGCTGTTCTGCAGAGCTGTGTCCAGTGCTTGTGTAACCCTCCACTGCGGGGCCACCCCCCACACACACCCCGACAGATCCAGACCCTCTGGAGGGGCCCAGGGACCCCCGCTCTTCTCCAGGGCTGGAGTATCTTGCAGCTGGCCTGCCCTGAAGGCAGCACCACCAAAGACATGCCAGGCCCTGGTCCCACCCCTGCCCTCGGGAGTGTGAGGGTGGGCGTCTGAGGAAAGGGGGCAGCAGGAAAGGGTGACAACTGAAACCGAGCACGACCCTGTGGGGCTCCTGGGCACGGACGCCTTTCCATGCCCCCCGCTTCTTGTTTGTAGGGACAAGACTCCAGCCTCCATGACCTTCCCTGAGTTCCAGAGGGCAGATTGGAACCGATGCTAATCAAGGAAGGGAGGGCATGCAGAGACAAGGCAGGAGCAGCCAAGAAACAATAGTGTAGCCTTGGGGCAGGGTCCTGGTTCCGCCTCAAGGGATACACATAAGGATTTCCCTGGTGGCACAGTGCTTAAGACTCCACCTGCCAATGCAGGGGACACGGGTTCGAGCCCTGGTCCGGGAAGATCCCACATGCCGCGGAGCAACTAAGCCCATGTGCCACAGCTACTGAGCCTGTGCTCTAGAGCCCGCGAGCTACAACTACTGAGCCCGCGTGCCACAACTACTGAAGCCCATGGGCCTAGAGCCCATGCTCCGCAACAAGAGAGCCACCACAATGAGAAGCACACACACCACAACGAAGAGTAGGCCCCGCTCGCCGCAACTAGAGAAAGCCCGTGTGCGGCAACGAAGGTCCAATGCAGCCAAAAATAAATAAAATAAAATAAATTAATTTTTTTTAAAAAGGGATACACATAACAATATCTTTGAGCTCCTTACAGAACTAAAACCCCCAACAAATAGATGTCAGCATACATCATTCCAGAGAAGATCACGGTTTGATAACCTCATCAAGAGACCACCTGAGGCCAGATAAAAAGAGTGCAGGCCCTGCACACACCCTGATCCTTACCAGCAACCCTGGCCTTGAACCATTGTTATAAAACTCCTCACTAAATCCTCCCGGGTTGGGACCCACAGTTTTCGAGGGCAGGAGCCTGCTGTCTCCCCCTCTGCCTGGCAAAGCAATAAAGCTATTCTTTTCTGCTTCACCCAAAACTCTGTCTCTGAGATTCAATTCGGCACCTGTGCACAGAGGCCGAGTTTTCAGCATCCCAACCTTAAGTCATAACGTGGTGATCCGTGACTTGACATCCTTGGTCGACCTTTCACGAAGCCCTCCCCCCCATAGAGAGGACTGTACATCCCATTTTACAGATGAAAGCATGGTGCTGAGAGCCTAAGCCCTTGCCCTCGGCCATCCCCTGTCCCCTCGTTTGTAAGTTCAGCTCATATTTACCAAAGGTTTCCTGCAGGCCAAGCCCTGGGCAAGGCACCACCACCTTGTTCCCCCAGCTGCCCCCGGGGAGGAGGTGAGGGCCCACATCCTCTCCCTATGGCTCTGCTCCTCTTCTTATCCCCCATAAAGCCAAGCCGTAGCAAGAAAGCAATGGGCATGTCTGCCTTCAAAAGGTTTCTGTACAACACAGACTGTCTCCCTTAGATTAAAGGGATATTCGCGGTCCATTGCCTCCTCTGAAAATTGAGGGAACTTCCCTGGCAGTCCAGTGGTTAAGACTCTGCACTTCCAAAGCAGGGGGCGCAGGTTCGATCCCTGGTCAGGGAACTAAGAACCCACATGCTGCGCGGCGTGGCCAAAACAAAAAAAAACAAAAAAAGGGGGGATGTCTGCTTTTATAATAATATAATAATTATCATAGCATAATAATTAATAAAATCACATAGAATATAATACATGACTAAATATCATATTATAATAAATAATATTATTTATTTATTTCTATAATAACATAATAATCCTTACAATATCCACCTGCAAAGTTCGTAAGAATGTCACAAGGTGTACAAGGCATGTGAAGTAGGCCCAGAGATGTACGTGGCAGAGACCATCATCCCCACAGGGGATTTAGTTCCTCAAAGCAAAGGAGGGCGTACTCATTTCTACGTCCGTTACACCCAGCTCAGTGGCTGGCACCTAGTAGGTGCTCAATAAATAGGCTGGTGGCTGATTGAATAAAGGACCGCTAAACTCACCTAGAGGGCTGCGGGCCACACCACTGAGACACACCCTCCCACCCGCAGCCCAGGAAGCCGGAGTGGAAGCCAAGGCTCAGGGTACCAGCCCCAGGGCAGAGGCGGGGTCCTGGGGGGATGAGCCTGGGCCTGGGGGAGGGGCACGGGCAGGAGGAGGACGGCCGGGGCCAGGCAGAGGACCAGGAGTGGAGAGGGCGCACGCCGGCCTGCCACCCAAGCAAAGGCCCCCCACCCTGACCCGAGCCCGGGCTCTGTGCACCCTCCTGACCCTCGTAGGACCCCTGAAGAGAGCGGGGTGACTTGGACAGCCTGGGGAGGGTGACAGCTTGGTCCCCGACTTGCTGGAACTAAAGGAAGTGGTGGAGGTGGCTGGAATCGGGGAGACAGGGCACCCCACCCACCGTCCACGAGCTGCAGCGTGCTGGATCTGCGGGTTTCTCACTTGCGAGAGTGAGCGAACTTGTCTGCGCTCCCCTTTTCCTCCCTGGAAATACAGAACGCCAGCACCGCCCGCAGGCTCGGCCTGGCTCTGTGTTTACGGGGCCTCTTCTGCCCCGCAAGGTAGGTCAGAGTTGCAGGCCTCCCTGGGCCCACTGAGCTAAGTTCTCGGCTCACAGTGAGCCCCCAGGGCCACTCCATGCCCGCTGGAGCCCACCCCGTGGCCGCCCACTGCCTCTCTGGATACTGGCTCTCGAGCAGGGGTCCTAAACTTTTGCGGGCAAGTTCCCTGTAATAAACATTTTAGGCTTCGAGGGATGTACTGTCACCATCGCCAGCAATCAACTCAAAGCCGCCCTTCCAGAGGGAAAGCAGCCACAGAGGATACGCAGGCGCGAGCGGGGCTGTGTCCCCATAGAACCTTATTTGCAAAAACAAGCAGTGCCCTGTGAGCCGTGGCCTCAGACCTCGGTCTTAGAGTGAGATCCAACCCGACAAGCCGCCCGGTCTGGCCCCTGCTGTCTCCCTCCCCCGAATTGGAATCCAGGTTCACACCCAGGCACACAGCCCTCGATATCCCAGCTCAGCCTGGCCCCTTTCTGTGGTCTCTGCTCTCAACGAAACCGACCTTGAAGCCAGACTTGGCACTTTGTTATATATTTTTAAAGCCCAGTCTGATATCACGGGTGAGCGGTGTCAACTTTCCTGCTGATGGAGAAGAGATGGCCCTGCGTGCCCCTCAGCTGGCCTGAATCCACGGTCTTTACCAGCTCTCCCCGTGTTCCCGTCCTGGGGCCAGCCCTTCACTCTGCTTCTGCCCTTCTCACCACTATTTCTGGGGGCCTGGCCCTGGCAGATCCCTTCGGGCCCCATATTCTTCAGGGACTCAGGAACCACCCTCCTGAGAAGATTGAGGGCCCCCAAGTAGTTAATACCATTTGCTGAATTTTGTGCTCTGTTTCTATGTTGGTGTGTCTGTTTGGCATCTTAGAGAATCCTCCACACCTAATGTGGGCCTGGGACAGAGGTCACACCCAACAGATACTTGCTGAGTGAGTGAATGAATGGATGAGTGAATGAATGGATGAGTGAGTGAGTGAATGGATGAGTGAATGAATGGATGAGTGAATGAATGAATGAATGCCTGCCTCCCAAGAGGACTGGCACAAAGCACACACTGGGTTTCCCTATTTTAGGTGGGAAGTGGGGCTTTTCACCCCCAGACAGGATGTGAAGGAGACCAGTTGTCCACAGATGCCCCGAAGTCCCTCCCCTCTGAAAGCCATGACTTGCTATCCTCTTTAAGCAGTGCCGTGAGAGGGGCTTCCCTCCCTGCCGCCCCTTCCCACAGCACCCACCCCATCCGCCAGTTGGGTAAGCCGAGTCCAGGCAGAAAGGGAGCCGCGTTAGCAGGAGGGCAACCAGCCAGGGGGAGAGGCCGGCTTCTCTAGGGGGCTGAGTGGCAGAGCCTGGGGGCAGGTTCTTCTTCTGGGCTCCGCCCTCCACCAGCAGAAGCCCTCACACACCCAACCCTTTGGGGCCAGAAACTCTGTCCCTGATACACTACCCGCCCCCTCCCCGGCCCCCGCAGACTCCAGCTGAGCTGAAACCTGTCTGAGTTCTGGATTCCGTGTGCATGCCTGCCTGGGGTGGACCTCATGCCCTCCCTGCACGTGCCAGGCGCTGCCTGAGGCTCCAGGAGAGCCTGGGAAATTCCCAGGCGGCCTCGTCCCCAGGTGCCCCACATGTGGGTCAACAGCCCTGGCTTCCCCACCAGGAGACGAAGGAAGGGTGCCCTGTCCCGTCACTTACATCCCACGGTCGGCAGGATGCTCTTGAAGTCATTCTTCACATACTGGAGAGCCAAGCTGGACTTGCCCACAGAACCACTGCCCAGGAGAACCAGCTTGAAGATGCAGGGCTGGCCCAGGGCAGCCCCGGGCCGGGGGGCCCCATCCACCTGCGCCATGCCCTGCGGAGAGACAATGATGGGAGGAGGCGGAATGTCTGATGCCAAATAATCTCATCAAGTGCACCCCCGGGACGCTGCTGCCCTGGCTGAATACAGACAGCCTCGAATGGAACGGAGCTCCGAGTCAGAGGCACCTGGCTTGCCACTCTGCACCCCATCTCCCCTTCTGGAAAGTGGGGTGAACAATAGCTATAATATACGCCTGCTGTGAGTGAGTGAATGCAGGAGTGAGTGAATGAATGGATGAGTGACTGAATGAATGAATGAATGGACACAGAGAAACGGAAGACTTATCCATAGCAGAGTCCAAATTTCATACCGAAGCTTTCGTTCCCAGTGAGGTGTCTCTTCCACCATGACGGCTGCCTCCCGAGAGGACTGGCACAAAGCACACACTGGGTTTCCCTATTTTAGGTGGGAAGTAGGGGTTTTCACCCCCAGACAGGGTGAAAGTGTTGTGAGGTGCTCGGAAAGCGTGTCCACGGTGCCCGGCAGGGGCCAATGCATATGAACGGCTTCGTACCCTGCGAAGTAGTGATTGTGTGCTAATCATCATACTGGCTCATCTTCCTCTTTCCATCACCTCTCACTTTTGAAAAACCTACGACTTATTCCAAAAAGGTTCTGAAATACCTAAAAGGTACAGCACTCTCTCAGTTGTGGTTCATGGATTAAAATTGGTGTTTCAAGAAAATCTATTTACAAAAACACCTGGTGTTTCAAGGATCTCAAAACATTTTAGTCCTTCCCACTGTACTGAAACCTCAGAACCCACAGTGATACGCCCTGGAGAAAAACGGCTCTGTGATCAAAATTAATTTGGGCAAACCCTGCATGTGTTTTCATTGTAGAAAATTTCAGGCATGTACCAGAACAGAGAGGATGGAGGTCGTTCTGGTGGACCTCAGGCCTCCATCATCCACCTCCACAAGAATCAGCTGTAGCCAATCTTGTTTCACCCACATCTCCAAACCCCCCTCCCTCCGAAGATTAGTTTGAGGGAATTCCTAGACATCCTATTAATTCTCCTGCAGATCTCAGTATACGTACATGCATCCGCTTTTTCTCTGTGATTTATTTGTTGAAGAAATCAGATTGCCCTGTAGTTTCCAGTCTGGATTTTGCTGATTGCATCCCTTTGTTGTCACTGAATGTGTTCCCTTGAACCCTGATTTTCTGTAGCTTAGTGGCTCAGAGCAGAAACCTGATTGGATATAGGCTATCTTTCGGCACGAATACTGTCGTGAGTGTGGTGTGCATTTCCTCAGGAGGCAAATAATGTCCGGTGGTCTCTTTGTGATGCTAGCAGCCATTGAAAACTGTCCCTATGCCCACTGTTTCATTAGGGGGCTGCAAACTGCTGGCATTCTACTGTTATCATTTTGTCTTCGTCTATTACCTGGATTGCATCTAGAGAAAAGCTTCCCCTGAAAAATACCCAAACCCACCTCAGAGCCAGCCCGTCCAGTGAGCAGAGCCTCTCCCACCTCATTGCAGTGGGTGGGAATGGAGGAAGGGAAGGAGTTTTGAAGAGGGAGGGAGGAAAGAGAGAGCAGTAGGAAGCAGACCCTGTTCCCTCGCTGTCCCCAACAGGCAGCCACAGCCACAGACTGGTCTGGTCTGCCCTGTGCGGACAAAAGGAGAAGAATCGAGTTTGGGATCAAAGTTTCAAAACAAACAGGACTGAGTCCTAAATACCAACAAGACTTTCTAAACAGAAAGTGACTGGAGTTACAGGGTCTGGCAGAGAAGGGTTCACAGGCCCATCCACTCCCTGGGGAAAGGGACACAGCAGAGCTGAATGGTTATTGGAAAGCATGTCTGGAACCCCATCTTCAATGGGATGCTCTCAAGTTTCACCATCGGGGATGGTGCTGAATTGTGTCAACGGATGACATCCCGCCAGGGCACCCTGCAACTTCCTCTGCATCCCGCAGACCCACAGCTGCCCCGGGCGTTGGGGAATGGAGTTCTGCAGGGGCCAGTCCTCTCTCCAGAACCCACCACCCATGCAAGAATTCAAAGCAGTCCTTCTACAGATTTCTGATCCACTGGTAGAAATTAAACTCAAAGGCAAAATAAAATAAACACCAGGAACAAATGGGGGCGCCCCCCAAAGTGGCTGGCCCTCCAGGGATAAAATGACAGCCTATGATTCAGCTCTGCAGGCCAAAGGGCAAATCAGAGTCCGGAATGAGGATTGAAGCCCCAGGAAAGATAACAGAAAGATGTTGGCTCAAAGTTCAGAGGTTGCTAGAGCTGCTTATCTGTCAACCCCACTGCCTAATCATCTGGGGAATTTGCCTTATGGTGAAGCTGCTACATCTGCTCTCTTCTCTCTGTTCACCTTGATGCAAATCCCTCTCCCGCCACAGCCTCCTGTCTGGTCTCACAGCTGCCACCCTTACCCCACCCCCTCACCCCCGATCATGTGTCCAGTCCCCATAAATAGCAGTTCATAAAAGAGGGAAAAGTCTCTGCCATCGTGGGGCCTACAGCTCCCTGTTCCTCTCCTTGATGGAAATGATCTGTTTCCAACTCTACCTTAATTCATAGAATTATTTCTTTCTTGGTTCTCTCTCTCGCCGGGCCATAACTGCTCACGAAAGCAAAGATAGTATTCACTGAGATTACAGTAGGTGCTCAATAAATGTCTTGTGCATATCCGTGGGGATGGCTTAGCAAGTCATAATTAGACAGACATGCTGTTTCCACCGCATAGTTTGCACGGCCAGTCCAACCCCAGGGAGTTTGTCAAAAAGTGGGCTGGGATCTCTGCAGAAAGAAAGACCAGAGGAAGGGCATCCAGCAGGTGCTGAGACCAGCTTCCTCCAGGCAGCTCAGCCCGAGTGACCAAGAAAAGCAGAAAGTTACAGGTTTAAAGGCAACCCTGCATTCAGATTCAAGCAAGGTATTCAGATGAGGCTGCTGTAACAGCACGTAAAACCTTGACCAACTTAAAGTGGTTTTGCCTCCTTAAAGAGGTGGGTTGACTAATCAAAGCCGGAGTTGCTGTAAAGAGACAGCACTGCGCATGTGCAAGGCGGGCACCCACGTCTCCAGGATGACCCCCAAACCAAGAAGATCCAGACTGGGGAACTCAGAGAATAGAAATGTTGCCACCAGAGCCCTTTACGAAGGACAGGTCCTTTAATAAGGAAAATCTGGCTTCCAGGAGCGCGCGTAGCTTATAGTGACTGATTCAAGACTAGCCAGTTGGCTTCCAAGTTTAAAATTCCCTGAAGCCCTTAAATTTTGCCCCAAACCTGGATTGCAGAGACACGTTTGAGAGCCTTGCCGGTCGACCTCGAATTAAAGCTCTGTCTTTTCTCAAAAGCCAGTGCCATAGTGTTGGCTTCTGTGCCTGTTGGGCAGGGAGCCCTTGCCCTACAACACTGCGGGGGAGGAGGGGACCAAGGCTAATGGACCCGCCATCTCCACTGAGGCGCAGGGCGACCGTGCTCAGGGCCCCTGCCCGGCTCGGCTGCACACGGGTTTCTCCTGAAGCTGAGCAAGAAGCCTCCGGGGGTCCTGGCGTTACCCCACCTTACAGAGAGGCCCAGCAGCTTTTCTAAGAGAAAGATGCAGGAGTCCAAGCCAGAGCAGGCTCAAGGAGGAGGAAGGGGGGCGGGGGAGAGATGGATTGGGAGTTTGGGATTAGCAGATGCAAACTATTATATATTGGATGGATAAACAACAGGGTCCTACTGTATAGCACAGGGAATTAAATTCACTATCCCGGGATAAACCATCATGGAAAAGAGTATGAAAAAGAATGTATATATATGTATAATTGAATCACTTTGCTGTGCAGCAGAAATTCACACAACATTGTAAATCAACTATACTTCAATAAAACAAATTAGAAAAAAATTTTTTTTTGAAGCCAGAACAGGCTGCCTTCACGTCCACACTGGATTCACCAGGCACGAGCATCATTTCAGTCACTTACAGAGGCAGCAGGACCTGCACTCCACCCACATCAAGAACCGCTGGTGCAATGAGTCTGCCGGGGAGCTGCTGGCCCGACCTCATTGTCCAAAAGACGGTCAGCTCAGTAGCAAGCCCTCACTTACAAACCACTTTTTTTTTTTTTTTGGCCTAATGTGGAGAAACAGAGAGTAGAGTGGTGGTGACCAGAGGCTGGGGTGTGTGTGGGAAATGGGGTGATATTGGTAAAAGGGTGCAAACTTCAGTTGTAAGACTCACAAGTTCTGGGATCTCATGTACAGTGTGATGATTAGAGCTAATGCGGTATTATACACTCGAAAAGTGTTAAGAGAGTAGACCGTAAGTGTTCTCACCACAAAAAGAAATGGTAATTGTGTGATGGGGTGGAGGTGTTTTTGCAATATGTGAATGTACCCAGTCAACACGTAACATACCTTAAATTTATCCAATGTTATATATATGTCAATTGTCTCAATAAAGCTGGAAAAAAGGAACGCTTTTAAGAATGGAATTCACCAGGTTTCTGTGCCACCCCAGGCTAATACCTTGTTTCTTGCTAAAGTACTTAAAGCACCTGCTTAGAAGCAGATATTCCACTGATTTGTGCTGTAATTTTACATAAAGAGAAAGTTCTAACACACCTAACAGCAATTCTCAAGTATTTAAAGATACCCCTTCAAGTTTTCCTTGCTATTTATGTGCACTAATTAATAAAACTCTCCTTAAGTCAAGAAAATCTTTAGCCCCAAACATGTCTGAATTAACCAAAATCGGTGGAGTATGAGTAAACATGCCATTACTATGATACCACATACAGGTGACACATCTCTTTATCTAAAAACATTACTTTTCAATAAATATAAACACATAATTGTCAATATGAAAAAAAATGAAATTACCCGTAATCCCACACCCTTAATACAACGAGGGATGGTATTTTGCCTACTTTCTTCTAGTTTTTTTAATAAGAATCTTAAAAACAAACAAACCATCATTTTAACATAAAATTATGCATCCTACATTAAAAAAAAAAAAAGTAAGACATATCAAGGGCGGTTTTCCACATTACTGCGTATGTTGTAGATGCATTCGACCTATGTGTGTTTAATGACCACATAATACCCCTACAATGATTCCAATTTCCTGAACTATTTCTCTGTTACTGGATTTTTACTTGGCTTTAATTGTTTTTTCTCTGTAATAAGTAAGACTGCAGTAAGCATTTTCACGTATGAGTTTTCGTGTGATTACACGTTGATTAGAGGTTGAAGTCCTCTGTTCAGAGAGGGCTCCAATTGAAAAATGTGACTCCTGACTGCCCCTGGAATTTCAGGAAGATAGGGATACTGAAGTGTCTCTAAACGCAGAGACGTTCTCAAGAATGCCACGTTCGTGATCGGGGCCAACAGGGACGCCCTCCGGAGCGTTTCGGTTTTGGGCTTTTCATTTCTGACAAGCTCATCTCCTTGCGCCAAGGGAAAAAGGAGAGACTGCAAGTCCAAACCAGCCTTCCTGGGGGAGGGTCGCTCCAGGGATGCGTCTGATCTGCCGAGAGTCCGTCGCCAGCGAGCACGTCCTCCTCCAGCTCTCCCTGCCCAGGCGTGTAAGGAACGCAGGGATTACGGAGCAGTTGTTTACTCTGAGGTCAGCCGGTAGCACTTGGGCATAGTGATCCGTTTGAAATGGATTCCTGTAAGGGCTCCTATTCATTACTTTCAAGCCTTTAACTGGATTTTCCCAGAAGCCACCCTTTAAATAGGAATCTCCTTCCAGGACCCTGACCTAGCAACGTAGCAAGCCCTCGGGGACGAGCAGGGACACCGCTGGCACTCAGGAGAGCTCACGCCTGGCTCACTTCGCCCTTCTGTGCATGGGGGCTCATGCACAGACACACGTCAGACACAAAGGTGCATGCACGCATGACACCCACGGATACACTCCCACCCACATACATGCACACAGACACAAATACACACAGACACACAGATACAGACACACATCGATATTCACACACAGATACACACACACACACACACACACACACACTCGACAAAGCACGCAGAAGTTTAAACAACGACTCACCTCTTCCCCAGGCCTGGTCACTTCCAGTGAGCCTGATACCCTGTCATCACCGGGTCCCACAGGGCCCCTACATGTGTCCCTTTTCTCCCCACTTCTGGCCAGGGGAAAGTTTTGTTCCCTCAACAGGCGGGCTGGGGCGTGGCCGTGGCCCCGGGGCCAGGCAGAGGCTCACAGAAAACAGGTGAGAGGCAGCAGCCTCGGGCCAAGGCGATGCCCAGCCCCCTCTCCTCCGGAGAGGCTCTCAGGGCAAGGTCCGCCCTGGTCAGGTGGTCACCTGGGGCGGTGGAAGGCTGGACATTAATGCAGGCGCTGCTGCGGGTGCACCTGGGCACGTGCCGGAAGTCACGCTCCCATCCGCTCACCCAGCTCCACCTGAGTTTCTCAGTTTTGTTACCAGTCGCATTTCAATGCTGATTTATTATTTCCCTCTGCTCCTCCCTCGAGCTGTGGGGCTCTTTGTTGCGCTTGAAACTAGTAGCCCAGAAGAGAAGGAAGTATTTGGGTCAAATGAATTCATTCCTGCCACAAACAGCTGGGCGCCAGCTCTGGGGGGGCCCTGAGCCTGGAACCAGGGGCAAGGCAGGGTGTGCTGGTCCCGGGGTCAGACGACCCCATCCTGCCTGGATGTCTCTGGAGGGCTATATTTCCCTGATGCCTTCTCCCAGCAACCTGACTGCATCTCCCAGGAGGTGGGAGGGTCTGGGCAGGGGACTTTTTCCTGGTCCTCCCAAATTCTTCACACGACTCTAGTTGCGGAATTTCCCGCCTCAGCAATGATGGAGTAGCCTCTTTGAGATAAGATTTTCAGAGTCTCCGAGCACTGGGGTAGGGGGAGCCAGATGCTGAGAAAGGTAGAAATTTGCCGGCCACGAATCTGTCTGCAGACACAGTGTGCAGAAACCTGACTTTCTTTATGTTCTCATAACTCACCTTAATTTCAGTGAGACACGCTCTGTCAGCTCCGTGGTTCCCCCGCGCCCTGCGGGGTCCTGGGGTCTTCTGTTGGAGGGGACACCTGTGTAGGTTCCAGTGGGGACACCATCCCTCCAGGGCCAGCCTCTCTGGGCTGCACCCACACCAGCCTGGGGACAGGGGTTCTTCCCCCACACAATCATTTTGTCCGGGGTGCAACCACCTCCCCGGGTGCCACTGCATAATTGTCCTGTCATTTTGGAGACTCAGAACCTCTCTCCCCTTTTGAATGATGTCCTCATCCCCGACCCGCAGACCGGGAACCAAAGGTCTGGGTGCTGGCCCGCTGCTCCGCCCAGAGAACCCGTGTGACAGAGGGTCCAGCTCTGATGCAGGTGAAGGTGCTTTTCTCTAAAGGGGATGGGCGTCTCCCCAGTTATCGTGAAGCATCCGCCTTCCTGCAGGTTGATAGGGGCACAAAATGGGAGGGACTTGTAAAGATCAGTTTTGTGGCAGGAATGCAAGAGACAAAATAGTTAATAACCAGCGTCTAACACCACAAATGGGAGTTTTGCGCCCGCAGTCAGACAGTAGGTTTGAAAGCCAGCCCCTGTCCAAAGAAGAGATTTTTGGGGTCCTTTAAAAAGCTCCCATGTGACTCTCCAGCCGCCATGGATCATGTTAGGCAGGGTCCCAACTGGCGGACAGAGGAGGAGATGGGGGAGGAACGGGGACGCAGAGGCCCCCTGCTCACAGCTGCGCACACGCCTTTCCTGCCCACCCTCGAGGGCAGGGGCTTGCAAAGATCCTGGAGAGGTCTGGGGAGCCCAGATACGCCAGGGAGGCAGCTGGAAACCCCTAGAAGAGCCACTCGTGCCAGTCTTCTCTGTCCCCTCCCCCTCCCGACGCTGCCCACCTAGGTCCCCAGCGTCCATCTCGCAGAGGAGCAGGAGTAGAAAGAAGGCACCTGAGAGAACGGGCATTTCACCCAAATCCTTCCTGTGACCGTGGGAGACCAAGGTCCCTGGACTGGACTCAAGTTGAGAACCCCTCCCTCAATTTTCCAGCGGAAGAGCCCTCGCAGAGAAGTTCTGGTTAATCGCTATGAAATAAAACTGCATTAAGAATTCTGTGACCTGTGGCCCCAGAACCCTCAGTGACTGCCCCAGGGGAGGACGTGTCACTCCTGGGCGCAGAGGAAAGAGCCCCAAGTTCATGATGCTCCCACCACAGCCTGGAGCAGAGCCAACACAGCCCTCCGACTGCCTCTGGGTGGATAGGGGCTCGGGGCCCGCGTACTTGTCTGTCAGCCTGTAACAAGCAACCACCAACACGGTAGCCTACAACACACGCTTATTATCTCACAGCTCCCGTGGGTCAGGAATCTGGGCACAGCCTAATGGGTCCTGTGCTCAGGGTCTCACAGGCTACGGTCAAGGTGTCGGCAGGGCTGCATCCTTTCTGGAGCCTGAGGTCCATTGCAAGTTCATGTCATCTTGGTGGAACCCAGTCCTTTGCTGTTGTAGGACTGAAGTCCCGTTTTGCTACTGGCTGCCAGTCAGAGGGCACTCTCAGCTCTTACAGGCCCCCATAAAAGCGACAAGCCCCCAGGCCCTCTCCCACACGGCAGCTTGCTTCCTCGAGGCCATCAGGATCTCCCTCTGACTTCCAGACCCACCATCACAGGCCTCACCTGATTAGGTCAGGCCCACCGGGCACAATCTCCCTTTCCTTAACTCAGAGTCAGCTGATGAGGGACCTTAGTTACATCTGCACAGACCTCTTCCCCTTTGGCATGTACTATGACCTAATCTCAAGGGTGGCATCATTGTATCCAGGCCCTGGGCACCCTCAAAGGGAGGGGATTATCCAGCGTGTGGACACCTGGGGTAGGAATCTCGGGAGCCATCTAGAATCCTGCCTGCCTCGGGACCCGAGCCAGAGCACACAGAGGGAGGGCACCCCTCCCCCCACCAGGTCACACAGAGGGAAAGCACACCACTGGCAGGTGGCGAGAACCACCCCCGAGGCCTGGACTCAGGCCAGTCCCAAACAGCCGACCTCTTCTCACCTCGAAAGGCCCAGGGGCACCATGAGAGGCCAGAACTCAGATACTCAGGAGGGCCTGGGGGCTGATTGCCTCTGTGGTCTAAGGGTCACCCTGCACAGCTGTCATTTGGGTGGGTCTTTTCCCTGAAATCTGTGGGTTCCTCCTGCAGAGACCTTGACAAGTCACTCCCCTCTCGACACCTGTTTCCTCACCTCTAAGGTGAGGGGGTTCCCTTCACCTCTGGCCTCTGTGATTTGGTCTCACGGCACAGAGAGCAAAGCCGGGGGCACTCATGCTTAAATCAGAGGAGGCTTTCCCGTGAGGTTGTGTGAGTCAGGCTCGGGGACAAATAAAGTCCCTGGTGGGGAGGATGGAGACTTAGAACACAGACCTTCTAACCCCACTGAGACCTGCACCCCAGAATTACCACTGCTTATGGTGGAAACTAATCAAAGACAGTACATAAGCAATTTGCTTACGTGACCATAATTAATATTATTTTTATATGGCCGTACCAACTTTTAACCTTCTCTCTTGGCATTTGTCAACTTTCCTGTATTGACATTAACAGGAAGAATTTCCACTGCACCAATGAATCAGGCCACAGATTCAGACACGTACACTCATGGGCATATTCCCTCTTCAAAAGAAATGCAAAATTACAGAATTTTGGCGCTGAAGGGGCCCCTGGGGACTATCTGGCCTGAGCACCCAGTGGCTGGAGAGCCCAGCAACAGCCCTGCTGACTCACGTCCCAGCCCTGCTCAAATACCCACGGTGGATTCTAGATTCTAGGATTTGAAATCCTGAGACGGTTCAAACATCAGCCTTTTGTAACTTCCCACCCGTTTGTCCTCCTGGGGTCACTTGGTGAACGCCTGACCCACTGCTGCATAAACATTTCTGAGATTTCTGAAGCTGTTATCAGGGCTTGTAACCAACACTGCCAGCTGCCCGCCCAGACCTCCTTGTGAAAGGACCCCCCATGGCTCAGATGCTCAACACAGCTTTCCAGTAGATGTGCCCAGTGACCCACTCTAGGGATTTGGGGGGAAGAGGAGCCTCCCCTGCCTCCTTGAGACTTCCTTGCTGGGCTGAAGTTAAGGATCAATCTCATAGTGCGACAGATATCTGAGGTGCAGATCTTCCAGAATGTTCTTATCTCCTAAGGCCTTTGAGATAAGCAGGAATGACCTCCAGCCTTGCCCCGAAACCTTCACCCTCGCTTATCTCAATGGAAAATTCCAGCAGGGGTTTCTGAACACCAAGTGAAATTCCTCAGCTCAACAATCAGTTCGGTGCATGGCTGCCAGCCAGGTTGGGCAGAGCAGAGGGGAGGAGAGCAAACGAAGCAAAGTCCTGCCCCGGGGTGCCCAGGGCTGCAGGGATGGGACAAGGACCACACCGAGCAAGGGGGCTGCCCTGGTTCAGACACGGTCCAGAAGGGGCGGAGGGCGCAGGCAGAGGAGACACCGCGCTTGGCCGGAGGGAAGAGAGATGGGTATTTCCAGGGGGAAATACTGACACACAGATGGACAGACGGATGAGAAACTTATGCACTGGCCCAGAGAAGGAAGGGCTTTCCCAGCCCCAGAGGTAGAGTGAGCACAGCGCGAGCCCTGGAACCGCGCACTAGGGGGCGCTAGGGGAGACGGCCAGCGAGTGCAGTCTGGGGTGGGTAGCCGGGGTGAGGGTGGAGAGGCCTCGTCCGATTCCATAAAGACTAGAAACATAGCAAACCAACGTAGGTACTCTTCATTGAGCACAGACTATGCACCAAGCGCTGTGCTAAGTCCTTAACTCGGAGCCTCTGATTTCACCCTCATCCTCACAGCAACCCCAGCCTGTGGGCCACTCCCCAGAGGGCCCTCTGCTGGCCTTCTTCCAGCCGTGCCTCCCTCATGGGAGAGGAGTTCATGGAACCAAGGGACATGACTGCTTAAAACCCGTGCCCCTGACTTCTAGATTCTGAGATGGCAGAATTCCCTAGTAGACCTAAGCCCACTTCCCTGCAGCCCTTGGGGCTGGGTCTGCCCCCCCCAAAGCAAACCACGCCACCAGTGTGTGCACCCAGGCCAGGAGGCAGCGGCCGGTGGGCAGAGTGGTTGGAGACGCAGAAAGACTTGATACATGAAGAACTCAGTCTGCTCCCAGATCAGAGATCGACATCCTGAAGCTGACACTGCCCCTAACCCCACCTCATTCAGTTCAATGAGTTACCATTTCCTGAATATGCTTGATAAAACATGTAACAATCTACCTGTACACCATAGCCTGGGGCTTAAGAACCTAGGCCTCATTTCTTGTCTCAGGGGGACGTTATGTTTTAACTTCCAAGTACACCACTTGTAAATAAATGTTTTGAGTGCAGCCGCCAATGGGGGGAACATTTATTAGTGTGAACACATTTCCCATCCCATCTTTCCCACCGTATACCTTAGAGCAGCGGTCCCCAAACTTTTTGGCACCAGGGACTGGTTTCATGGAAGACAATTTTTCCATGGATGGCGGGGGTGTGCGGGGGATGGTTCAGGTGGTAATGCGAGCAATGGGGAGCAATGGAGAGCAATGGGGAGCGCTGGGGAGTGGTAGGGAGCAGTGGGGAGCGCTGGGGAGCAATGGGGAGCAATGGGGAGTGATGGGGAGCAATGGGGAGCAGTGGGGAGTGGTGGGGAGCAATGGGGAGCGCTGGGGAGCAATGGGGAGCACTGGGGAGCGCTGGGGAGCAATGGGGAGTGATGGGGAGCAATGGGGAGCAGTGGGGATTGCTGGGGAGCAATGGGGAGCAATGGGGAGTGATGGGGAGCAATGGGGAGCAGTGGGGAGTGGTAGGGAGCAGTGGGGAGCGCTGGGGAGCAATGGGGAGCGCTGGGGAGCAATGGGGAGCAATGGGGAGCGCTGGGGAGTGGTAGGGAGCAGTGGGGAGCGCTGGGGAGCAATGGGGAGCAATGGGGAGCAGTGGGGAGCGCTGGGGAGTGGTAAGGAGCAGTGGGGAGCGCTGGGGAGCAATGGGGAGCAATGGGGAGTGATGGGGAGCAATGGGGAGCGCTGGGGAGCGCTGGGGAGCAATGGGGAGCAATGGGGAGTGATGGGGAGCAATGGGGAGCAGTGGGGATTGGTGGGGAGCAATGGGGAGCAATGGGGAGTGATGGGGAGCAATGGGGAGCAGTGGGGAGTGGTAGGGAGCAGTGGGGAGCGCTGGGGAGCAATGGGGAGCGCTGGGGAGCAATGGGGAGCAATGGGGAGCGCTGGGGAGTGGTAGGGAGCAGTGGGGAGCGCTGGGGAGCAATGGGGAGCAATGGGGAGCAATGGGGAGCAATGGGGAGCGCTGGGGAGTGGTAAGGAGCAGTGGGGAGCGCTGGGGAGCAATGGGGAGCAATGGGGAGCAATGGGGAGCGCTGGGGAGTGGTAAGGAGCAGTGGGGAGCGCTGGGGAGCAATGGGGAGCAATGGGGAGTGATGGGGAGCAATGGGGAGCGCTGGGGAGCGCTGGGGAGCAATGGGGAGCAATGGGGAGCAATGGGGAGTGATGGGGAGCAATGGGGAGCAGTGGGGAGTGGTAGGGAGCAGTGGGGAGCGCTGGGGAGCAATGGGGAGCGCTGGGGAGCAATGGGGAGCAATGGGGAGCGCTGGGGAGTGGTAGGGAGCAGTGGGGAGCGCTGGGGAGCAATGGGGAGCAATGGGGAGCAATGGGGAGCAATGGGGAGCGCTGGGGAGTGGTAAGGAGCAGTGGGGAGCGCTGGGGAGCAATGGGGAGCAATGGGGAGCAATGGGGAGCGCTGGGGAGTGGTAAGGAGCAGTGGGGAGCGCTGGGGAGCAATGGGGAGCAATGGGGAGTGATGGGGAGCAATGGGGAGCGCTGGGGAGCGCTGGGGAGCAATGGGGAGCAATGGGGAGTGATGGGGAGCAATGGGGAGCAGTGGGGATTGGTGGGGAGCAATGGGGAGCAATGGGGAGTGATGGGGAGCAATGGGGAGCAGTGGGGAGTGGTAGGGAGCAGTGGGGAGCGCTGGGGAGCAATGGGGAGCAATGGGGAGCAGTGGGGATTGGTGGGGAGCAATGGGGAGCAATGGGGAGTGATGGGGAGCAATGGGGAGCAGTGGGGAGTGGTAGGGAGCAGTGGGGAGCGCTGGGGAGCAATGGGGAGCAATGGGGAGCAGTGGGGAGCAATGGGGAGCAATGGGGAGCGATGGGGAGCAATGGGGAGCAATGGGGAGCGCTGGGGAGTGATGGGGAGCAATGGGGAGTGATGGGGAGCAATGGGGAGCGATGGGGAGCGCTGGGGAGCAATGGGGAGCGATGGGGAGCAATGGGGAGCGATGGGGAGCAATGGGGAGTGATGGGGAGCAATGGGGAGCAGTGGGGAGCGCTGGGGAGCAGTGGGGAGCGCTGGGGAGCAATGGGGAGCGATGGGGAGCGCTGGGGAGCAATGGGGAGCGGTGGGGAGTGGTGCGGAGGGATGGGGAGCGGCTGTAAATGCAGGTGAAGCTTCGCTCGCTCGCCCGCCGCCCACCTGCTGTGCGGCTGGTTCCCAAGGCCGTGGACCAGTACTGGCCCGCGGCCCGGGGCTTGGGGACCCCTCCCGTAGAGGGGATTCTGTCTCTGCTTCCTCCCGTCACCCTGCCTGCCATGGAGCATGTTTCCAGGCCACCCTGACTCCAGGCCTTACGGGGCTGACTTGGGAGAGTGGATAGTGAGGCATGGGACTGGCAAGGAAGGAAAGGGGTAGGGACCCCCCCCACCCCTGCAGGGCAAAGTGAGCCAATATATCTTTTCCATACTTTGATTTTCAGCCTGTCTTCATGCTTAATGGACATCTCTTATAAACAGTATACAGAGTTGAGTATTAACTTTGTGATCCTGCCTGCCTTCCAATTTAGCGTCTGGTCTGTCTACCTTTAATATAATTATTGACAGGGTTCTGCTTAAGTCTGCCATCTTGCTGTTTGTTTTCTGTTTGTTCCCTTCTGTTCTTTGTTCCTCTGTCCTTCTCCTTTTGACTTAATCAAGTACTATTAGTATTCTATTCTATCTTCTTTACTGGTTTTTTAAGTACATTAGATTGTATTTTTCAGTTGTATGGTTTCCATTTGGTTCTTTTCTAGAATCTCTAAATCTCTCCTGAAATTCGCCACTTCTTCGCTCGCTATATGCCTCCTTCCCTACAGATTCTTTACAGTGTTCACCATAGTATTTTAGACTCCTTATCTACTAATTCCAACATCTGGTTAGTTTGTGGGTCTTTTCCTACTGATTGGTTGTTTTGTGTTTTTCTTGACCGTGGGTCACATTTTCCTGATTCTGCATATGTCTGGGAATTGTTATAGTGTATCAGATATTGTGAATGATGTGTTGCTGAGATTCTGGATTCTTTTCCTTTGAAAAGTGTTGAGCTGATTCTAGAAGCCAGTTAAATTACTGTGGATCATCTTGAACTTGTGGAAACTTTGCTTTACACCTTGTTGGGGAGCTTGGTTTGCCTTTAATCCTAGGATGAATCTTATTCCTGGCACATAGTCTTCGTTCCTAAGCTGAGGCCCTTCTGGGGTTTCAGTGGAAAGTCTGAGGGGTCCACCAGGCCCCTCTACTCTGCAGAACTTAAACTCCAAACTCACTCTCCCGTGCAGCAAGGGGGCAGCAGCTGAAATCTCTGCTCAGCTCTTTAAACCTTACAGGCATTGCTTTCCTCTGGGTTTCTTGAAGCCTCACCTGTGTATGAGCTCTTGAGGGGTCAGTTAAGGATTTGAGGAGCATTAATATGCAATATTTGGGCCCTCCCTTCTTTTTAAGATTTCACCTCTGCATCCAACAACAGCAGAATACACATGTTTCTCAAGCTCACATGGAATGTTCACTGAGATAGACCACGTTCTGGGTCATAAAACACACCTTAACAAATTTAAAATAATAGAATTCATACAGTGTCTGCTCTCAGACCACAGTGGAATTAAAATAGAAATCAATAACTGGAAAACCTCCAAATTCATAGAGATTAAACAACACACTGCTAAATAACACATGAGTCAAAGAAGAAATCACAAGAGAAATTTCAAAAGATATTTAACAAGATGAAAATGAAAACACAGCTTATCAAAATTGTGGGGCGCAGCGAAAGCAGTGCTTAGAGGGAAATTTATAGCATTGAATGCATATATTAGAAAAGAAGATCGAAAATCGATAATCTAAGTTTCCACCTTAGAGACTAGAAAAAGAAGAGCAAATTGAATACAAAGTTAGCAGAAGAAATAATAAGAATGAGAGCAGAAATCAATGAAATTGAAAATAAGAAATCAATAGAAAAAAGTCAAAGAAACCAAAAGCCTCTAGCCAGGCTGAGAAAAATGGGAAGAATAAATAAGTCACTAATATTGGAAATGAAAGAGGGGACATCACTCAGATCCCATGGATATTTAAGGATAATAAAAGAGTGCTATGAACAACTCTATGCCCACAAATTTGGTAACATAGATGAAATGGACCAAGTCCTTGAAAGACCCAGTGTGCCAAAACTCACACAAGAAGAAATAAACAATCTAAATAGGCCTATAGTTATTATAAAGAAGTTGAATCAATAATTAATAATCTTGCAAAACAGAAAGCTCCAGGCCCAGATGCGTTCACTTGTAAATTCTACCAAGCATTTAAGGAAGAAATTATACCAATTCTCTACAATCTCTTTCAGAGGATAGAATCAGAGGAAGTACTTCCTAATTCATCCTATGAGGCCAGCATTATCCTAATACCAAAACCAAAGATATTACAAGAAAACTACAGACCAATATCTCTTCTGAACATAGATGCAAAAATCCTCAACAAAATATTCTCAAATCAAATCCAACAATGATAAAAAGAATTATACACCACGACCAAGTGGGATTTATCCCAGGTGTGCAAGGCTGGTCCAACATTCAAGAATCAGTTAATGCAATCCATCACATCAAGACGCTAAAAAAGAAAAATCACATGATCATATCAGTAGATGCAGAAAAAGCATTTACAAAATCCAACTCCCATTCAGGACAAAAACTCTCAGTAAACCAAGATTTCACCTCTCATTTTCCAGCCACTCAGGCAGCCAAACTCCATCCTCCAACTTCTCAGACCTGTAAGTTCTAGCTGCCCCTCCCTGAGCAGACCAGGAAGGGCCCCGCCTCTGAGGAACATCCCATGCACATGGATCTCATCCAGATCAGTTCCCTTCTTTCAAGGGTCAAATCCCCTCCAGTTTTTGCTTCTCACATCACTCTCCAGTGTCCTGAAACAGTGTTTTACATTTTATCCAGAGTTTATCATTGTCCTCTGTGGGGAGATTAGTCCAGTACAAGCTCCTGCACGGTTACTAGAACTGGAATTCCCCCTGGAATCACTTTTTTAATTACCTTTAGTTGTTGGATTGTATTTGTTTACCAAGCTGTGATTGGGCCATGGGGTGCTGGGACTTACGTAGGTTCAACACCTATTTATCAGTTGGGGGACTGGTTCCATACACAGACTCCTTCACTGAAGGAGAGTCGAGACACTTCCAGAAACTGCCACTGAGAACGTACGTTTTTCTGGAGGGTAAACTGGGAATATGTACCTATGGGCTGGACAGTAATACAGCCTTTGACTCAGCTGCTTCCCCACACGCAGAAAGCACCTAGGACCCGGAGGGCAGAATCGAGGAAATGATTCAGTTCTTTAGCTCATCGGCTGATTTTAGCTACACTTCCTGCTGACAGTAAAATTACTCACACTCCTGCCCAGCCGGCTGTGATGCACACGAGGCAGCCTTGGGAAAACGCAAAGCTGACAGTGTAGCGAGGTGGAGGAGGGGCAGGGATTCAGCCTGATTTAGATACACGTGTGAGACGTGAGCTCCGTATATCTAAGGGCTGTCTGAGCCCCAGGCTGTTGGGTTTCCTTTCCTTTTCCGGTGGTTCCTCGGCTCTTACTGAGATTCCCTGGCTGACCTCCCTGAGGAAGAGGCTCAGGAACAGACCTTCTCCAGCACCCACCCACCCCTGACCCTCCCAAGCTCAGAGGCTCATTGGAGGGGCCACGTTCCACTCCTGAGGAGCCTTGGGTGGCGAGACCAACAGCAGAGGCCACAGGCTGCTGTGCCCACGTTCTCAGCCGGGGCAAGCGAGCGGGCGAGGCAAGGGGGACTCAGCCAGGATGCTCTTGGTCATGTCCAGAGGCAGCCAGGAAGGAGTAAAGGAAGATCCAAACATCGGGAAAACGCATCTCCCATAAACAGTGGAGAAATAGCACTTTGCCCACCCAACCATTGTGTCGGCCGGTCGGTTCCCTCTGAGGCTGAGAGAAGGAAGCTGTTTCAGGCCTCTCCCCTGCCTCGGGGGGCATGCTGCAACCTTCGCCATTCTTTGGCTTGTGTTATAGAAGCATCACCTCCATCTCTGGCTCCATCCTCAGGAGACCTTCTCCCCGTGATTGTGTGTCTGTGTCCAAGCTTCTCCTTTGATAAGGAAACCTGTCATATGGGCCCATGGCCCACCCTAACGAACTCACTGCAACCTGATGACCTCTGTAAAGACCCTCTCTCCAAATAAGGTCACATTTTGAGGCGCTGGGGCTTAGGACTTCAACATATCAATTCTCAAGGGACACAATTCAACTCATACCACCTTGGACGTCATAAATACTCATGAGAAGGTCAACCAACATGCTTTTGTGTAGGTCTGTCTCTGTGAAAAGCAACTCGGGCATTTGCCCCAGGCCTGGTCCTTTGGGGGTTCCTGAATCAAGAGGAGGCCTTTGGACTCCAGACGACTGCACCGCGTTGAAGAGTGTCCCCCAAATTCGTGTCCAAGGAACATCAAGGATTGCCAGTAACCACCGGAAGCCAGGAGAGTGGCATGGAACAGATTGTCCTCAGAGCTTCCAGAAGGAACCAACCCTACCCACACCTTGACTTCCAAGCCTCCAGGACTGTGAGACCACAAATTTCTGTTGTTTTAAGCCCTCCAGTCTGTGGAGGTTTGTTACATCAGCCCCAGGACACCAGTACAGAGCTTAGCCCAACCCGTGCCCTTTGGGAGGTTAATAGCCCAACACAGAACCTCAGGCCAATCCTGGAGTCTTCCGGAGCACAGCCCTGCGTGTCTGCACAGGTCACACTCCGTGATGCTAGCCCCCCGTTACACCCCCACCTGGGCCCCAGGTGACAGAGGCTGTGCGCAAAGTTTACCCAGCAGAGGTAATGCTGGTAACACGAATGCACACTCACTGTGTCACTTGTTAGCTCCAAGTGACTAAGACAGTTTAGTCTCTGGTTAAGCATTTGGCCACAACAGCAGAAACCAAGAAGGCAGTCGGAGAGAAGGAAGAGGGCAGTGGAGTTGTGACAGCGTGGCACTCCAGAGAGGTGGCAGATTATAATTTGGTTCCTGGAACTGCAGAGAGCCCTGAATCACTTCAGTCCTGCTCCCATGAGATCTGCTGTGTGGCCAGCATTCCCTGCCACTGACATCTTCGTCACTCTTAACAGCTGAAGAATTGGCAACACAGAGTCCCTGCCCTGCTGGCTGAACGTGGGGTGGCAGGCGGGGGTAGAGGCTGAGCTGGTGCCGCAAAGCCCCGTGGGTGACAGGGCGGCAGGCACCAGGCGCCAGGCAGGAGTCCTCACCTGGAGATCACCTCCCCAGCCTCCAACAGAGGCTGGGCTCCTCACGGCCGCCCAGCTCCCTCCACCCGCTCTGCGGACAGGGGAACCCTCGGAGCAGTGGGGCTCTCACCTCTCACCCCTGAAGCTGCAACCACCCCCGGTAGAGGCCAGTCTAGGGCCTACCTGGCCTCCACCTGGCCCTCCCCACTGCGGAGAGAAAAGTACAGCTCGGCAAGCACAGAGAGAGGCTCAGGGCATGGCCTTGGTGTCTGACAGACTGGGGTTGGAGACTGCTCTGACCTTTGCTGGTGTGTGACCTTGCTTCCAATGCAGGGGGCAAGATTTCAAACCCTGGTCGGGGAACTAAGATCCCACATGCCGTGCGCTGCAACCATAAATAAATAAATTAATTAATTAAAGTGCTTATTCTTTAAAAAAAAAAAAAGAATAAAGTTAGGCCTTAGCCACAGGAAGTTGTGAGTACTGAAATATCAGGTATGGATAAGACCCAGCACAGAGCCTAAAAAATGCACTCAAAATGGGATTTTTTTTTATATTTCTTTTTTTTTAATAAATTTATTTTATTTTATTTATTTATTATTTTTGTCTGCGTTGGGTCTTTGTTGCTGCGCGCGGGCTTTCTCTAGTTGTGGCGAGCGGGGGCTACTCTTCGTTGCAGTGCGCGGGTTTCTCATTGCGGTGGCTTCTCTTGTTGTAGAGCACGGGCTCTAGGCGTGCGGGCTTCAGTAGTTGTGGCACACAGGCTCAGTAGTTGCGGCTCGCAGGCTCTAGAGCGCAGGCTCAGTAGTTGTGGCTCACGGGCTTAGCTGCTCCACAGCATGTGGGATCTTCCCAGACCAGGGCTCGAAGCCGTGTCCCCTGCATTGGCAGGCGGATTCTTAACCACTGTGCCACCAGGGAAGTCCCGAAAGGGGATTTTGAAAACAGTTTTTTTGGTTGCAAGTTACCAAACCAATTCAAGCTTGCTGGAGTAAAAGGGATTTTATTAGATATCTACTGAGGTTGTTCATGGAAGCGGAGGGCAGCCAGGCCTGGAACCAGTAAGTGAAGAGGTGTCACCCCCAGGGGGTCCTCTCTGCGTCCCCCATCTCTTGTCTGCACTCGCAGCAGCCCGCGGTTCTGGACTTGACAAGGGACCAGCCCTGCCTGACCGTCAGTCCCTCCCCCTCCTCTTCCCAAAGTCCCACATGGTCACCCAGAGCCCATCAACGGTTGAGGAAGCTGGAGGAGGTGGGTGAGTGTGGGGGACCGTGAACAAACATGGTGGAAGGAGGAAGCTCTGAGCAGAAGGGGACCTCACGAGGAGGACGGGTCCGCTGCAGAGTGATGGCTGTCACATTAATAATTACCGTTAAACTGCCACACATGGCCTACAAGCTCCAGAGCACAACAACACATCTGGTCCCGTAGTGTTTCAACTCCTCAGGGCAGGGGTACCTAAAATGCATCCTGATTCCAGAGAGGAAAGATGCCCGAGCCTGTTCAGAAAGCCACTGCTATGGACTAAGTATCTGTACCTGTGAAAAATTCATGTGCTGAGACCTAATCCCCAGGGTGATGGTATTGGGCGGTGGGGCCTTTGGGAAGGGATTAGGTCATGAGGGTAGAGGATTCGTGTCCTTATAAAAGAGACCCCAGAGAGAGCTCCCATCCCCTCCACGCTGTGAGGACACAGTGAGAAGATGACGGTCTTTGAACCAGGAAGCAGACCCCACCAGCCACTAAACCCACCAGCACCATGATCTTGGACTTCCCAGCCTCCAGGACAGTGAGAAATAAATGGCGGTTGTTTATAAGTCGCCCGGTCTGTGGTGTTCTCTTACAGCCCGAATGGATGGAGACAGCCACAGAAAGCTCCAGTGAGGCACCCAGCTCAGTGGACGAACCTCTCTGTTGCAAACTCGCAACTGGAAGAGCCCTTGGCCTTGGTCTTGTCAGAGTGTACTCTGTTATCCTCAAAGTGGGCTCTGTGAATTCTAGACCTGTGATGTGTCTCCAGGGCAAGGGCCCAAGGCCAGGTGGGTTTGGAATGACTATTCCTTGCAATCCCTTCTCGGAGACTCAATGCCCATCTGTACACAGAAGACCCCGAGAAGAAGCCCCTGTATTGCAACCTGTTCAACTTTGTTTAAATCAGCATTTCCCACATTTACTGGAGCCCAAACACATTTTTCATGGAGCACCTATTACCATGCCCTGGAATTAGTGGTCCAGGAAACACACGTGGGGGAAAACTCGCCCAGTCTGATACCAGCCCCTCCTCGGCGCGGGGAGAGGCGTCCTTCGGAGGCTCTCCGTGCTGGCCAAGGCGTCCCTGTCCTCGCTTGGGGCCTGATGCTGAAGAGGTCCTTCCTTCCACTGCGTTGCACCCATCCCTGCTCCTCGGCCCGCTCACCCCGGACAGTCCACTCTGCTCAGCTGCCTCCCATCACTACGTTCTCCCAGTTGCCCTCTGGACGCTTTGCCTGTGTGCCACTCAAGTTTACTTCCTGAACTAGACCAAACTCCCGAGAGCAGTCCGACCAACGCGGCGTGGAGTGGACACATCTCTTCTCTTCCACAGTAGATCTCAAAACTTATCTTTCATTCAGTGCTTATCAAAAACCTTCCCGAGTCCCCAGAACTGTGTCAGAAACCTACAGGGCCACCTAGAAATACCCTCAGGGAGCTTCCTGTGTACTGAGGAGGCCAAAGAAAACTTCACAAAGTTCAACAACAATATCAAAAGTAAATTATTCATGTCAGCAGTACAATAAATGTTGCAATAAGAATAGACGGGTATTCCTGTCCTGCCCCTAGGTCCTTGAGGACACGGGGAGGGGGAAGGGGAAGCTGGGACGAAGTGAGAGAGTGGCATGGGCATATAGACACTACCAAATGTAAAACAGAGAGCTAGTGGGAAGCAGCCGCATAGCACAGGGAGATCAGTTCGGTGCTTTATGAGCACCTAGAGGGTGGGATAGGGAGGGTGGGAGGGAGACGCAAGAGGGAGGGGATATGGGGATATATGTACACATATAGCTGATTCACTTTGTTATACAGCAGAAACTAACACAACATTGTAAAGCAATTATACTCTAATAAAGATTTTAAAAAAAAGAATAGATGGGTAAGGCCCCCAAGAGTATAAAAGGTAATCAGAATCATCAAAAGCACGCAGTGCCCACCCCCCCACCACCCCACCCCGCCCCCCCCAAGAAAAGTGCAGCAGATACATTGGAACAGATGCCAACACGGAAAGTCAGGCAGGGGAAGGCAGATGTCTGATCCGACTGCGTTTCTCTTTCTTCCTCTCCAGGTTTGCTGTGAAGGATTCTTCTCCCTAAATACTGCGGCCTGAGGACATGGTTAGTCTCCCCAGAACATGGCAGAGTGTGGACGACACCTTCCCAGGAGGCAGGACGGAGAGCAGAGGCTGCGGTGAGACCCCACAGCAGACAGTTCTTTCCACCAGGAATGGTAGCTGTGGAAACCCTGATAACCACAGGAAACGCTGTGACCGAGAGTGAGAAAGGGGGTCTCTCAAGGACACCGGAAAAGGCTCTGCCTCACCCTGGGCTCCACCAAAGGATGGAGGGTTCCCGCTTGCCTTGTTCCCAGGGGACATTCAATAAATACTTATCCAATTGGTGAGTGATGGAGTGAATGGTGGGTAAATGAAAACCACGAAAACACAAAAGTCAGGCTTCCCACCTGAAGCAAGGCCAAGCACAGAATTAAAGGGCCATGTGAATGAATGAATAAATGAATGAATGAATGCCCCATTTCTTTTAGGAAATGAAATAATTTGAATATGGAATACATTTTGATAATTTGAAATAATTTGAATGGATGGTTTCCCCCCCAGTCTACCCAGAAAGACAAAAGCAAGTTCTTGCTCAAGACTGGGAAGTGGGAAGTTAATGATGTACCTTACACACTCACACACACACACACTCATGCTCACACAAGCAGATCTGTGGACACGTGGCCCTGCTGGTCTCTTCTTTGTCCTCTCGGCTTCGCACGGCCACGTCTTTGTCCCCTTATCTGGCCCTGTTCTGGAGACCTTCCCTCCTTCAGCGATTGGCCCCGACCCAACCCTCAGCCCTGTCCCTGCCTCCTCTGGCCCTGCCCCTCCTCCCCATGGCCAGACGCCTTCCTTCTGGGGAGCTGGCTTCTCCTCTCTGTCCCATCAGGGCAGCCAGCGGCTTTGGTCAACAGCTAAGGTCTGGTGCTGAGCAAGGATCCCGAGTCCCCTTCTCAGAGTAACAAGGCGGGGGTCCCTGGAGAGAGACAGAGATGGTCGCAGGGCAGAAAAAACAATTTTCCCTTCACCCTTCTGAGTTCTTGGCTGAGAGCCCTAAAGTAAAACAGTAACAAGAGAAAAACAAATAGAAGTTTATTAACACGTTTACCTCATGTATACGTGGGAGATCCCCAGGGAAAAAATGAGTAACTCTTCAGGGGGCCTCAGCCACCGGCTCAAATACCATCTTCAGCTAATGACAAAAGAGGAAAGGTGGGAGGTTCATACGGGAGGTGAGCAGGTAAACAGGTGAGGTGGTTATGCAGCTCTAAGCGGTGCCTTTGCCGTGGATGAGAGTTTCCTGTGATTCAGAGTCACCCTCTATTCCTGGTACAGGGAGGGAGACCCCCTTGTACGTGGAGGTACCCTTTACGCGTGTAGATTTCACTTACAAAAGGGCAACTTCTACTCTGTTTGCTGAGCTTTCCCTCTGTCTGCTGTTTCTCAAAATAATCAGCTCAGAACAAGCCTCAAGCCAAAAAGGCGTATTTGGGGATAGTGCATCCTGCTATCCTTCGAGGTTTCACACAAAATTTTCCCCTTCAGGCAGTGAAACCATGGCCCGCGAGGCCCGTGTAAAAGCAAGGATGCAGCTCACAGCCTCCCTGCCTGGGCTTCCCCTGGATACAGCTTCTTCCTGTGGGAATAAATCCTATCCATCCACAAAGCAAGTGCTCCTTCCTGATTTTCCCAGCGAGGTGCTCCGTTGGAGCAAAGCGACTTTATCCCTCCTTTTGCCTCCTTGAGACAAATGGAGACAGGAATGGGGGTCTTGCTCATCCCCCTCTTTCTCCGGCCTCTCTCTACTGCACACAGTAGGTGCCCTGATGTACATTTCCAGCCTGCGGGACTCTGCCAGGCACTTTGCAGGGTTGTGATTTCATTTAATCATCCCAGAGAGGCTAACTTGCATTGTGATTAGATTTTACTGTGAGAAAAAAAGAAAAAAATTTCCTAAGAAGAAAACCATATAACCTTTGCTCTGCTTGAGGCAAAGCTAAATTTTACAAACTGCTTGTAGCAAATTTTATGAACTGTTCTCTGTCTGGGTTAGAAAGATATAAAGAACTTAACTTGAGCGCAGACTGCAAATGAGTAAGTGGTAAACTATTTTTCTCTTATGTTCCTAAAATAGCCCGGGTGCCGGCACAGAGAGCTTCATCTTGGCCCAGAACCCTTGAGCGCTGTTATGGCGGAGAGTAAAACGAGGTAAAGCTCGGGACCCTCCGGAGTGTTTTCAATTGTTCGGCGTTATCTTCATATAGAGAAATTTCCAGTGAATTCCTCACAATAAAGTCTTCAGAGCACTATTCAGTATAACCAAAACTTGGTGAAATGTTTGTCCTATTTAAAAATTGGCAAAGCCAGCATACAGTGTACTCTTAAAAGCTACTGCCAAAAATATGGCGAACATCTTCCTATAATAATGAAAAAGATCTGAAACATCTGTGCTCAATTTCCGCTTTGGAGGACTGGAGTTGAGTAGTTGATAAAGGATGCTGTTTTGCTCGTAAATACAGCGATTCCTCAAGGGGAAAAGCTACAGTCACTAACTGGTCCATGTACGTAGTGGAGAAACTCGGTGACTTCCTACTCAAGATGCCTCCCCAATAAATAAGCTACAAGGATATATTGTACAGCATGGAGCATGTAGCCAATTCGTTATAATAACTTTAAATGGAGTACAATCTATAAAAATATTGAATCACTATGTTGTACACCTGAAACTAATATAATATTGTAAATCAACTATACTTCAGTTAAAAAATAATTAGGCTTGCCTGCAAAGCAGGAGAAAACAAAGGCCTCACCAGAGGTACAGATGTATACAAGCTGTCAAACACTGCACAGGTACCAGCCCACGACTATGATCACCTGTGCGGTACCAAACAGAAAACAGGGCAGATCAAACACAGCCTGGGATTCCATGGCTCTGCCCTCCAGGTTATAGATGCTCAGTGACCACGAGAACAGAAAAGCTCACAGGGAGAAAGGACCACGGGAAATGGGATGAATGGGCAGGAGAGGAAAAAAAGGAGTGAGCTTCACGATTCCTTTCACAGCTGCCACAGTGAGCCGAACTGGCCTGTGAGAAAATCACCTTTTTGTTTCCATGTCCTGATGTTACCTGTGGTCCTTCTGCAGGAAAACAGCACGCCAGTGGGTATCTGAGACCCCACAACAAGTAATAGGGGAGAAATAGATGGAACCACCCCAACCTCCTAAACCCTCCCAGGAGACAGGTGTCAAATAGGCTGACACCAAATATCCCTTCACAGCATCTCTTTTTATCCAGCATCTCCACATCCTGGAGGAAGTGATGTGTAGTCAGTGACGGGTAGTCAGCGATGTGTTAGGTTATGGTCTTTCCAAAAGTCATTACATTAAAACCATGAGTTTAATACGATGCCTAAAGGACAAATGCTCTCTTCTGTTGCCTGCTTATGTTTTCATTGGTTTGGTTGTTTTCCCATCATCATTTCTTTAAATACTCTTTTTTTTAAATTGTATAATCAACACATAATAAGATGCACAAATTTTAAGTGTGCATGCTCTTGGACATGCATGCAAAAATTCTACGAGTTGTGACAAATGCTTACATGCACATATGTAAGGTGACCAACTGGTTCCAGTTTTCCTGGGACTATCCCTGTTTGAAATCTGAAAGTCCCACGTCTCAGGAAGCCCCTTATCTCCAGATAAAACTGGACAGTTCGTCTCTCTATGCAGCAAACACCTCACTGAAGATATAGAATATTTCCATCACCCCAAAAAGTTTCCTTGTGCTCCTTTGTAGTCAATCCACTCACCCTGCAAAGGCAACCGCTATTCTAATTTCTATCACCATAGCTCAGTGTTGCCTGTTCCAGAATTTCATATAAAGAGAACCATTCAATATACACTTTTTTGTGTCTCGCTTCTTTCACTCAACATCATGTTTTGGAACTTCATCCACATTGTTGCCTGTATTAGGGGTTTGTTAGTTTATATTGCTGAGTAGTAGTACATCTATAACTATAATTTGCTTATCTGTTCACCTGTTGATGGACATTGGGTTGTTTTCAGCTTTGGGCTATTATGAGCATTCTTGTGCATGTCTTTTTGTGGACATGTTTTCATGTCTCTTGGGTAAATACCAATGACTTGAATGACCGGGTTACAGGGTAAGTTATGTTTCTAAGAAACTTCCAAACAGCATTCCAGAGCAGCGATACAATTTCATACTCCCACCGGCAACGAGTGAGAGTCCCAGTTGCTTGACATTCTCACCCACATGTGGTCTTGTCAGTCTTTCCAATGGTAGACATTCCAGCGGATGTGAAGTGGTATCTCACTGTGGTTTCATTTTGCATGATAAGCATGTTCAACACTTTTCCTGTACTTTTTGGTCATTTGTATATCTTCTCTTTTTTTTTTTAAACAAACAATAATTTACAGTGTTGTGTTAGTTTCAGGTGTACAGCAAAGTAATTCAGTTATACATATACATATATATATTCTTTTTCCAATTCTTTTCCATTATAGGTTATTACAAGATATTGAATATAGTTCCCTGTACCATACAGTAGGTGCTTGTTGTTTATTTATTTTATATATAGTAGTGTGTATCTATTAATCCCAAACTCCTAATTTATCCCTCTACTTCCCTTTCCCTTTCAGTAACCATAAATTTGTTTTCTATGTTTGTGAGTCTGTTTCTGTGTCATAAATAAGTTCATTTGTATCATTTTTTAAGATTCCACATATAAGTGGTATCGTATGGTATTTGTATTTCTCTGACTTACTTCACTTAGTATGATAATCTCTAGATCCATCCAAGTTGCTGCAAATGGTATTATTTCATTCCTTTTTATGGCTGAGTAATATTCCATGGTATATATATACCACATCTTCTTTATCCATTCATCTGTCGATAGACATTTAGGTTGCTTCCATGTCTTGGCTATTGTAAATAGTGCTGCTATGAACACAGGGGTGCATGTATCTTTTCAAATTAGAGTTTTCATCTTTTCTGGAATATATGCCCAGGAGTGGGATTGCTGGATCATATGGTAACTCTATTTTTAATTTTTTAAAGGAGCCTCCATACTGCTCTCCACAGTGGCTGCACAAATTTACATTCCCACGAACAGTGTAAGAGGGTTCCCTTTTCTCCACACTCTCTGTATATCTTCTTATATAAAGTGTCTGTTTAAGTATTCAAAGCTCTTGCCTGTTATTTAAATGACTTCTTTATCCTTTTCCTATTGATTTGTAGGAAGTCTTTCTACATTCTGGATAGAAGTGCTTTGTCACATTTACATACTGAGGATATTTTCTCCCAGTCTGTGGCTTGTGTTTTCATTTTCTTACTGAAGTTTTTATATAAGCAGAAATTTTTAATTGTGACAAAATCCAATTTATCAATTTTGGATTTGATGATTAGTGCTGTTTAAAAACTGTCCAGGAAATCTTTGCCTACCCCAAGTTTTCAAAAACATTCTCCTAGATTTTTCTTCTAGAAATTTTACAGCTTTAGCTTTTAAGTTTAGGTCGAAAATATTTCATGATTTAATTATTGTGTGAGGTGATAGTTAAGGGTCAAACTTTATTTTCTCTATAGATATCCAGCGGTTTTGGCTCCACTTACCAAAAAAAGATTTTCCTTTCTTTGCTGAATTTTCTTGGTGCCTTGTTGAAATCAAGTGACCACTGTGGTAGCCTGAATCCCTGTAACCTGTTTTTTTTAATGTCTTTTTCTCTCTGTCCTTCAGTTTGGGTAATTTTACTGACCATTCCTCAGGTTCACTGATCCTTTCTTCTACATTATCCAATCTATTGCTAATACTATTCAAAGATTTTTTAAATTGGAAAGCATTGTATTTTTCAGTTCTACAATTTCCATTTGGTTCATTTTTAGAGTCCCCAAATCTTTCCTTAAATTCCCTATGTCTTCTTCCATTATATCCATCTTTCTCATAGTTATTTTATAGTACTCCTCTGCTAATTTCCACATCGAGGTCATCTGTGAATCTTTTCCAACTGATTATTTTTTTCTTGACTGTGAGCCTCATTTTCTCGATTCTTCTTTTGTCTAGTAATTCTTCATTGTATACTGGACATAGAGGGCATTACATTTCAGAGACTCTGGATTCTATTGCCTTCTTTTGAAGAGTGCTGAATTTGGTTCTATCAGGGAGGGAAGTTACCTCAACCCTTCATAGCACCTTGATCTTGTAGAGACTTGGTTCTAGGCTTTGCTACAGCATGTGTATTTTGATTTTCCTGTCATAGCCCTTAGTCCTCTAATGTCATCTTACTAGTAAGGCATGGTCCCTCTGTGGTTTCCATGAAAGGCTCAAGGTGTTTGCCAAGCCCTCTAACTTGATAGGACTTGAATTCCTAACTTTGTCTTCCTAGCATGGGACAGCTGCTGAAATCTCTGCTTAGTTCTTCCAGGCTTCCAGCTTCCATGTGAATTTCCTGGAGTTTCACTCCACACACGCATTGTTCAGGACTCAGCCATGGCTTCTACATAAGTTAGTATGCAGATCTTGAGGCTTAACCCTCACTGCATCCCTTTTTCTGGGATTTCCTCACTAAATTGCCAGCTGTACTTGTAGTCTCAGACCCTAACATCTATTCCCAATCCAATAACTCTTGAATTCTATTCCCAGTGCACCTTGAGGACTGGAGAATATCCTCTGGGGAAGCGGATGTCACCTTTTACTTCCCTTAATTCAAAGGTTGTAGCCACTCCAGTCTCTATCTGCTTTGATTACTCTTCAGTGGGTACCTTTATATTTTGTTTGAGGTTTATAATTATTATTGACAGGAGGATTAGTTTGAGGTAAGCTTCCTTTCCATCACTAGAAGTGAAAAGTCCTTATTTTTAAAACCAATTGAATTAATAGTTAATAAATCCCATGTGAGGAGAAAATTGGTATCACTGCCAGTCAGTGAGTATTTGTAGCATTTCTCTTGCACAAATAAAAAGAAACTTGGTCTTCACGTCCTATTTTATATAGCACCATGTGAAAGGGCTCTTTATTCAGTCAAGCCACGAACATTTTCTAAACACCCGTGGACCCATGACCCTGAATAAGGCTCTCTTGGGGGATGAAAAGACAATCCTGGGTTTGGGGCTCAGGAACGCTATCCCAAGAGTGCTGCAGAGAGCTGCCTGAAGGTGTTGGCTAAGGAGCTGGTTCTGTGTGCAAGAGGACAGCCACTCTCAGCTTTTCTCCCTGGAGACCAGCATGGCATGTAATTATCCTGAATGTGACATCCTCCTGCCAAAGCACCTCAACTGTGCAAAATTCTTGCCACTCGGTAGCACTCAGTGGATGTAAAATTATTATGGTAATAACACTTACCGCCAATAATTTCAGAAAATTCAGCATTTTAACTATCACTAGTCATGAATTACCAGTAACACATTTGACACCTATTGGGAATCTCCAGAATTACTGCAAAGGCTACGATGGAGCCATTCTGAAGTTTGGAGTGTGCAACGTGATGGAAGTGTACTTCGGAAGGTTATTCTGGCTTTGGTAGTTAGGAAGGCTCAAATAGGGACAGCACAGAATGGGAGCTCTGATGGCCCATGGATGGACTTCAAAGTATCACCCTTTAAAATTGTACTCAATTTCCTGTTTAGGTGTCCTTTACTTTCTTCCTTCTTTTTTTTTTTGGTGGGTGAGAGGAATCCAGCCTTTATCAGATTTTCAAAGGAGTTCACAATCCCCCGAAATTTAAGAATTATTGATCTAGAAACCAGACTTTTTTTTATCATGAACTCAATCACCAAATATTTTAAAATACACCCCAAATTTTATATATTTATTTATGTGTAAATTATGTTCATAATCTATTTTCATCTGTTATATCAGGGCACAATATCCACTAAATATGAGGTTAATCATTAATAATAGGAAATGTAAATTTGTGTTTCAAATTGTTTGGGATGATTATTCATTGTTCTCATCATATCTAATAACCTGATATTGAGACCAATGAAGAGTTCCTCCTGAGTTAGAAATAGGTCTCTCATTCTCTTGTTTGTCTGTGATTTGGGGGAAATATTTTCTTGAGAATCTTTTAAATCCTTTGAAGCCATTTATCTACTCTTTGAGTTTTAGTTAAAACTAGATTATGTAACCCATAAATCCATTTCTTGTTCATGAAAATACATCAAAATATTCTGAAAATGGTCTAATGAGAGAGAATGCCATTAGCAGGAATACCTTGTGTATCATTATGACATGACCTGTGACCACTTAAAGTGAGGCTATAGATCATACATCAACATTTGATCTATAACATTCTTATTTTTAGTTTAAAATACATATTAATGGAAGTTCTAGTATGTTTCTCCTGCACCCCAGTGTATTGTCTCATGCACCCCACCCTGGAGACCTCAAGTTCAGAAGATGATTTACTGCAAGTCACCCACAGGTGTGGCAAGGTGAACCAGGTACAGACCATCATGGAGTCAGCAAAGATGTGGAAGGGGGATAGGGATAGAATCAATCAGAGATGAAGGATAAGATAAATTTAAAAATCCAACATGATTCCAAAGTTTTAACTCCAAGAGACATGAAGTGGTGGTATCCTGGGAGAGAAGAGGCATTTAGAATGACAAGATTGGGTTGGGTGAAGGATCAGTCCAATTTTCTGCTTTGAGATGCTGAGAGAGGAAAGAGACAAAGGCCTGCAGGCCACTGGAGACAAACCACTAACCTCCCAGGCGTGGTGGAGACCCTGACCTCAGCCAGCTCCCCTCTGGGCATGATTTTGGCTCCATGTTCTGTCCACTGCCTTTCAAGCCATCCTTGTGAGTGGCTGTGATTCTCCCTAGCCTTTCTCCAGCTGTAATCCAAGGGAGGTTTTTCCATCCTCTGTTAATTGGAAGAGCAAGGCTGGAACACGAGTGAATGATGTTTGATCCACATGGAAGGCTTTCTCAATGGACCTGACTGAGTCAGCTCACGGCCCGTGTGACTGTCCTTCAGAGGGCCCTACCAGAGCAGCTCTGAGTCACCCTCCAGCCTGGATGACTCCTCCAGAGATGCCCGTTAACTGCTTCCCCCAGCCGGCTCACAGGCTTGCCTAATGAGGCCCCAAACAAAAGGAACACTGTGTCGGGAGTGGAAAGTCCACGTGGGGTCCCCTGTGTGGTGCCCCCCACCGAGGCTGCCTTCACGTATTCATGGACCCTTCCTGAAGGGCATCTGTATCTTTGTGAAGAGCCTCAGTACCAGGCTTGGAGATGAATATATTGATTCTCTTGCCCGCGACATCAGACTTCTGATGCGGCTTCTCTGAAGTAACCCCTTGTGGGTAGTCTAATCACCTGGAATAAGAAAAGGGCCACATGGGAGGGGCTAGGTAGTGCTGGTGGCACAATACAGTCTTCTAGGTAGAAGCAAGTTCGTGGACTACCACGCAGGAGAGGCTGAGAGTCCAGAGCAAATAGAAAGCCACAGCTCCTTGGTAAGCCCATGGCTCAGCCTGATGGATGGGGTCTTGCAGGTTTCTGCAGCCCTCAAAGGGCACCCCAAGAACAGATGACAGCCACAAAGCTGCCTAATGTCCTTGCCCACCTCCCCACGCCCCAGCAGGAGCTGCTGCCCCATTCATTCCAGACCCAGGCCTTTGGGGAGAGGAGCTGGAGGACCACTTAATGATTGCCTGTGTGTCAAGCCCTGAGATACATCTTTACATGGACTGCCCCCACCCTGACAATGCAGGTATCATATTTCCATTTAAAGGCAAGAACTGATTCCAAAGGGAGAAGCAGACAGTTGTAGAGCACATCACCAAAGAAGGAGGAAGCATGCGGATGGTGGTTCAGGAGGTCATGACATCATGGGACCACCTGAGGGCCAGCAACGTTGGTTCTGATGATTCCCAAAAGGTTGGCCTTCCCCAGATGTGGGTGGTTGATGGGGGAGAGATGGGAGACAGAATTCACCCTAGTGTCTGAGAACACTGTGTAGGGACCGAACTATTCAGAAATACCTCCAGTCAGTCCCTGAGGCAGTCAGTCCCCTGTCTCTGTACAAAACCCAACTGGGATGGTGAGGAGGGGGCTGGGACCTGGACTCAGTCCCCACATTCAGCCAGACGCTCTCATTATGATTGAAGCAGGGGCACATTCAGTCCCCAGTGAGGGCGGAAAGATGAGCAAGACAAGGTCAGTTCCTGCCCTCCTCACATCATCAGATCAGCACAGAAGAATTCAAGTGCTAGAAGAAAGAGTCGCTTGATGTTCTGAGGAAGACCAGTGAGGAAAGTAAGGAGCAGCCTTGGAGAGTTGGGAAGACTTCCTCCAGAATGGAGATGGGTTAAGAGTGGTTAAGAGTTACAGAAAGATAGAGAAGATGAAAAGGCAGAGGGCTATGTACCAGATGAAGGAACAAGAAAAAACCCCAGAAAAACAACTAAATGAAGTGGAGATAGGCAACCTTCCAGAAAAAGAATTCAGAATAATGATAGTGAAGATGATCCAGGACCTTGGAATAAGAATGGAGGCAAAGATTGAGAAGATGCAAGAAATGATTAACAAAGACCTAGAAGAATTAAAGAACAAACAAACAGAGATGACCAATACAATAACTGAAATGAAAACTACACTAGAAGGAATCAATAGCAGAATAACTGAGGCAGAAGAACGGATAAGTGACCTGGAAGACAGAATGATGGAATTCACTGCTGCGGAACAGACTAAAGAAAAAAGAATGAAAAGAAATGAAGACAGCCTAAGAGACCTCTGGGATAACATTAAACGCAACAACATTCGCATTATAGGGGTCCCAGAAGGAGAAGAGAGAGAGAAAGGACCAGAGAAAATATTTGAAGAGATTATAGTCGAAAACTTCCCTAACATGGGAAAGGAAATAGCCACCCAAGTCCAGGAAGCGCAGAGAGTCCCATACAGGATAAACCCAAGGAGAAACACGCCGAGACACATAGTAATCAAAGTGGCAAAAATTAAAGACAAAGAAAAGTTATTGAAAGCAGCAAGGGAAAAACGACAAATAACATACAAGGGAACTCCCATAAGGTTAACAGCTGATTTCTCAGCAGAAACTCTGCAAGCCAGAAGGGAGTGGCATGATATACTTAAAGTGATGAAAGGGAAGAACCTACAACCAAGATTACTCTACCCGGCAAGGATCTCATTTAGATTTGATGGAGAAATCAAAAGCTTTACAGACAAGCAAAAGCTAAGAGAATTCAGCACCACCAAACCAGCTCTACAACAAATGCTAAAGGAACTTCTCTAAGTGGGAAACACAAGAGAAGAAAAGGACCTACAAAAACAAACACAAAACAATTAAGAAAATGGTCATAGGAACATACATATCGATAATTACCTTAAACGTGAATGGATTAAATGCCCCAACCAAAAGACATAGACTGGCTGAATGGATACAAAAACAAGACCCATATATATGCTGTCTACAAGAGACCCACTTTAGACCTAGGGACACATACAGACTGAAAGTGATGGGATGGAAAAAGATATTCCATGCAAATGGAAATCAAAAGAAAGCTGGAGTAGCTATACTCATATCAGATAAAATAGACTTTAAATTAAAGAATGTTACAAGAGACAAGGAAGGACACTACATAATGATCCAGGGATCAATCCAAGAAGAAGATATAACAATTATAAATATATATGCACCCAACATAGGAGCACCTCAATACATAAGGCAACTGCTAACAGCTATAAAAGAGGAAATCGACAGTAACACAATAATAGTGGGGGACTTTAACACCTCACTTACACCAATGGACAGATCATCCAAAATGAAAATAAATAAGGAAACAGAAGCTTTAAATGACACAATAGACCAGATAGATTTAATTGATATATATCGGACATTCCATCCAAAAACAGCAGATTACACGTTCTTCTCAAGTGCGCACGGAACATTCTCCAAGATAGATCACATCTTGGGTCACAAATCAAGCCTCAGTAAATTTAAGAAAATTGAAATCATATCAAGCATCTTTTCTGACCACAACGCTATGAGATTAGAAATGAATTACAGGGAAAAAAACGTAAAAAGGACAAACACATGGAGGCTAAACAATACGTTACTAAATAACCAAGAGATCACTGAAGAAATCAAAGAGGAAATCAAAAAATACCTAGAGACAAATGACAATGAAAACACGACGACCCAAAACCTATGGGATGCAGCAAAAGCAGTTCTAAGAGGGAAGTTTATAGCTATACAAGCCTACCTAAAGAAACAAGAAAAAGCTCAAGTAAACAATCTAACCTTACACTTAAAGAAACTAGAGAAAGAAGAACAAACAAAACCCAAAGTTAGCAGAAGGAAAGAAATCATAAAGATCAGAGCAGAAATAAATGAAATAGAAACAAAGAAAACAATAGCAAAGATCAATAAAACTAAAAGTTGGTTCTTTGAGAAGATAAACAAAATTGATAAACCATTAGCCAGACTCATCAAGAAAAAGAGGGAGAGGACTCAAATCAATAAAATCAGAAATGAAAAAGGAGAAGTTACAACAGACACTGCAGAAATACAAAGCATCCTAAGAGACTACTACAAGCAACTTTATGCCAATAAAATGGACAACCTGGAAGAAATGGACAAATTCTTAGAAAGGTATAACCTTCCAAGACTGAACCAGGAAGAAATAGAAAATATGAACAGACCAATCACAAGTAATGAAATTGAAACTGTGATTAAAAATCTTCCAACAAACAAAAGTCCAGGACCAGATGGCTTCACAGGTGAATTCTATCAAACATTTAGAGAAGAGCTAACACCCATCCTTCTCAAACTCTTCCAAAAAATTGCAGAGGAAGGAACACTCCCAAACTCATTCTATGAGGCCACCATCACCCTGATACCAAAACCAGACAAAGACACTACAAAAAAAGAAAATTACAGACCAATATCACTGATGAATATAGATGCAAAAATCCTCAACAAAATACTAGCAAACAGAATCCAACAACACATTAAAAGGATCATACACCACGATCAAGTGGGATTTATCCCAGGGATGCAAGGATTCTTCAATATACGCAAATCAATCAATGTGATACACCATATTAACAAATTGAAGAATAAAAACCATATGATCATCTCAATAGATGCAGAAAAAGCTTTTGACAAAATTCAACACCCATTTCTGATAAAAACTCTCCAGAAAGTGGGCATAGAGGGAACCTACCTCAACATAATAAAGGCCATATATGACAAACCCACAGCAAACATCATTCTCAATGGTGAAAAACTGAAAGCATTTCCTCTAAGATCAGGAACGAGACAAGGATGTCCACTCTCACCACTATTATTCAACATAGTTTTGGAAGTCCTAGCCACGGCAATCAGAGAAGAAAAAGAAATAAAAGGAATACAAATTGGAAAAGAAGAAGTAAAACTGTCACTGTTTGCGGATGACATGATACTATACATAGAGAATCCTAAAACTGCCACCAGAAAACTGCTAGAGCTAATTAATGAATATGGTAAAGTTGCAGGATACAAAATTAATGCACAGAAATCTCTTGCATTCCTATACACTAATGATGAAAAATCTGAAAGAGAAATTATGGAAACACTCCCATTTACCATTGCAACAAAAAGAATAAAATACCTAGGAATAAACCTACCTAGGGAGACAAAAGACCTGTATGCAGAAAACTATAAGACACTGATGAAAGAAATTAAAGATGATACCAACAGATGGAGAGATATACCATGTTCTTGGATTGGAAGAATCAACATTGTGAAAATGAGTATACTACCCAAAGCAATCTACAGATTCAATGCAATCCCTATCAAATTACCAATGGCATTTTTTACGGAGCTAGAACAAATCATCTTAAAATTTGTATGGAGACACAAAAGACCCCGAATAGGCAAAGCAGTCTTGAGGCAAAAAAATGGAGCTGGAGGAATCAGACTCCCTGACTTCAGACTATACTACAAAGCTACAGTAATCAAGACAATATGGTACTGGCACAAAAACAGAAACATAGATCAATGGAACAAGATAGAAAGCCCAGAGATTAACCCACGCACCTATGGTCAACTAATCTATGACAAAGGAGGCAAAGATATACAATGGAGAAAAGACAGTCTCTTCAATAAGTGGTGCTGGGAAAACTGGACAGCTACATGTAAAAGAATGAAATTAGAATACTCCCTAACACCATACACAAAAATAAACTCAAAATGGATTAGAGACCTAAATATAAGACTGGACACTATAAAACTCTTAGAGGAAAACATAGGAAGAACACTCTTTGACATAAATCACAGCAAGATCTTTTTTGATCCACCTCCTAGAGTAATGGAAATAAAAACAAAAATAAACAAGTGGGACCTAATGAAACTTCAAAGCTTTTGCACAGCAAAGGAAACCATAAACAAGACGAAAAGACAACCCTCAGAATGGGAGAAAATATTTGCAAATGAATCAACGGACAAAGGATTAATCTCCAAAATATATAAACAGCTCATTCAGCTCAATATCAAAGAAACAAACACCCCAATCCAAAAATGGGCAGAAGACCTAAATAGACATTTCTCCAAAGAAGACATACAGACGGCCACGAAGCACATGAAAAGATGCTCAACATCACTAATTATTAGAGAAATGCAAATCAAAACTACAATGAGGTATCACCTCACTCCTGTTAGAATGGGCATCATCAGAAAATCTACAAACAACAAATGCTGGAGAGGGTGTGGTGAAAAGGGAACCCTCTTGCACTGTTGGTGGGAATGTAAATTGATACAGCCACTATGGAGAACAATATGGAGGTTCCTTAAAAAACTAAAAATAGAATTACCATATGACCCAGCAATCCCACTACTGGGCATATACCCAGAGAAAACCGTAATTCAAAAAGACACATGCACCCGAATGTTCATTGCAGCACTATTTACAATAGCCAGGTCATGGAAGCAACCTAAATGCCCATCAACAGACGAATGGATAAAGAAGTTGTGGTACATATATACAATGGAATATTACTCAGCCATAAAAAGGAACGAAATTGAGTCATTTGTTGAGACGTGGATGGATCTAGAGACTGTCATACAGAGTGAAGTAAGTCAGAAAGAGAAAAACAAATATCGTATATTAATGCATGTATGCGGAACCTAGAAAAATGGTACAGATGAGCCAGTTTGCAGGGCAGAAGTTGAGACACAGATGTAGAGAATGGACATATGGACACCAAGGGGGGAAAACTGCGGTGGGGTGGGGATGGTGGTGTGCTGAATTGGGCGATTGGGATTGACATGTATACACTGATGTGTATAAAACTGATGCCTAATAAGAGCCTGCAGTATAAAAAAACAAACAAAACAACTAATACTAAACTTTCATTGGGTTATTTGTATGGAAACATGTTAATATAAATGTTTCAGACATTACATGAAATTTCTAAAAATCTTATATTTGTATTTGTATGGAAATATGTATGGAAATATGTTAATATAAATGTTTCAGACATTACATGAAATTTCTAAAAATCATATTTGTATTTGTATGGAAATATGTATGGAAATATGTTAATATAAATGTTTCAGACATTACATGAAATTTCTAAAAATCTTATATTTGTACTTGTATGGAAATATGTATGGAAATATGTTAATATAAATGTTTCAGACATTACATGAAATTTCTAAAAATCTTATATGTTCTGGTATAATGTTATAAGTAATAATCCTATTTATTACTTTAAAATGTATATCTCAGAAATAACTAATTTTCTTGTCAACTGCATTATTATGAACTGTCATCAAATCTTTAACCGTGGTCATTTTTAAGTCTTTTGTCATTTACAGACAGTTCTGGGTGTACTCTGATGATTTTGCAAATATGTTCCTATAAAAGGGTTTCATCTTCAAGAAATACATGGAAAAGACTCTGACAAGTACAGGTTTCTGGTAACGGACTGTACTGCTGAACTGAATGAATAAGCATTTTCAGAACTCTAATGAAAAACTGATGAACTCATAAAAGTGCTAACAAAAGATCAAGATGAAAAAAAAAATTAATTACATGGGACTGAGTGAACTGATGAGGATGAGTATAATTTTTGTGACTTTCTGTCTGAATTTAAAAAAAAAAAAAAAATTCCACAAGGACTCAGAGGCAAAGAATATACAAATCAATTTTCACTGCAAAGTAAAGGAGCTGTTACAGTGGAGGATTACTGGACTGAATGTCAATACTATGACATAGTATGAGTGTGTTTCATGTTTGGTAATTGCAATCATTGTTGCTTTTGTTGTGGTCATCCATGTACAATGCTTGGTGTCAGTCGATTTATCTCTTGTAAAAATAAAATACAGTGTGTGTGTGTGTGAAAAAAAAAAAAAAAAAAAAAAAAAGAAATACTATTAAGAAATGATTCTGTATTTTGGTTTAAAAAAAAAAAAAAAAAAAAAAAAAGAGTGGTTAAGACTCTGCACTTCCACTGCACGGGGCATGGGTTTGATCCCTGGTCAGGGAACTAAGATCATGCATGCCACACAGCGCAGCCAAAAAAAATTTTTTTTGTATTTTATTTATTTTTTTATACAGCACGTTCTTATTAGTTATCTATTTTATACATATTAGTGTATATATGTCAATCAAAAAAGAAAGGAGATGTTGGAGCTTGGATGTGGCTTTGGATGAGGAGTTCCAGGTATCTCAGGTAAGTCCTGAGAGAACAGCGGCTCTGTCTGTGTCCTTTGCAGTTCTTCCCCAGCCTCCGGCGCAGCACCTGGCAGGCAGCAGGTGTGGGGGAATGAATGAGTGAAGCCATGGGAACGAGCCTGAGCAAAGACAGAGTCTTCACCAGGCATCACGGGCTAAGGGAGCAGCGAGCCTCCAGCAGGGCTGAGGGCAGAGCAAGAGATGGTCCTCCAACCAGGACCATGTCACCTAAGGAGTATGGGGTCCTAAGTGGTGTAATGTGACATAGAAGACTCAGTCAACAGGTATTTCCTCAGTCCCTCCGCTGTGTCAGGTGTAGGCAAGCTCCAGGAGTACAGTAATGAACAAGGTCACAGCCCCAATACCATCTGCCCTGTGGACCCACCCCACTGAAGTCCACTCAGGTGTCCTGAGCAATGGAACCTGGTTCCTCCCTCCTGTGTCACTCCCCCACCATCTTTTCCCTGCAGTAAACCTCCAGCATCCTTCTCTGCCACTGCCGGGTCCCCTTTCTGTTCCCTCCTCCATCCAGCTCCCAGGTTACTTTCTAAGAACCCAAACCAACCTGGTCATGTCACTTGGTTAGAAATATACCAAAATGTTAACTGTACTCATCTCTAGGGGGAAAATCACAGGTGACTTCAGGATGGCCCTGGCCTTCCATTCTTCCCCAGATGCATTAAAGATCTCCCCATATCCCAAATATACCAGTAACTTTTGGTCACTGTGCTTCCGCCAGCGCATTTCTTCTTCCCTAATTCAGTACAGACAGCTAACAGTCACTCGGGTCCTCACCTTGGAAGAGAAGGTAATGGCTTTGTAAACCTCATCTGATCCCCCTATTCAATCTGAAACCCACGTTTAGAGAGTGGAAGGTAAAGCTCAAGCAGTCATTCCCTTTTCAATATCTACTTCTTGAGAGCAGCTGATGTTTCAGACCTCTTCCTAGAAGCTGGGGACACAGGAGTAAAGTGGCAGGTCCCAGAAAACACGCCGGTGAAGAAGGAAACGCCCACATCAACACGGGGCTTCTGAACGTGCTGTAAGGCTCAGGGGGCTGGCGAGATCCCACAGAGCAGGATCTGACCTCCCCTGAGCCTGACCCTAGAACCCAGCTTTCACCCATCTGTGAGGCCAGACCCCACTTCACCTGGGGCGCAGGTTTGAACCACGTCCCTGCACCCACCCCTGGGTGCAAACCCCTCTCTGCAGCCCCGTCCCTCCCTGCGAGCCCTCCAGCGCCCCCGATGAAGTGACCGCTGCCCTGGTGAGGTCAGCCCACGATTACCAGGGGCGTCCACCCTCCAGTGTCCCCCGCCCCGCCGGCCCAGACCCCTCCAGGCATCTCGAGCTCCAGCCTCCCGCCCCTCCCGCCTCCGAACCCTCCGTGGTCCCTTGCCCCCTGTCCCCACCGGCACCCCAAGCCTTCATCACCCCGTCCCCTGCGCCCACGCGCCCCCGACCCCCAGCCATGCCAAGTCCGCTGCCGTTTCCACGCTCACTGTGCCCCAGCGTCCCCGCACCCCCGTCCCCGCTCCCCACTCGCATCCCCAGCCCTTGTCGTCCCCGCGGGTCGCCGGCGTCCTGGTCCCCGTGTCCCGCCGCTCCGGCGTGACCTCGCGCCCCCAGCCCCAGTTTCCACCGGCACTCCCAGTGTCCTCGCCCCACGCGTCCCCGCGCCCCCGACCCCCAGCCATCCCAAACCTCCCGCCATCTGCATGCTCACGGTCCCCCGGCGTCCCCGCGCCCCCAGCGCCCAGCGCCCGCGTCCCTGGCCCCCGTAGTCCCAGCGCACCCGGCTCCCCGGTCCCCTCTCCGGCGCGTCCCCGCGTCCCTGCGGCCCCCGGCGCCCGAGTTCCCGTGCTCCTCCCACCGGCGCCCCCAGCCCCTGTCCCCCGCGTCCCCGCGTCCCCGCGTCCCCGGAGTCCCAGCGCACCCGGCTCCCCGGTCCCCTCTCAGCGCGTCCCCGCGTCCCCGCGTCCCCGGCGCCCGAGCTCCCGTGCTCCTCCCACCGGCGCCCCCAGCCCCTGTCCCCCGCGTCCCCGCGTCCCCGCGTCCCCGCGTCCCCGGCCCGCTGACGCCATGACGCCGCGGCGGAGGGAGGGGCGGGGCGGGGCCGGGCCGGACCGAGAGGGGCGTGGGCGGCGGGAGCCACGGTCCCGCGGCGCAGCGGGCGACGCGGCCGATGGACATGGGCACCCAGGGCTCGGGGCGCAAGCGGCTCCCCAACCGCGAGCGGCTGACGGCGGAGGACGACGCGCTGAACCAGATCGCGCGCGAGGTGAGCGGCGCGGCCGGGCCGGGGCGCGGGCGCTGGGGGCGCCGCCGGAGCTGTCAGGCGTCCTTGCGTCCGCTGTCCGTCGCTCCGCCGGCGCCGCGGACGGGGCGCGGGCCAGGCCGGGACCTCGGTGGGCCGGGCGCCGGTCCTCCGCTGCGGGGACAGGCCGGCGGCACCGACCCCTCCCCCCATGTCGCCAGCTCCCTTTGGCCGCCGCCCCCCCCCCCCGCCCCGCGCAAGGTGGCCCCGGGCCGGCCGGGTGGGGGGCGAGCGAGCGCCCCGCTCTGTTGCGCCGCATGGTGAGGGTGATGTAGGCCCGACCCTGGAGGCCCGAAGACAGTCCCCGGAGGCCACATGGCCCTGGCGAAATGACCCGCTCCTGTCGATAACCAGTTGTCGTCTCGATTGACACACGAGGTGCAGCTTGGGCACGAACCGGGGTCCCCGTGAATCTTGTTTCTGGACCGAGCGTGCAGACGGGTTCAGGCACGCCGAGAGGTTCTCCTCAAAGTTTCCCGGGCAGAGTTTATTATGGTGGTCATGGTGGTCCGTGATGAACTTGAAGTGTGGCGAACAAAAGGTGCACCGCCCGCGTAGCTGTACAAGTGCCTTTTTCTCCCACAAGGATTCAGCCTTCAGGTTAAACAAACGGTGACGTTGGCAAAGATGCCCAGCAGATTGGCGGCGGCGGCTTCCCTGGGAAGGGGCGTGATTCCTTGGGCCCACAGTGGACAAGCTTGTTTTCTTACAGTACACCCTTTTGTACCTTTTGAATTGTGTACCCAGTGTGCTAACTATAGAGAACGTATATGCAGAGGCAGTGCCACCTTCCTGATGCCCTCTCCTCCAGGTGTTGGAGTGCGATGGAGTTTGTCTGCATGTCATTATTATCACCTGGGAAAACTTCCAGGCGATTTAGGCTGAGGCGTCTGGTTGCCTCAGTCAGCTATTTATGGAGGTCTACTTTGTAACCAGTTCTTAGGTGATTTTGCTTTTATGGACACATGGCTGTCACAGTATTTGTTGACTACTGAATGAATGAACACTTTTGTTTTTCTCCCTATGCGAAGAGAAAGGCTTTCCAGGAAAACTCCTATTCATCCCTTAAAGCCCACGGTAGATTTGTGTCCTCTGTGAGACCTCCTACATCACCCTGGGGCAGAAGTCTCCCTGCCTTCACTCGGATTCCACTAGCTCTCACTCCCTACGCCTGCTGTGGTAGTCACGTGGCCTCTGCATTATTTGTTCACTGGTCTGTCCCCCATAGAAGGTGACCACCAGGCAGGCAATGTCTTACTTTCGTATCCCCAGAGCTCAACACAGAGCCAGGCACATAGTAGGTGCTCCTAAGTCTCTGTTGCATTGCCTGAAAAACAAAAGAGGTACAAGGCACTTACAGTACATTTGGCTAAATATAGGCATTTGCTAAATGTAGTAGCTTGAACATAATCCCCACCCCCTGTGAAGACGGTCCTTTAAGTATGTAGTTAAACATAAAACCAAACAGGTGTTCTCTGGGAGGCCTGAGGTGACACGATCCGTGAGTCTTGTCTTTCTGGCAGTGGTTATGGTCAAAGGAAGGAGAATGAGGGTTCCCTAAGTCCACCTCGTATCTGCTGGATTTTATAAAAACAGACGGAAAAGGAAGGCCAGGGGCTGCTCCTGGGTGGACAGCCTTGAGGTCCTGAGTAACTGGGAACCCGCAGTCTTGCCTCCCAGCCAGGGGATGCAGTTGGCGGTGACAAATTCAGACGTGGGCATCAGACCTGGGCTCGAAACTATACAGAGCTCCTCGCGAGCTGTGCAATCCTACTCAGCCCCCTCCCAGCCTCCATTTTCTCACCTCGAAAATGGGGAAGAAGTCCCCCGAGGCTGTCAGGATTAAGGAAAGTGAGTAGCAGACATAAAGTGAGTAGCTAAATGCGAGGGCTATTCACACACACATCCTCCCAATAAAACCAACCATAGATGTAGTCGTTCCAAGTGCTGAATGGCACGTATCTGTAGTGTTGGAAGGAGCTGGTGCAACACTTTATGTTTTACTACAAATTGAATTCTATTTCCCAACTGAGAAACTTAGAATCACTATTCAAATGGCAAATATCTATTCACCATGAAGTTCTCGAGAGTTCTTATAAAAATTAACAAAATCGTCTTAAGTTGCGTGCTTTCGTGTTTGCTCGTTGATTCCGCAGATACATGCTCTCCGAAGCCCCGTCCTAGGGAGACTGGGATTCAGGGATGGACCTGAAGAGCATCCGCCCTCCAGGAGTTGGGGTCTGACATAGATCAATAACAAAAATAGAAGACAGGAAGAGATCTGAGATTTAAAGGATATTGTTCCCTGAAGGTTTCGAAATGAGAGAGTTACAATTTATTGACGGGACTAAGAAAGGCAATCAGAGGAGGCCCCCCGGGGGAAGTGGCATTTTGAGTTAGTCTTGAAGTGACAGAAACCCTGACCTGGACTGGCCTCCACGAGGGAAATGATTTGGCTGGAGGACGGACTCTCGGACAGCCTCACCAGCGCGGTGGCCCCTTTTCTCCATGGCTCCTCTGTAGCTGGCTCGGCTGGGCCGTCCTCTGCGGGTGGCCTCATCCTCGGGCCGCCTTGCTTTCGGCAGACTGGCTGCCGCGTTCCCAGGCTGCCCCGCCTGAGCCCACACCCCGTCTCTTCCGGTGGCTCTGTCCGGAGAGCTAGAAGCGTCTCCCAGGCCACCCCTGAGCCAAGCTCTGTGACCAGGACGGTGGCCTCAGCGGCGTGGCAGTGGGGCAGGGGGGGTTTACCCTGTGATCAGTCAGGCCCATCCTGGAAATGGGGGGAGTTGGCCTCCCCCGAAGCACTTGGGGGGGTATGGGGGCCTGGACGAAAACCAGGAGGCCTTTAGAAAGTGGCAGGGGGTGGGGTGGACTCGGGTCAGGCCCCCGGGAATGTGCACTCAGAGGATAAGTGGAGAGTTCCAGGCAGAGGTGATGGAGTATGGGGCGGGGAGCCCGGAGCGGCCGAGGCAGGGCCCTGCTGGAGAGCTGGCTTCCCTGCTGAGGGCTTTGGACTCTCTGGGCGGGAGCGGGAAGCAGGAACCCAGTGGAAGCGCTGCATTTATATTCCTGCAGTTAGTTTATGGTTTCACTCCAGGCAAGTTTATAGTAAATGGAGTTGTAACTTTAAAACACTGCAGCTGCGTTAGCGCGAGTAGCTTGTTTCTCACTGTCTTGTCTGAGGCGGGATTCAGGCAAGATGTTTTCAGGAAGAAGGTCCAGTAAGCACTTTGCAAAGCTCACGCAGCGTTTCTCACATCCCAGGGAGAGGTGTTGTGAAAGCAGGTATGTCTTTCTCTGCCACCGCCTTGAACACTCTGCTAATGATTTTTGGTAGCATGCCAAACCTCTCATTCAGCGCTCCGCTGCTGAGTGAAATGACCTTGCTCTCACAATGACCGAGGCAATTCAAAGTATTCCTCTCCGGTGGAGACGGCCTTTCCAGGACAAAGGAAGTCGGCTGTGCAAGCTGTGCAGGCGGCGTTAGACGGTCCTCGCGGCGAGCCTAGCATCCTCTCTGCGGCCGTGAACGCTGGTCGGTTTCCCTTCCTCGCTCACAACACGGAGACCTCCCCCATGACTGTGTCCCATGGCCTCCTCTCCTAGGTGGTCACACTGGGACGCTGCCCTCTGGGCCCATGATCCCCCCGGGGGGCGCTGGTGCACCTCCCAGATCCCCCCTGTTGGAGGGTGTCGACCCCTGGCCTGTGAGTGTGGCTGTTCTGGGCTCATGGCCCCCCTTCACTAGAGAAGTGCCCATGGCCACTGGGGGGGGGTGTCACTTTGCAGGGGAGGGGGTAAGACCTCCCACCCCAGGGGCAGCCCACAGCGATTGACCCCGGGATGTGAGGACACAAAAAGCTCCACCCCCAGCCCACTTGCCTCCCAGTGGAACCGACTCTGTGGTGCAGTTCACACTCCAGGGCTCCCCGTGGGAGGGCCCGAGGGCAGACTGAGTCCACCTCCTTCCCTGCCCCATCTGCCCCCTCACACCCCTCTGCTGGCCATGCTCCCTGGTAGATCACTCACATCCAAATCCCTGCCTCAGGCTCTGCTTCTGGGCACCCCAACTTAGGACAGTCTCCATGTCTCATTCTGGGTGGTCCCATGAATAAAGGACATTCTAATCCTAAAGCCCCCTTTCATTTGCTGTGCCCCCACCTCCCATCCTTCCCAAATAGTGCCCACAGATCACCCTGTCTTGAGAGACCCTGACTCTTTTTCTCCTCAAGCCTCAAGGCCATTCGAGGGCCAGTCTGAGGGTTGGGTGCACAAGCCCTTTTGCAGAGTGGCCTGGAAATCTGGTTCAGTTTGGGCCTCCGCTTCACCTTCGTCCGGCTCTCAGCAGGTCTGGCCCCTCTGGGGTCACGCAGTCTGGGAGGGTGCCCAGCTGGTGTGACACACGCTGCTGGTACCCTGGTGCAGCCCCTGACCTCAGGTGAGATCACGCCGGCGTTTACAACACAGGCTTGTTGCTGCAGCCAGTTTCACTTCATTTGAACCATCACCTTCATACCTTTTTTCCCAGTGAATTTGCTTTTCTGAGGCTGGCTGATGGATGCAAACCTGTCGGACACTGACCGGAGGGTGAGATCCGGCGTGGCCAGTGGTTTGGGACTGGGGGTGGTATCAGGGCCCCACCTTCCAGGTCGGGAACAGGTGAGGGGCATTCAGCACCTGGCACTGCACACACCACCCTGCCCTAGACTCTAACACAACTACCGGGCCCTTGCCTAGCTGATCTTCCTAGACAGCCACACACATCTTGGTGGATCAATAACAAGCACTAGGAATGTGACAAGACAAGCGTTCCAGGCGGATTTTTATCACAGTCTGAGCTGTCCGGGTAATGGCAAGCACCATGCCTGTGACCTTGGGCTGTTTCCGTGATTGCCGACAAGATGGTTCTGGATGGAGTTGGAATTGGAAACTCAGGGGTGGACAGTCCCACCGGCCCCCGATGGCTTGTGGGCCCCACCCCACAGCTATTTCTGTCATAGGGCCAGCTGTCTCCCTCCCCCTTTTCTGGGAGAATCTTTAGTGACGCATGGGTTCAGGAGTCAGGACTGTGCATGCACGTGGAGGACCTGAAGAGTCCGCTCGGTAGAAAGGAAGTCAGAGGACCTGGATTCTAGTGGAGCCTGTTACCTGTGAGCCTTGTCAGGGTTCAGGAGGGGAAAGGGGAGAGATGGGGACTGAGGTTGCTTTTAAGGCCTAAGGTGTGCCGGTACTCCCAAAAACTTCACCCCCGTAGTTATATGATATCCCATCAGAAAAGTTGAGAGTATCTCTATTTGACATAGAGAAAAAGGATCCAAGATGCTAAGGTCATCTGCTAAGTAAGAGGTGCCAGTTCGTCGTCCAGGCTGTTTCCTGGGATCAGTGTCTTGGCTGTAGCCAAGACTCTACTCCAGGTGGTGCCCTGAAGTCAAGCTGACTTGCTTCCCATCTCGGGGACTGTCATCCCCAACTGACCTCTGAGCCATCGGGCATAACATTTCATGGGAGAGTCCCATATTCTTCTCTGCCTTACTGTGTCTCTCCTCTTCTTTTTGTCATCCTTTCATCTTTAAAACTTAATTTTTATTGAATTTATTTATTTATTTATTTATTTATGGCTGTGTTGGGTCTTCGTTTCTGTGCGAGAGCTTTCTCTAGTTGCGGCAAGCAGGGGCCACTCTTCATCGCGGTGCGCGGCCCTCTCACTATCGCGGCCTCTCTTGTTGCAGAGCACAGGCTCCAGATGCGCAGGCTCAGTAGTTGTGGCTCACGGGCCTAGTCGCTCCGCGGCATGTGGGATCTTCCCAGACCAGGGCTCGAACCCGCGTCCCCTGCATTGGCAGGCAGACTCTCAACCACTGCGCCACCAGGGAAGCCCCTGAATTAAAGTAATATATGTTTTCACCCTGGTCCCGTACTCCAGGCCATTCTCCACACAGCAGCTTGTGGTCCTTTTAAAATATGTCAGATCGTGTCATAATGGCTTTTCATATCCCTCAGTAAAAGCCAAGCTCTTAATGGCCTTACAAGACCCTAAATGATCTGGTAAGTAGCTCCATGTTTGTAAATAATATGCATATGCACTATTTATTGATTTTTCAATTTAGGTACTATCTGCTGGCCCCCTGCTTTGAGGATGAGGACTTGGGATCTGTAGGTCTAGCTCAGGTCCTCTCCCCACCTTTCTTTCTCCTTATCTTCACACCATAGTTACATTGTACTTTTAGGTTAGATAAATGGTCATTGGCAGAACAATAGGCTGGTTAAGAGTATGGGTGCTAGAGTCAGGTTTCCTGGGTTCAGTTCCTGATCCTTCCACTTATTCCATGACCTAGGGCAAGACACTTAACCACTTCGTGCTTCCGTTCCCTCGTATGTAAGATGGGAAAATTTCAACAGTACACTTCTCACAAGGTGGTTATACGGGTAAATGAGGTATTCCATGAAAAGACCTCAGAATGATGACTGACACATGCTCAGTAAACACTAGTGGTGATGATGGTGTAACATGATAGTGTTAACTGCAGAGCCAAGTAGTATACTATAACATTTTTCCTTGCACAACTTTCTACTTTTTCTGGGGTTAATTCTTTCTTTTTTTTTCTTCCCAACTGCTCATCTCTCTGAATACCTATCATACCTAATTCCTCACAAACTTTTCAATAGAACCCCTCACAATATTATTTTCTATGTGATTAAACAAATCTGTCAGTTCCATTTTATTCCCTCCTGGAAATCTACCCCCGGAGACCTCTGTCCTCTAGACCCAGTCTGCTCTGAGCGCTCTCAGGATTTGCTTCAGCGGCCGTTCCCTTTGCCGCCATTCTGAGAACTCCTTTTGCCACTCCTTTGTTGTTGTTGCTGCTGGATCCGTACTAACTCATTTTGCTGGAGCACATCCTTCAGTAGCTTTCTGAGAGAGAATGCCTTTTCTAAGTGCTTGCATGTCTGAAAATGTCTTTATTCTACCTTAACACTTGATAGTTTGTCTGAGTATAGAGTTCTAGGTTAAAAATAATTTTCCAAAGAATGACAGAGATTTCTATGTATTCTTTGAAATGATTTCCAGCATGTACTGTTAACTAAAAAAAGCAATGTGCGGAAAGTGTAGATAGCATGCTGTCCCTTATGTGAGAAAAGCTGTCATTTGCCTGCATTTACAGAAAGAAACACTGGCAGAAAGTATAGTAAAAGAAACGTGGAGATGTAAGTGGAAACAGATTTGTTAAGTGTAACTTTTCATACTCTTTCGATATTTGAACCATGCGACGGTGTTACCTATTTGATAAAATAAAATAATAAATATCAAAAAGTATAATTAACAAACTATTTTCTACCACAGTTTTGAAGACTTTTTTCCATTTTATTCTAGCTTTCAGAATTGCTTTGAGAATTTGATGCCTTATGTATTTTCAGTATGTTGTGTAATATCAGTTTTTACACTCTATGAGCTTTTAGGATCTTCTCTTGATCCTCAGTATTCTAGATCTTATTTTTCCACTTATTAAGCATTCACTGGGTTCATTCAATCTGGAAATTTATATCCTAAAACACTCTGAAAATTTTCTGAAAATTGTCCCCTTCCCACCATTTTCTCTGTTCTCTTTTAAAGGAACTCCTGTTGTTGGAAATAACTTCCCTTTCCCCCTCATTTTCTAGCTTTTTGTCTTTTGGTGATACTTTATGGGTGATAACTCAACTTTATCTTCTACTCCTTCTACTAAACTTACCTGTTCTGTATTTAATTTCTAAGATTTTTGTTTGTTTGTTTGTTTGTTTTGGGTCTTTGTTCCATTTTTATAGCCTCCTTTTTGATTCACTAATGCAGTACCTTATCATTCTGAGGAATATTCATTTTTGGTTTTCTGGTTTTTCCTGAAAATTTCTTTTGTTCCCTACATTATGGTCTCTTTCTTTTTGTCCTTTGTGTGCTGTGGCCTCTGTCTTTCATCTTGGAGCCTTTCCCAGATGGGTGGTGATCCTTGGATCCATTCAGATGTGATAATGAGGCACTAAAAAACTGTGAGAACAATTTGAGCAAAGGCCAGGAGGGGAGATGCCACAAGATGTGACCAGGACACCACCTGGGGTGCAGTGGGGTGGCTGAAGTGTTGGCACCAGACGTGAAGTCGTCCCTCAGGACACTGGCACACAGCCTGGACTTGAATCCAAGCCCCCTTGTCTTCAAGGCCAGTGCCTTCAAGGCCAGGGTCAGTGTTGGGAGGAAATCCTGCTTAATGCTAACAAGCCAAGCCTCTCTAATTTGGTACCTACAGATAGAGTTTTGTTTTTGATTAAGGGGGTAGAAGGGATTGAGAAGAAACTTGAAAAATAATCGGAGACATACCAAGGAAGATGTAATGTCCATACAGCCCAAACAAGAGAACTAGGCATCACAGTGCTCTTTTACTGAGAGTGGAATCAATGTCAAATTAGGTGAGCAAACAAAGAAAGTTATAAAAAAATAAGATTTTCATAGCTTCAGGCATCAAGGATGATTCATTTATTTGTTTGGAAAATTCTCTAAGATGTGAGGTATACTTTCCATAAAACAAATACAAAATACCTGGAGAGTTTAGGTAGGCAGAATGTGATATGGTCTTGGCAATGGGTAAACCCCTGGATCAGCAAGTATGGAAGCGCCAGAAGCGTCCAGAACCTCCACTGGCGTATTATGTTGCAATGTTTCCACCCACTTCTTGGCTTGGGGGAGTGAATGAAAAATCACACGATGGTCATGATAATATTTCAGCATAAAGAAACCAGGAGATCTACAGTTGCTCGTTATGCTTTTAACCTCCCTCACATAAGTTTATCAGCTTTTCCACCCTTACCCTTGATGGCTTTTTACTTTTCACCTTCTTTTGTGATGTCCCTTAGGCACATGGGAAGATGTGGCATTTTCCAAGTTGACACTCGGAGAGATGGAATTTCCATGTTGATTGAACAACTAATATGACTCCACCCTGGATGCCCTAAGATATTGCTTGAAATCACACAGATATACTTTTAAATCATCCAGAGCAGTGATGGCCAGTAGGGCTTCCTGTGTTGCTGGAGATGTTCTGTCTCTGTGCTGTGTGTCACGGCAGCCACTAGCCCTGAGTAGTAATTGAGCACTTGAAATGTGGCTAGTGCAGCTGACAAAGTGCATTTTAAATTGTACTTAATTTTAATTCCTTTAAAGTTAAATAGCCACCTATGGTTGGTGGCTGCCATATTGGACAGCACAGCTCTAGAGCAATGATTAATTCTTTGTTGAAATTTGCTGTCATAGAGGTGTGCTCTATAGTGCAGAAGGTATTGAGTCTCATGATAGGAGAGGAGTGAAATGGGAATGCAGGTGGAGAGGGCTGGCGTCCCACAGGCCGCAAGTCAGTCCAGCGTGGGGAGAAGGGGCGGGGCAGTGGGAGAAGCACAGTCAGCCTTTTGAAGTCATGTGTCTGTAGGCAAGTTAGCGTATCCAAGCCTCCTTTCCTTTGTCTGTGGCAGAGGAAAAACATTATCCGGTGGTTGTAGTAATGAGCCGTGCTGGGAAATGCAGAGCATCTACCGGGTACCTAGGAGGTGCTAACCCAACGGTAGTTATTTTCTCCCTTCATCTCTACCAAGGGACAGCAGTCCTGCTGGACTGGCCAGGATGTGCCTCAGGAACTACTGATGCAGAGGCAGGAGTGAATCCTTCCTTCATAAGATGAGGGCTGGAATGAGAGGCGGGGGTCAAGGGGAGAGAAAAGAGAGCAGTCTGTACAAAAGTTGTGAGTAAAATACAGGAAAGACAATCTCCTGTGTGTCAGGAGGATACAGGCGGCCCTTGGGTCTGGTTCAGTGAACTCAGAGTAAAAGTGCTAACGGCTGCTGCTTTAAATACACTCAGTAGATAAGTATTCTTTAGTGTGAGACCCCTGTGGGCTTTCTTATAGGTTAGAGCTTATTACAATTCTTTGGCATTTAGATGGAAAGGACCCTCTGTTTTCAACAGTAGTTTTGCTTCTTGGCCTTGAACTGAAGAACCAGTAGTTAAGATGCCATCAGATTTTTCGAGCTTCTTCATTGTCAGGCAGCCAAGCCTTGCTGTCGCGCCTCTGGTTACCTTCCTGCAGATAACGGGCCATTTCACCCAGGCCGTGTCCTGCACCATTTATCTTTGGGCTTATCTGACCTCTCAGAAGCTACTAAGTTACCTGCCTATTTTTAACCCATGCCTGGAGCCAGCTGCAGAATGAAATGGCCACATGAGCTGGGATGAGGTGGTGGCCACGCAGCCTTCCAAATCTTCGTTCCAGTTTCTCAGGTTTTTCCTCTTACTTTTAAGTCGGGGTTTCTCAGCCTCGGGATTACTGACATTGGGCCGGATGCCGGGGGGGTTTCTGTACATAGTGGGATATTTAACAGCATCCCAGGGGGCAAAATGGCCCCATGGAGAACCCTTGTTGTACGTTCCCCATCTCCACTGGGTTTGTACCTTAGCTCTGAACTGCACGCCTCATCTCCAGAAACCTGGATCCTTTGCTCTCAACTCTTGTCAGTGGCTGCTCCCCAGGAGGGCAAAAAGCACCAGCTGACCAAACCACATTCTCCTTGGCGCTTCCCCACGTAACCCTCCCGGAAATTAGTAGGAAGGGCCTGCGTACTCTGGAAGGCTATGGTGGAGCTGTTTTAGGAAAAGCTGTGCAGACTCAGGAAGATGGGACTTCAGCTGCAAATTTGATTACACTTTGCTGTGTGCCAGAGGGCGCTTGAGTTGACGGTGGCGTGGGAGCAGCGTGGGGAGAGGCTAAAAAGTGGGGGGATGGAATGGACCCTGAATGGCAGGCCTACGGAAGATGGGTCGGCATGAAGGTGGGGGCTGGTGAGAGGGGGTCCTCTGCGTGACATCCTGTGGGCCCTCATGGCTCCCTTCTGCCCGTCGGAGACACCCGTCTCCCCCCGATCATGGGTGTGCTCGAGGCCAGCCAGGCCAGCGTCAGGCCCGATTCTGCTGGGACCACAGAGCGATGACGCAGGCCACCAGGCTGTGTCAGTTCTGTGTTGTCTTTCTCTCCAGGAAAGGCCCCAGGCCGACGGCTCAGGCGTGCTCCAGGGATAACAGGGCCATGGTGGCATCATTCACGTGGCCCCCCCGTGAGCACTGCCGAGAGCCAGCTCTGCCAAGAGGTCGGGGGGCCACAGGCTTGACCTTCCGAGCCAGCTAGGATCCAGTCCCCACAGCCCATGGGCTCTTCCTACTGCCTGCCAGCTTCATGCTGGGGACTCAGCAAGAGACCAAGGAAGGAGAGACGCTGACGGGCGCTGCCTGGACTCAGCTAAGCACATCCGCCTGTGACCCCGCCATCCTATAACCCTGAGGGTGGCATTTCCATAGGGACGCCCACCGCCTGGGAGAAGGGGAGCAGCTTGGGAGAAACGTCAGGCCAGTAAGTGGCCAGGCCTGGGATGATGCTTCTGGTGGACTTGACGTGCCCAAAAGGGCAGGGACAGGGCAGCCCCCCACAGCCACAGGTGGGGGTCCAAGCTGCCACCTTGTTCTTTAAGAGCCAGGAGGTCTCTGAGGCCGGGCATGACCCCAGCGCACCCACCTGCATCACCTGCTCGTGCACAATCCCAGGTGTGCTGCAGGTGGAGGAACAGGGAGGACCCCACTTCAGCCTCACCGCTGGGGGCATGCTGGCAGCCCATGAAAACTCCAGACTCCCTGGAGAGGCCCCCCCGGATCACAAGGGGGCTGGGTGTCGAGCAACACGGAGACCAGTGACCAGCACAATTCCATAGGGTTCAAATTGTGCCCGTGTCTCCTAAGAGGCATGTTGCTTTTGTCATTCGCAGCTGAACTTGTTAAAATAGATGACCAGACCTGGGCCCTGTGAGGACCGCGCTGCGTGCCAGCGTCTTTGCGGCTCGCGCTCAGCAGGACACCTGCATCTCCTGCGGCTTTTGCTCTTTAGAGAGTCCTGTGCAGCCTCCATCTCCCCGCTCTTCCTGTTCCCAGGGAAAGAACCAGAAAAATCAGCCGTCCCAGTGGCTCACCACCTCCCCCTCCCGCCCCACGCCCTCCCCCATCCCGGGGCTCTGTTCCCTCTGGATTCCCTTGGCCCGAAGGCCTGTGAGTCACCGCTGAGGCTGCAGGGATGAGACAGGAAGAGACTGTTAACCACACTGATGTTCTGTGTTCCATCATATTCCCCTCCGACGTTTAGACCTCCCGCATCTGGGGTTTTATTTATTTATTATTTTTTATTTTATTTATTTTATATTTGGCTGCGTTGGGTCTTCGTTGCTGCACGTGGGCTTTTCTCTGGTTGCGGCGAGCGGGGGCTACTCTTTGTTGTGGTCCACGGGCTCTAGGCGCACGGGCTTCAGTAGTTGTGGCGCACGGGCTCAGTAGTTGTGGCTCGCGGGCTCTAGAGCGCAGGCTCAGTAGTTGTGGCACACGGGCTTCGCGGCATGTGGGATCTTCCCGGACCAGGGCTTGAACCCGTGTCCCCTGCAGTGGCAGGCAGAGTCTTAACCACTGAGCCGCCAGGGAAGCCTCCTGCTTCTGTTTTTGTGTACAGTTTGTGAAGGAAAACGCACACATACAGCATCCCTCTCATTCTTTGAAAATTCAGCTTTGGGATTCCTTTGAGTTTAATACATCTTTTTTACTTAGACTTTTGTTTTGTGAATAGTGTCACATTTTTTTTTTTTTTTTTTGGCTGTGTTGGGTCTTTGTTTCTGTGCGAGGGCTTTCTCTAGTTGCGGCAAGCGGGGGCCACTCTTCATCGCGGTGCGTGGGCCTCTCACTGTCGCAGCCTCTCTTGTTGTGGAGCACAGGCTCCAGACGCGCAGGCTCAGTAGTTGTGGCTCACGGGCCCAGTTGCTCTGCAGCATGTGGGATCTTCCCAGACCAGGGCTCAAACCCGTGTCCCCGGCATTGGCAGGCAGATTCTCAACCACTGCGCCACCAGGGAAGCCCCTAGTGTCACAATTTTAATCTATTTTTTCTTTCCTAAACATCTTTTCCAACTTTCCCTAAACAGCATGAGGCAGATAATGAATTATCCTGAATACAGGATAGAGTGGGGAGTTGCCTTGCAGTTTAGCGTTGTGTTCTATACTAGCCTGCTTTTTAAATATGATTTAATATAGAAAAATGTAACAGGTAAAAAGCACAACATATAATATACATCATATATTGTACAGTTATAATTAATTCTGTTTATACTGTTCTGTATTCAACTTTTTAAATTTTGAATTCTGTCGGGTGAGGATATACCTGACCTGTTGGAGGATTTCATGGGCATCGTTTAGATGGTCATCGTGCTTCCTGTCTCGGGCCCTGGCCGCGTTCCGTGGTGGATGATTCATTTCTTCCAGAGATGTATAAGCAGGCCCAGCTCTGCCGCCAACTGGATCTGGGACGTGGGTCCTTCGCTGTCTTGAAGCTTCAGTTCCTCAGCTGTAGGATGAGGACGGTGGTGGTTGGGAGAACTCACGAGAATATGCCCATCAGCAGCCGAGGTCTGGGCCTCCCTCCCCACAGAGGTCACTTCCTCTGGGAAGGCCCAGGCCCGCCCGTCTCCCACCCCGGGCCTGAGACATGCATCCTTCCCAGCGTCCCCAGCTCCTCCTGTCTCACCTGTCGGCTGGGTTGCTATGTGCTTCTCTCGGCTCTCTCCTCCCCGGCAGACTGTGTGCTCTCTGGGGGCCGCGCCTGGTCCAGTTGCTAGTGAACCCTGCCCCTGGCACACGGGAGGCTCTCAAGGACCTCCTGGTGGATGAATGTGAGTCAAAGCATAAATGGGAATTTCTCTGCGGTTTGGTGGTGACTCATGTCTTCTTATTAAAATGAAAGCCTTTGAAGGTGGTATTTTTCTTCCAATTATCAATAGTTTAAACTACCTTAATTATACGGAGTGGGTTTCATTGGTAACTCATTCCAAGTCCTGACGACCTCATCAGTTACTAGAATAGGTCAGGAGATAGCGTTGTTCTATCCTCATATTGGTAACTTCATCAGAATTCATCAGAGAGAGGCCAGCACCACCCAGAAACCACACTGAACTCTGCCACCAAGGCCGGGTCTGTGTTAGTTCCTCTTGGCATGTACGATACTTTTAGTGTGGTGGACAGCACTGTGGGAAACGGAAACCAGTGAAATGCAATTTTCTCCTAGTTCCCAAGATAAGAGATATAAGGAAAACTTTAGGAAACTGACGGAAAAGGTGCAGCACAGAAGACCTGGGTCTGAGGCCCCAGGGTACCATTTACTGGCTTTGCCACCTCGGACAAGCCACATGGCCTCTCTGTGTCCCCACCTGTAAGGTGGGGTGATAATTCATGGTTGGGAGGACCAGGTGAGGGGATCCAGACGCGATGCTTAGGACAGAGAGCCCCTGCCGTTCATCGGGGCATCCAGATCTCCTCACACACACACGCTCTGAAACCAGGTAGGGGATCATGCTGGCCACAGACCAGGTGTGTACAGCGGCCCCCTGCCTGCCACCCACCGTAAGTGAGATTTGGACTGAGAGACAAAGGCCTGGCTCCTGTCCACAGCTCCAGGCTCTGACCCAGGCTGCCTGACAGGGGAAGCGGCGGGGCGGTGGGGGGCGGAGCAGGCGGGCCCATGGAGGGAGGGCCCGGGACCAAGTCTTGCTCAGCTTTGGCCTCCTTAACTGTAAGGAGGGGTGACACCCACCGGCCAGCCTCACAGAGTTCACGTGAGGCCCAGATGAGAAAACATGTGAGGTAATGCACACAAGCCCTAAAGGGCTTTGCAAATGTAAGTCGGTGGTATCCTTGTCAGAAAAGCTGGAAGTAAATTCGTAACACCTGGATGTCTCCAGCCCGGACTGGGTGTTTCTGGGACTCTGGCTCCCGGACTGGGCACAGCGTGTCCACTGGCCCCGAGGGTCGTGCGTTTTTATTCACGCAGAGCACTCTCTGCCTCTGTTGGTGGTGATGTAGCTTTCTTCTAAAATTGGAGGTGGGAGCCCTGTGAGCCTGGCGTGTCCATCAGGAAAGATGGGAGGCAGAGGGGTGGAGGAAAGATGCAGGAGCCCGTGGCCCAGAAGCTGTCCACACACAGCCCTGCTCTGGCCTTCGAGGCTCCTGGTCCTTTCAGGTCCATGGGGAGGTGACGAGGAAAAGGACTAGAGTCGCCGTCACCATGACGACCGCAGGTCCCCACCAGCCCAGGCTCGTCAGGGAGGGGCCTCAGAGGGGCCGGCAAGGGGGTCCTCCCCAACCTTTTCTAGTCTTCACTGAAATCTCTTTATGCCTTAATTCCCTACGGTCTGGCCCCGTGTGCAGTCTGCATGGTATAGGAGGGAAATAAGTGTTAGAAGACCCCATCTCGTATATGAGAGCAGCCCCTGTTCTCTGCACACGCAGGGTCCTGTCACTTACACAGTGCTACTGAATCAAGCCTTTTCTCAAGGACAAAGGAGGGCCCTGGACTCTTCAGCCTTTACTTGGACTTTGCAGTAAGTGGTGTCTCTTTGGTTCTGTGCCCGCTCTTGCATTTTGCTGAGTTACCTGTCCAGGAAACCAGCAAGGACCACTGGTCCTCATGGGGTGGAATCAGGTCAGCCTGCCACCCAGATGGGTTCTGGTCCCTCGAGAACGTCCACAGAGCTTCTCTGAAACAGTAGCTGTTAAGTTATTCAAACCTACTCTGAGGGAACGAAGCGCGCCGGGCTGGAATTGAGGGTGGCTGATTGTACCTTGGATCAGTGGTTCTCAAAATGTGGCCTCCAGACGCAGTATCCGCACCCCTCGGACCCGTTAGCAGTGCTGCTTCTTGGGCCCTCCCACAGCCCACTGAGTCCGAGCCTTGGGGTGGGGCCCCGCTGTCTGTCCTGAGAGCCGTCTGGATGGTTCTGATACACCCCAAAGTTGGAGAAGCTCTGCCTTTGATAAAACGATGCAATGATGCAATTAGTGAGTCTGATTAGAGAGGTGAAGAACGACCTTTACACTAATATTCCCAATTAGAATAGTAGGGCCTTTTCCTGCTCAAATGCCTGAGGAATCAATGACTTGCTTCAGTAACAAATGTGAATGTTATCATAACCTTCAGGCTGAGTGAACCTGCTTGTTGAGGAGCTGCCCCCTCTCACAGGCTCCCCTCCATCTCCCCTCCTCATAAGAGCCTGGCCGTGGCCACCAGCCCTGAGGGTCAGCCTCCTGGCACACAGCAGATGCTCAGTTACTGGGGTTAATGGTGAGTGAGTGAGTGAACAAATGAATGGATGGATGGATGAATGAATGGATGGATGGATGGGTGGGTGGAGTTAGCCCTACTTCACAGTAACATTTGAAAATACAGATTCTTTTGAAACTAGAACAAGATTATTAAATATCTTTGATGGTCGCTTGGGTGGCAATGAAGATTTTCCAGAAAGCTGTTGCTAGCAGGATCTAATCTGGCAAGGTGTTGACTCCTGAAGTGTCCGTTCTGATTCCCCCCACCTCCACCTTGGCTGATTTGGTCAGTGACCTTATCCACCGTTCATGTAATAGGAGTTGGAAGGAGAAATAAAGCAGAACTTTCAATCCTTTCCTGACCATGCTTACAATCGTTCCCTCTTCCAACTCCTCCTTTTTAGACTTTTCCCCCTCATGTTTCTCCATTGACTTGTTTTGTGATGTTGGCACTTGGATATAATCTTTGAATGATCCTAGTGGTGGGCCTTTGGACAGCACGTGGGCCATCGGGTTCCACTGCACGTTGCCAGTGCCCCGAGCTTGCACTCCCTAAAAAGACATTCATTGTGTCCAGGGAAGCTCTGCTAAGGTTGATGGCACTCTACGAGGGGCTGAAGTAACTTGGAGCAGGTTTGTAGAACATTCTCCTGTGCGGTTTCCCTGTTGGGGAGCAGGGTTTGGACTAGAGGAATTTAGGTGTATTCATATACCCTGCCAGGTGCAATAAATAGCTGTCTTTGCCTGACCTTAACCTCACCTAAGTGCTGTGGTTCTAAAAAGCCTAGCACACACCAGGAGGAACTGAAAACGTTAGGAGGAGAGTGATGCTGGTGTAACATGTCGGAGGCGGGTTGGGCATGCAGATGGAAATTAAAACGATTAAATGTTGGAGATGTGCCTTGTAAACCAGAAAGCTTAGCTAGACTGAGCATTAAAAGAAGGCATAACCTGTTCTAAGCAATTTTTTGTTTACTGAACTACAGACTTTGTACAGATTTCCCAGTTGTTTTTTGACTAAAGTCTTCTTTCTGTTCCAGGATCCATTCCAGGATCCCACATTGCATTTTGTCATTGTGTTGCCTTTGCCTCTTCCAATCTGTGATGGTTTCCAGGCACTTTTGAAGAGTGTCAGCTATGCATTCAGTAGAATGTTCCTCAGTTTGGATTTGCCTGATTAGACTGAGGTTGTGGATTTGGGGAAGAATTCGGAGGTGCCCTTTTGCTCATATCACATCAGGGGCACATGATATCCGCATGACATCCCTGACGACGTCAACCCTGACCGCTGACCTAAGGTGAGGTCTGCCAGGTTCCTCCACTGCAGAGTTACTGTTTTCCCTTTCCCTGCTCTGTCCTCAGGAAGCAAGTCCCTAAATCCAGTCCGTCTCAGGGGAGGGGACTTCTGTTCCACGTCCTGGAGGGAGGGGTATCAAAGAATGTGTGGTCCTAGGTTGAAACCGTCACAGTCATTAGCAGATTTGGAGAGCGATACTTTGAGGCTATGCAGACATCCTGGGTCATCCTAAAGCTCATCGGTGGGTACGTCATTCTTTTTTAAGTGTGAATACAAAAAGCGAGTTATTTGGTGTATCCGGTGAACTTGAGAGTAGGGATTGGAAAGCCCTGTGTGTTGTGGCACCTGACCCGGCCTCTTCCTGGCCAGACCCTACGGCCTTTTCTGCTTCTCCTCGCTGTGCGGACGCCGGCCGAGTGGGTCTCTGGGTCTCCTGCCCCTTTGAGTGTTCTACTCAGTCACTGCTGTGGCCTGGATACACCGACACCTCCCTGCCCCACACCCGGTCCCCCTTCTCCCACCTTCCACCAGAAGGGACGTTTTCCAGTTTTCATCTCCATCTTCCAGTTTTCTCGCGGTGCAGCCGGGAGAGGCCTTGCTCCCTCCCCAGTGGGGATGAGATATGCTTGGGAAGATAATTCTCTCTTTCTTTTTTGGAGGGGGTAGGGGGAGACTAAAGAGTGGATCATTATTGAATGGAGGTCTTACACGACGAATAGAAAGAATAATGATTTTTTCATCTTAACTCACTGTCACTTTTCATAGTCGAGTCATTTATTGCCTAGTTTGAGATGAGATCTCAGTTTTTAAAAGCACAAGTCTGGCTTAGAAGTGCTCTTGAACATGTGACATTGTAAAGAAATCTATACACGGAAAACAATCACCTTCAGTCAGCTGAAGCTCATTTTGCAGTTAAACCTAAATACCTGCGGTTCAGTGGACATGTTTTTTGCTAATTTTGTTCCCTGCTTTTTTTTTTTTTTAAATTATTTATTTATTCATTCATTTATTTATTTTTGGCTGTGTTGGCTCTTCGTTTCTGTGTGAGGGCTTTCTCTAGTTGTGGCAAGCGGGGGCCACTGTTCATCGCGGTGCGCGGGCCTCTCACTATCGCGGCCTCTCTTGTTGCGGAGCACAGGCTCCAGACGCGCAGGCTCAGTAGTTGTGGCTCACGGGCCCAGCCGCTCCGCAGCATGTGGGATCCTCCCAGACCAGGGCTCGAACCCGTGTCCCCTGCATTGGCAGGCAGATTCTCAACCACTGCGCCACCAGGGAAGCCCTGTTCCCTGCTTTTCTACTGTGAAAGTGAGCAAAGACTTGAGGGGAAAAGTCTAGTGGAAAGAAGGGAAAATACAGTACCTGTCTTTTAGAAATTATCTTAAATAACAATGAGCCATAGAATGTGAGAAAAATCAGAGAGAAAAATGCAGACGAGACTATTAAAGACAAAATGTCTAAATTGCAGAGAATTATAAACCTTTCCCTAGAAAATGTCACGTGAAATCCACACAAATCGGCGTTCATTGGATTCTAGAGAGCGTTCAAAATTGCCATTCTCCCTAAGCTCTGGCCTAGTTCTTCATCCTGTGATATGGTTCTTTTTTTCTTTTCCTGAGATTGATTACTCATTGCGGGCACCCTTGGTAGTAAGATCAGAATAACAACAACAGAGGGAGTGGTAGCAGCATTTACTGAGTGGTTAATACCCCTTGATTAACTCACTAGATCTTCAGGGTGACACTATAGGCCATGTATAGACTGAATGTCTGTCCCCACCCCAACCCCTGCCCCAAATTCATATGTTGAAGCCCTAATCCCCAGTATAGCTGTATTTGGAGATGAGGCCTCAAAGGAAGTAATTAAGATTAAATGAGGCCAAAAAGCTGAGCCCCTGAGCCTATAGGACTGGTGTCCTTGTATGAAGAGCTCACTCTCCACGTGCACACAAAGAAGAGGCCACGTGAGCACACTGGAGAGGGCGGCCGTCCACAAGCCAGGAGGAGAGCCCTCACCATTAGCCACGCTTGCTGGCACCTTGATCTTGGACTTGTAGCCTCCAGAACTGTTGTTTAAACTGTTGTTTAAGTCGTTTATGTGGCTTTTTATTATAGCAGCCCGAGCAGACTAAGGTTGGAAATATCATTCCCATATCAAAAGTGAAGAGACAGTCGTAGAAAGGAGAAATGACTTGCCTTATCCATCTGTTGGTTTTTCCTTTACTTCTCATCATTTTGCTTTATGCATTTGGTGAAATCTTCATTTTATAAAGGTTCTCAACAGTTATTAGCTTAATTGTAAACCTACCCAGTTATAGTATACTAGTATTTTCCATGTTTGACTTTTTTTCACATTGAATTCTCTTTTCTTTAGTGTTAATATTTGAAACCCTTGTGTCATCAGGATAGGCTAGGTTTTGATGTGGTAACAAAAACCCCAAGCCTGAGAGGTCTGAAACGACAGAAGTTTCTCTCCTGCCCACAGTAGACGCCCATCGCAGGTCTGAGGGGCTCACTGTGGCCTCGCAGGGACACTGCCCGATAGTGACTTCCTTCCCAAGGGCTTCTGCTGTCATCACAGCAGTGGGCGGAGGCCACAGCGACTTGTTCACTGGCTCTTAACACCTCTGCCCTGAAGTGGCACATGTTTCAGGCACAGGCGGCAGGGAGCGTGCTGAACGGCTCCCCTGGCTGATGGAACGGCCTCTGTGCAAAGCAGGAAAGGAAGGAAGACCCGCCCCACAGGTGCGCTGCTGGGACAGGAGAGGGCCCCTCCCCTTAGGTGGGGCCGCCCCCAGGGTGTGTGGCTGGGGGGGGGGGCAGGGGCTGCGTGGGGCCCTGGTTCTGAGCATGTTCTGTCCCTTAAGACAGCGCCTGGGAGCACTACGAGGGGAGCTGCTTCTAGTGCCCTCAGCCCGCGTTTAGTTAGCGGGAGGGCCCCCGGGGCCCGGCCCTGGGCTGCGTCTCCGCTGAGATGGGATGGGCCTTGGCCTCTTCTCAGCCTTCACAGGAATTGCTAGGAGCAGTCGGGGCTGCTGCCGAGACTGCCTTTCAGACTCCTCTTGATGTAGAAGCCACCTCTGCTTGTTGAATGTTCCAGAACCTGGGGGAAGAACTTACTCTTTTCCTTGATATTCTGAAGCCCTGAGGGCTGCTCCTGACTACAGCAGCGTCCCAACCTCAAATTGAGGCAGTATCTGAGGACACTGGTCTTTTGGCTTTGTTTTGCTTTCTTCGTTTGGATTCTAACATTACCCTCATTTTGTTCCCGTGTTAAAGTTACATTTGAATGACTTCATGTGGGTGGAGGCAAGCCCTGAGCCTGACCTTTTCCTGCATGTCCCACGTGGCACTTGTGTTTTAAGATTGCAAGAGCCTGGGAGCGGCCACCACTGTCCGGCACATCTTCCTGGCACCTGCTGGCTCTTTCCTGATGCCATAATTCTCCTCTTTCCCTACTTTAGGGATTTTCTTTTCTGAAAGCGTGTGGCAGCTCACCAACGGTGTCCAGAGTGCCCACCACAGGCTGGTATAAAAGACACCTTTCAGGTACTTCCCTGGCGGTCCAGTGGTTAAGACTCTGCGCTTCCAATGCAGGGGGCGTGGGTTCTGTCCCTGGTCGGGGAGCTAGGATCCCAATGCCACCAGGCTCAGCCGAAAAAAACAAAAACAAAGACACCTTCAGTTCAGAAGACCTGAAGTTTAATCTCGCCTCTCAGGATATTTGCTTTGTGAACTTGGACAAGTCACATGACTCCAACTTTTCTTCACCTCTCATGCTTTCTGGTGATGAGCAACTGAAACCATTTTTCCTAGAAACCACCTGTGCCCCCATCACCACCCCAGCTGTGTAGACCCAGGGAGGAATTATCTGGAGAGGGTCCCCTCCAAGCAGGAAGTGATGGCAGGCTGCCATGGAAAGGAAGGAAAAAGCACTGAAATCAAGCAGTTTATTACCTCTCCCCTCATTTTCTCAAATTCCTGAAAGACTCACATCTTTTCAGGATTGTTTTCTCTTTCTCCCTTCTGGGTACCACATTGCCGTGAGATACATCCGTTCCGCCATTCTGGGTGCCCCAAAGGGATTCTCAGAACAGCCAGGGCTGAAAACAGAGAGGAGGCTGTCATCCGTTGCCTCACTTCCGTGGTCAGCGGCGTGGCTGCCGGGCCCGTGGCTTCTGCAGGAGCTGGAGGGGAGAGCCAGGGCCACAGTCTGGGAGCATCCATGGCCCCCACTGGGGACCCCCACTTAGCTCAGAGCTGGTGGTAGACAGCCCGGCCCCGGACCAGGTCCCTCTCTCCCCACCCACGGAATGAGCGCTATTTAATTAGCTGTACTCAGCTGAGAGCACGGTGATGATAGATGCAATTATAGGTCAACCTGAGGGCATTCTCCATGTATTTTTAGATTTTATTTTCAAAAGGAAGATGGTATTTTTCAGGCCACTGTTGATAGCAGACTGCAAAGGAGCTTGACATTTTTTTACTTTTCATTTTATTTATTCCTCTGTTCACTGTCTCCTTTCTCCCCCCGTGGAACAGCCACGGGGCTGGTATGAACCCTGGGTTGTCTTTTTGTTCATGTCGCTGTTGCCTCAGGTATTCACTCCTTCTCTGACCTGACAAACACGTCTTGACTAGCCCCTACAGGTACAGTGTGCTGGGGCCACAGAAGGAGAAGCTGTGGTGCTTATCTCAACAACCTCACTTCCAAATAGCCCTCCGGCCACTGGGCCGATTTTACTGATCACGTCCTCTGTGCTGCGGACACAGCAGTGCTCAGGCAAAGTCCCCACACCCTGTAACCCTAAAGATAAACTTCTGAACAGGCAGCTCTGCAACATGTCAGGGGTTGAAAGGGCTTTGCAGAAAAGCAAGGGGAGAGGTGTAAGGAGGGAAATGGGGTTGCCCTTATGATGGCTTATCGGTGGGGGGGGGCTCCCTGACAAGGCGCTATCCCAGGTAGAGGGAACAGCAGGTGCGAAGGCCACAGGTTGAGAGCAGGCCTGAGCGGGGAGGCTGTGGCACTGAGCCCAGTGCGCCCAGGGAGAGAGACAGCTGGGAGCTACCTCCTGTGGGGCCTTCCAGGCCGTCGTGAGACTTGAGTTTTCTCTCCTCGTGAGATGGGTGGCTGTTGGACAGCTCCAGTGGAAGACGGCCCGCGCTGGCCTGTGTCTTAAGAGGATTCTTCATGGCGCCACGTGCAGGACCACCGTGGATGGCCGTGCAGTTTGCGCACCGCAGAACCCCAGAGCACACCCTGCAAACCGACTCTTGTGTGCATGGCCATCACCTGCCTGAGCAGGGCTAGCCCTGCATGAGGAGCAGACAGGAGGACGTGAGGGCAGAAGCAGGGACCAGGCTGGATGCAGTGACCCAGGGTGAGAGGTGATGGTCGCTGGACCAGAGAGGAGCAGTGGGGGTGGTGAGAGGTGGTCGGATTCCACATGCCTGTGCAGCCCAGATTGGCCATGGGATAGGAGAGGAAAAGAGACACCAAAAGAAGACCCAGGGGTTTTGCCCTGAGCGACCGGAAGAGGGATGCTGAGGTCTGACAGAAGCCAGTCTGGGAGTTGAGTACATGTCAGTTTTAGGGGGGAAGACCTAGTTACCTCTCTTGACAACTCTGCTCTCCCCCAATGTTCCTCTGAAATGCTTCCCGGGTCCCTCTGGGGTGTGGATTTTTGATGCAGGGAACCCAGAGGCTAACTCCTGGTCCCTAAGGGGTACATTGGTGTTCATTTCTACAAGTTGTATCACACTCTTTAAGTTGGAGGTTTATAAAAATGAATTTTAATGTAAAAAATTTCAAACGTACCCCAAATTAGGGAGACTAGTACAATGAGCACCCATCCATCCATCATCTAGATTCAATAAGATTTCACCGTATTTGCTTCATCCGGCTCTCTTTTTCTCTTTTCCTTTGCTCATAATAAGAAATTCCAGATACTGTGTTGCCTCACTCTTACACAGGTCAGTATGCATAACTTAACAGCAGGAACATTTTCTTATGTAACCACAATGCTTTCACACATGGCAAAACTGACATTAGGGCTTCCCTGGTGGCGCAGTGGTTGAGAATCTGCCTGCCAATGCAGGGGACACGGGTTCGAGCCCTGGTCTGGGAAGATCCCACATGCCGCAGAGCAACTGGGCCCGTGAGCCACAATTACTGAGTCTGCGCGTCTGGAGCCTGTGCTCCACAACAAGAGAGGCCACGATAGTGAGAGGCCCGCGCACCGCGATGAAGAGTAGCCCCCGCTTGCCACAACTAGAGAAAGCCCTCGCACAGAAACGAAGACCCAACACAGCCAAAAATAAATACATTTAAAAAAAAAAACAAAAAAAACTGACATTAATTCATTGTATCGTCTAATACCCAAACATAGTAAAAATTTATGGTTTTTATTATCTCAAAAATATCATTTTACAATTAGTTTCTTCGAATCAGGATCTACACGTAGTCCAACATCAAGGGCTTCCCCTAAGCATCTTTTAATCCATGGAAGCTCCCTTCTCCCCACCATGTTCTTTCAGAAACCAAGTCACTCGACCATTAGCCTGTCCTACAGTCTAGATTTACATTCTTTCTAAGGCACTGAGCCTTGAAATCCAGTGCATTTTGCACTGGCGGCACACTTGTTTGGTAGCTCACCTGCCCAGGAGGCACCTGTGGCGAGGTGCATTGGGCAGCGTAACTCAAGGGGCTCCTCCAGATTCTGGTGAACCTTTCGCTCATAGGTGGCACTGTGTGCTTCCTGTTGTGTCACATTGGGAGTTCCTCAGTGGTGGTCCCGCTTTTAGTGATCTGTGGGGTGCAGGTCCTTCCACTGCAAACTTGCCCATCCAAAAAGCTATGGGTCTTTCACTTTCTGAGATGGGGAAGACTGAGAAATCAGGGAGTCAGAAGTTGATTTTTGCACATGTAACATCTGAAAATCCTATTTGACATACAACGGGAAAGTAAACTAGGCAGTTGGACGTGAGCTTGGAACTCCAGAGCAAGATCTCCGCTGGGGATGTAAACTTGGGAGTCACCAATGTATTGATGGTGTGAGTATAGATGACATTACCAAGGGAACAAGGGCCAGTGTTGAGAGGTCACTAAGGTAAGGAACCAGCAAGGCAGGCTGAATGCTATCCCAGAAGCCAAGTGAGGAAACTATCTATAGAAAGAAGGGATCAACTGTGTCAGGTAACACCCATGGGTTGGGGAAGGCTAGGGCTGAGAAGTGCCCATTGGATTTGGAAGTGACCTTGATGAGAGCTGGTTCGGTGGAGTAGTAGGGGTGGACACCCGATTGGAGTAGTTTCAAGAGAAAAGCGTTCCTTAAAAAATTTAACATAGAATTACTATATGATCCAGCAATTCCACTTCTGGGTACATATCCAAAAGAATTGAAATCAGGATCTGGAACAGATATCTGTACACCCTTGTTCATAGGAGCATTATTCACAATAGCTAAAAGGTGGAAGCAACCCAAGTTTTCATCAAAGTATGAAATGGATAAACAAAGTGTGATATATATTTACAAGGGAATATTATACATCCTTTAAAAAGAAGGAAATTCTTCTCAGGTCGTCCAGACAGAAAAATCAATAAAGAAACACTGGCCTTAAGCAATACATTAGACCAGATGGACTTAATAGATATATATAGAATATTCCATCCAAAAGCAGCAGAATACACATTCCTTTCAAGTGCTCATGGGACATTCTCCAGGATAGATCACATGCTATGCCACAAAAGAAGTCTCAATAAATTTAAGAAGATTGAAATCATACCAAGCATCTTTTCCAACTATAATACCATGAGACTAGAAATCAACTATAAGAAAAAAACCTGTAAAAAACACAAACACATGGAGGCTAAAAAATATGCTACTGAACAGCCAATGGGTCACTGGCAGAAATCAAAGAGGAAATTAAAAAATACCTGGAGACAAATGAAAATGGAAACACAGCAACCCAAAATCTATGAGACACAGCCAAAGCAGTTCTAAGATGAAAGCTTAAAACAGTACAAACCTTTTTCAGGAAACAAGAAAAATCTCAAATAAACCACCTAACCTTGCTCCCTGAACCATGCTCCCTGGTTTCTAACTATACCACAAAGCTACAGTAATCAAAACAGTATGGTATTAGCACAAGAACAGGTACGTAGATCAATGGAACAGAATAGAGTCCAGAAATTAACCCACACTTATATGGTCAATTAACCTACAACAAAGCAGACAAAAATATACAGTTGGGAAAAAACAACTTCTTCAATAAATGGTGTCAGGAACACCAGCAGCGACATGCAAAAATATTAAAGTGGACTACTTTCTCACACCATATGCAAAAATAAACTCAAAATGGACTAAAGGCTTAAATATAAGACCTGAAACCATAAAACTCATAGAAGAAAACATAGGCAGTACTCTCTTTGACATCAGACTTAGCAGTAGTTTTATGGATCTGTCTCCTCAGGCAAGGGAAACAAAAGCCAAAACCAAAAATAAGCAAATGGGACCACTTGAAACTGAAAAGCTCTTGCATAGCTAAGGAAACTATAAACAAAACAAAAGTCACCTACTGAATGGGAGAAAATATTTGCAAATGATATGTCCAATACATAAGTGGTTAATATCCAAAATATATAAAGAACTCATAGAACTAATATCCAAAAAACAAACAACCCAATTAAACAATAGAGGACCTGAATAGACATTTTCCCAAAGAATACATACAGATAGCTCCAGACACATGAGAAACATCACTAATCAGGGAAATGAAAGTCAAAAAACCACAATGAGATACCACCTCACACCTGTCAGAATGGCTATTATAAAAAAGGACAAGAAATAACAAGGGCTGGCAAGGATGTGGAGAAAAAGGAAGCTTTGTGCACTGTTGGTGGGAATGTAAATTGGTGCAGCTACTATGGAAAGCAATCTGGAGTTTCCTCAAAAAATTAAAAATAAAACTACCGTACAATCCAGCAATTCCACTTCTGGGTATTGTTCCAAAGAAAACCAAAACACTAATTCAAAAAGACATATGTGGGACTTCCCTGGAGGTCCAGTGGTTAAGACTCTGCACTCCCAACACAGGGGGCAGGGGTTGGCTCCCTGGTCGGGATCCCTCATGCCATGTGGCACGGCCAAAAAAAAAAAAAGAGACGTATGCAAACCAGTGCTCTTTGCAGCATCATTTACAAGGGCCAAGATACGGAAGAAACCTAAGTTTCCATGGATAGACAAGTGAATAAAGAAGAGGCGGTGTGTGTGTGTATATATATACACACATACATATACACAATGGAATACTACTCAGCCATAAAAAAGAGTGAAATCTTGCCATTTGAGACAACATGGATGGATCTAGAGGGTATTATGCTAAATAAGTCAGAGGAAGACAAATCCTGTGTGATTTCAGTTAAATGTGGAATCTAAAAACCAAAACAACTGAACAAACGTAACAAAATAGAAACAGAGTCATAGATACAGAGAACAAACAGGTGGTCACCAGAGGGGAGGGGGATGGGGGACAAGTGAAATAGGGGAGGGAAATTAAGAGGTACCAACTCTCAGAAAGTAAATGAGTCATGGGGATGAAATGTACAGTGTGGGGAATATAGTCTTAAGTTTGGAAAAAAGGAAGGATGTTCTGTCACATGCTACATCATGGATGAACCCTGAAGACATTATGCTAAGTGATGTAAGCCAGTCACAAAAGGACAAAGACTGCATGATTCCACTTATATGAGGTGGAATCTAAAGATAGGAAGTAGATGGTGGGGGCCAGGGGTTGGGGGAGGGCGAGGGGGAGTTGGTCTTTAATGGGAAGAGACTTTGAGTTGAGGAAGATGAAAATAGTTCTGGAAATGGGTGGTGGTGATGGTTGTACAGCAATGTGAATGTACTTAATGCCACTGAAGTGTACACCTAAAAATGGTTAAGATGGTAAATTTTATGTTATGTGTATTTTACCGTATAAGAAAAGGGTGTAGGGAGAGAGGGAAGTTGAGGCAGGGTCGGACTGCAGGGGCGAGGTGGGGAGTGGGAGTGGGAGTGCCAGATGGGAGGTGGGGATGAGAAAGGAATTAAAAAAGAGAAAATGGGGGTCATTCTGTGAAGGAGTTTAGCGGTATAGAAGATCGAGGGCAATACGTTAAAAATGTACAAGGTTAAGGAGAGAAAGCAATCACTTTGGACCACTTCTCCATGGTGACCTTGGAGGCAGCAAAAAATCCAGTAAACTCTTGATTTGGTACAATTTTCAGGCCAGGCTAAATATGCTTCCAGGGAGTGTGTCTACAAACAGATCATACCAAACAGATTATATAAAACAGATATCTCTGGGGTGATGGAAATGTTCTAAAATTAGTGCGGCGATGGTTGCACTGCTCTTTAAATGTACCGAAAATCCTTGAATTGTACACCCAAAGGAGATGACTGGTGTGTGAATTATACCCCAGTAAAGCTGTTAAAACTCACACACACACACACACACACACACACACACACAGAGAAATGATCATGCTTCCCTGTAACCCGCCCTTGTGCCTTATCCACAGGCACTCTATCTGTCGCCCCCGTTTCACCAGGAAGGGAAGGTGGTCGTGGGCAGTGAGCCTCCCCTTCTGTCCGGGTCCCTTCACAGTCTTAGGACTGGAAAGCGTTCTGATCTAGATGTGTGACCTCATCAGAGGCGGCTCCCTGGGGACCTGGCAAGTCTGCTCCACTTCGGGGCACCCACGGTCAAGGCTTCCCCGCCGTCGGGGACCATCAGAACGACGCCAGCAGATGACAGCTCTCGGGTGTCAGCCACGCTCACGGGCCGTGGGATGGGCAGCCCTTGGGGAGGCTCGAGGGTGCGCCTGGCTTCTCCACGCCTCCGGCCTGTCACTCGGCCTAGCGCTCTGCTGTCATCTGCCCAGGAAGCAGCAGCTGGGTCAGCAGATAGGAAAGCCGGGCCGGTGGCCTCAGGCTTTCCTGAGTCTCTGTCTGTCTGCAAATAGCTCTGAGCCCAGCTTTTTGTTTGAGAGCCATTCATCACCTCATTCCTTTCCATTCTGTCACCCAGCCTGCGGATGCCACGAGGGTGGGCCAAACTGGACGTGCTTCTTAGCAGGGAGGCACTTGGGCTCGGTGACTCGGTGGAGAGCAGCTGTTCCCGCCAAAGTTCTGGCTCTATAAACGGTGCATAAAGCATCACCAAGCTCTCCGCTCAAACAGGGCCAGGTGATAAGTGCTCTCCTAGATGCATGGCATTAAATCAAGCCACCATAATAACTTAGAGCTGGAAGGGGTCTTGGAGATTATTTATTTCTAGCCCATCTCCTTCATTTGAAAAACGAGACTCAGAGGGCCTAGGACTCGCCCAAGGATACACATTGATTTGCTCTCAGGACCCAGACTTGGTGCCATGTTTCCTGGCAGCTGTCCCGGGCAGGGCTGACCTCACTCCATCAGGCCTGATGTCCCCTTCTTACTATATTTAAATGCTTCAGTGAGGAGGTGCTTACAGTTCTTTACCCCTACAAGGCCTGTCTGTTCAGGGAGGAGATCACTTACACGTTCATCATTAGAGCAACCTGACAATTTTAGGAAATGGACAAATGGCTGTGACTTGCAGTGGCAGTAAAATCTTAATCTGGAATGAAATTACTTCAGATCAAACTTTAGATCGGCCCCAACAGTGGATCAAGTTGTTATCCACATGATCTTAATGTTTTCAATTTATTTCAGTATTTATAATATTTAGTTGGTTTCAGTTTACAAGTGACTTTTTTTCAGTGTTAAGGGTGTCTGGTACATGAAAGGCATTTTAAACTGTTAGTTATTCTTTTACCATGTGAGTCAGTAGCTTGGAAACCAGCACATGGTGGCTTGAGACGTGGTCCTTCTGGGAGGGTCACTTAGCCAGGGGTGCTCAGAGCGGGGGCGAGCCTGGGGTGGGGCTTGGACATCTCGGACGACTGAAAAAACTATTCTTGTGCCCAGATTGACTTGGGAACTGCTATTCTAGGGCACAACAATCAAAAATAATTTTTTGAAATCACAATGGCCTAGCAAGGTTACAGTGATTTTAGAAGACTCTCCAGGCCACCAAAGCACATGGGGCAGGTTGTCTAAATCTCCTAAATCCACGGAAGCTGATCTGCTTGCTTGTGTTGTGATTGGATGTATATAGTTCATCTTTTTAACCTCATAATATGATTTAACCAAAGACAGTTCTGTGTATTCCCTGTAGAAAACGTACCAGCTCAGTGTTGATTGAAACCCAATCATACGAACAAAAGGAAAAGTATCCAAAGATATTTTTATATCTTTTTATATCCCAAAATATCCAAACCCTCAGTTGAAATAATAAAAGACAAAACAAGAGAAAGACTACTTTTTTTCTCCTCAGATTATTATTGAAAAAAGCCCATAATTCCAACAGGGCAGGCATCTCTTTCTGGTCTCTTCTTCTTTTCTGAAATGTAAGCTCTTGGTTCCCAGTCTGAGATTTATTCATGCAGTAGACTGTCAGTTTTGTTATTAAGGTTGTTTCTCTCTTGTTTCCTTTGGTTTTTGACCTTGACTCCCTGGACCTGTAATTTGTGTGTAGGGATTGGGAAGATGGGGAGGAGGGAGATCTACCTGGCACGAATTACCTATGTAGCCTTAAAAAAAAGAGACCAGGGCTTCCCTGGTGGCGCAGTGGTTGAGAATCTGCCTGCCAATGCAGGGGACACGGGTTCGAGCCCTGGTCTGGGAAGATCCCACATGCTGCAGAGCAACTGGGCCCGTGAGCCACAATTACTGAGCCTGCGCGTCTGGAGCCTGTGCTCCGCAACAAGAAAGGCCGCGATAATGAGAGGCCCGCGCACCGCGATGAAGAGCAGCCCCCACTTGCCGCAACTAGAGAAAGCCCTCGCACAGAAACGAAGACCCAACACAGCCATAAATAAATAAATAAATAAATAAATAAATTAAAAAAAAAAAAAAAAAGACCAATTTTTGGTGGCAATTGTATTATATATTATAAACCAAATAAAGCAAAAATTGCCTAAGCAAATCAGTGCTACCTACATAATTTTCCCTTTTGCTTTGAGATCACAGCCTTCTTTTTTATGCAGTTAAGGGTTAAAGTAAGAATAATTAAAGAAAAGGTACTAGCTATTATACCAGGCAGGAGTGAGGCATGGATTTTTTTTGGGGGGGCGGGGGGCGTGGATTTTGAAATCTTTGAATAGATTTACTCAAATTACATTTATGCCCTTTTTGGGGGACCAAGTTGAGATACATGGTTTATTATATTATGGAAATATTACCTTCCAAGGTCAGTAAAATGACTGATATTTATTGAGCAACTATATGTACAAGACTTTGGCTAGATTTTGAAAGCAGTGGTTCTTGGCTCTGGGCCTCAGACACCTCAAAGCCACAGTGCTCAGTACTTCTGTATCGACACCAAGCATTGTGGAGGACAGCAGCAGATTTCTGATGGAATATCCATCAGAATATCCATCAGATTTCTGATGGAATATCCATCCAACACACGTGTGGTTACTTATTCATAAATTATACATGCACTACCACAATGAAAGTTAATTCATTGTACAGTACAAATAAAAATAGAAACTAAAAAAGGATGAGAAAAAATATAATGAGAAGAGTATACATTTCACTTTGGAGAAGTAGGCCTATAGGACAAAAATAAATATGCCTTATACCTGTACAGACTTTTACTTTTTAAGCATTTGTAGATGCTCCTGTGATTAGTAAGACAGGCAAAGGAGATTTAACATGCAAAATTAGAGTCTCTGAAGGAGCCAAAATAAACAGAACAGCATAAATATTTCAAAATATAAATTAATAAAACATCTCAGAAAGAAGATTTAAATTTACACTGTGACCCAGAAAATAGAGTCATACTACAGTCAATACCAAGACATAGTCTAATAAAGTTTCTAGACAGCCATAATAAAGATTTCCACAGGAAACTAGGCAAAAAGATCAAGTCACATATGAGGGGAAAAATATTCATGCTGGCCTCAGACTTCTCCATGGTAACAATAAAGGAAAAGACAGGGGACTTCCCTGGTGGCTCAGTGGTTAGGAATCCACCTGCCAATGCAGGGGACACAGGTTCGATCCCTAGTCTGGGAAGATCCTACATGCCGCAGAGCAACTAAGCCCGTGCACCACTACTACTGAGCCTGCGCTCTAGAGCCTGCGAGCCACAACTACTGACCCCACGTGCCTCAACTACTGAAGCCTGCACGCCTAGAGCCCGTGCTCTGCAACAAGAGAAGCCACTGCAATGAGAAGCCCATGCACTGCAATGAAGAGTAGCCCCCACTCGCTGCAACTAGAGAAAGCCCGTGCATAGCAACGAAGACCCAACGCAGCCAAAAAAAATTTAAAAAAAACAAAAAAAGCCAAAGTGAAAGACAGTTGGAGTAATGGCCACAAAGCTAAGAAAAGGAAGGATGACCAAGAATGGTATACCCCAAACTGTCATTCAAATTTGAGGAGGAAAAATGTTGTATTCGTTTATATATGCATAGAGTTTCTCTGAAAGGATGTGTACGGAAATAAAATCCCATTTTTGAAAATGCAAGAATTCAGGAATATCACTCCCATAAGCCCTTCTTGAATAAACCATTAAAGACAATGTCTTGCATGTAATGTTGCTCAATGGAATCACCTGGAGATCCTTTACAAATCCCTGTGCCCAGGCCACACCCCATACTAATTAAGTCAGGTGCTTTGCTGTTGCCACCGAGTTACCGGTGTTTTTTGAAACCCCAAGTTCGAGAATCAGTGCAACCAAGAAATAAGTAAAACACTACACAAAAGAACTGGCAGTGAACACTGTACCCACTGAGCTGTAGGACTAAGGTTAAAACCAGCGTGGAAATGCTGTGACCAACAGGACCACCTGAAAAGAGATTACGATCCATGCAAGAATCCAGTAGGTTAGCTGGCTGTAAAGTGCTGCACCGAAATCAGTAGCCTCCATATAATCATGCAATGACCAGTTAGAAGCTATAATGGAAGAAAAAGCCTCATTTAATAGCTGCAAAATACATAAAATACCAAGGAATAAGGTTAACACCAGCACAGTTTATGTGAAGTCATCTTTAAAACATTACTTAGAGATGCCAAGGATTTCAATAGCAGGACAGGCATACTGTGTTCTTCAATGGGATGACTTAACTTCAGAAAAAGATCAAGCCTCCCACATTAATCGACATAATGCCAGTTCCAATCAAAATAGCAATAGGATTTCTTTTGGAACTAGACAACCTGATTCTAAGATATGTACAGAAAAATTAGCAAGCAATAATAACCAGGAAATTCCGAAAAAGTAAAATTGCTAGGGGGATTAGCCTTAAGATATTAAACACATTTTAAATCTATGATAAATAAAACTGTATGGTCCTGGCCATACATCTCAGAACAGGCAGGCAGGTGAGGTACAAAATAAGAAATGCAGAAGTAAATAAAGAAATATATGGCAAAAGGAGCATTTCAAACCATTGGGGAAAGATAGATTATTAAATAATTGCTTGGGCACAGATGGCAAATTATGTGGCATAAGATTAAGTCAGCTAATGCTTCACAACTTAAAATAAGAAAATCAAAGATTTAAATATAAAAAAATGAAACCATAAAATTACAAGAAGAAATAATGAGAGAATTTTGAAATAATATTGGAAAACCTTTCAAAGTAAGATACAAAGCATAGGAGTTACAGAAGAAAAGATGTTTACATTTGTCTTATGTAAACGTGAATGTTTACGTGTATTCATTATGGTGAAAGCCAACATTAAAAATAGGTCAAAAGAAAGTCAAACAACAGAAAAAAATATTTGCAACTTGTATCACTAAGGCTGATTTTCCTGATACAAAAAGAACTCCGAGAGGTTGTAAAGACCAACAATACAAGAGAAGAATAAGCACAAGAAATCGAGGCCACTCCTGAGAGAGAACCCGTCTCCATCTTTCTGGAAGTCAGACACCCAGCTCGTGTTGTGGGGTGGGACCCTTTCTGTTGCATCCCCAGCCCAGGCATGGCCCTGGCGCCCTGGTATAAAGGAGGGTTGGTCTTCAGCTGTCGGGCTGCCCTCCCCAGCCCCGTCTCTCCTTCTGGATCCTAGTTGAATCGGGGACTCGGCCGCTCACTCTTCCTTACCCCTCTGTGTTGCTCTGGGCCCCTGGTCCACCTGCAGTCCCTGCCCAGGGGACGCTGCTGTATGGGTGCCTCTGTCCTCACCCATGGTGCCGTCTTTGTCCTTACTGCTGATCCTCTCGGGCAGAAGCAGAAGAGTGATGACGATACCGATGGCCTTGTCACCGTCAATGGGATTTTAAAATGAAGCTAAGGTCTGTGACAGAGACACACCAGTCATGGTGAGTACATCCAGCGTGCCCTGCCCAGGGACAGCTGCAGAAAGACAGATGGCAGTGTTTCTCTGTTTTCTGAGTCCACCATCTGCAGTTATATGGCCAGGTTGCCTGGCAAAGGCTCTCCCGACCCAGGTACCTGTGAGTCCCCAGAAGAGGAGTCACCAAGGTTCCTTTGGGCAAAATATAAAATCTGTCTGAAGACTGGTGTGCCCAGGGCAACATATGACAGTGTGTTTGTATTAGTGTCCTGAGGCTGCCGTAACTGCCACGAAGTGGGTGGCTTAAGACAGCGTAAATTTATTCTCTCACAGTTCTGGAGGCCAGAAGTCTGAAATCAAGGTGTCAGTAGGGTTAGTTTCTTCCAGAGGCTCTGAGGGAGTGTCTGTTCATTGCCTCTCTCCAGCTTCTGGGGGTCACCGGAACCTTGGGGTGCCTTGGCTTGTACACACATCCCTCCAACCTCTGCCTCCGTCTTCGCAGAGCTTTCTCCCTGTCTGTCTGTGTCTCTGTGTTCAGGCTTCTCTCTTCGTATAAGGACACCAGTCATCGGATGAGGGCCCATCCGCATCCAGGATGACTTCGTCTTAGCTTGATTGCATCTTAGCCCATTTCTGAATAAGGTCGCGGTCACAGGTTCTGGGTGGACGTGAATTTTTGGAGGAGAGTATGCAACCTGGGACAGTGTTCTTAAGTGTCACACGTAGGATTTTGTTCTTCGGGGTTGAAGTGTGTGGTGTGTGTCCTGTGCTCTTAAGGCCTTCAACAAGATAAGGAAAGACATTTTTTTTCAGGCCCAACTACTGAAAGTATTTTTTTCCTTTCTCTTGGGACTTGAAGATGTATAACCATAGGTCATAAACTGACCTGAAATACTTGTTCGCTCTGCAGTAAAATCCATTAATAATACCTTATAACTAGGACAGTTTTATGCCCCCTTTCTCAATCTGGCTATTTATAGTGAAACCTATTTTCTCTGAATTAAAATGCACTGGTTACCATTAACACCTGGAACTAGTTTAACGAAAATGACTAGAATTTTTGGCTTTACAACATGATTGATAAAGATTGTGGCCATTCTGTAAGACAAGGAGGGAAAGAGGCGAACAGCTTGACTTCCAGGCTTGGGGGAGGATGGCGCACTGTCATGGTACCATTCATTCAGACTGGGGAGCCAGTGGGTTGGTGGGGCAGGCTGGTAAACAGGGAAGAGTTAAAAGAGTTAAAAGAGTTTCACCTTCTGAAAGTGGTGTGTTTGAGGTAGCTGAGGGCTGCCCACATGGAAAGATATAGCAAACGTTCAGACACATTGGCCTGCAGTTGGGAGTCATCTCATTCAGGGATGGTCGGAGCCACATGGGCCCATGAGGTCTCCTAAGGAGATCAGGAGAGTGGGGGGCTGAGTATGAAGCGCCGGGGGCCCGGGACGGACAAAGGGGAGCAGGAGTTTCACCTGGCGCGCACCAGGAGCCAGGGCCAGAGGAGAGTCATCCAGACTCGGGAGGGACACTGGCAGCGTCTCGTGCTGCAGAAAGACCCAAAGGGGCACAAGTAGAAGAAGGTCACTGGGACCTTGCGGTAGGGAGTTCCCTGGTGATCTGAGCCTGAGGGTTCAGTGAAGGACCACGGTGGACTGAACCTCAGGGGGCCAGGAGTGGAGATGGAGGGGCAGGGATCAGGGTCGGGCTCGTGGCGGGGACCCTGGATTCCTATCCTGCATGGTTCTGTCCCCGCGTGTGCCTGCCATTCGCCCGCCCAAGGCTTTGCTGATGGCTGCTCTTCAGTCCCTGACTCCACTGCTAATCCCCTGGTCCAGTTACGATGGTTCTGCCCCGAGCTCTGAAAGCATCTTGGTTTTCAGACCAGTTTGCTGCTTCAGGCAGCATCCCCTGCACCTCCTGTTGGATTCTCAGACCTACTGTCCCCACAAGGATCACTTCGCGGCAAAAGGCTGTTCTAGGAGCTGAAAATCATTTTTTTTTTTTTAATTTTTAATTATTTATTTATTTATTTTTGGCTGTGTTGGGTCTTCGTTTCTGTGCGAGGGCTTTCTCTAGTTGCGGCGAGCGGGGGCCACTCTTCATCGCGGTGCGCGGGCCTCTCACTGTCACGGCCTCTCTTGTTGCGGAGCACAGGCTCCAGACGCGCAGGCTCAGTAGTTGTGGCTCACGGGCCTAGTTGTTCCGCGGCATGTGGGATCCTCCCAGACCGGGGCTCGAACCCGTGTCCCCTGCATTGGCAGGCAGACTCTCAACCACTGTGCCACCAGGGAAGCCCCTGAAAATCTTTTTTTTTTTTTTTTAAATTTATTTACTTTATTTATTTATTTTTGGCTGTGTTGGCTCTTTGTTGCTGCGCACGGGCTTTCTCTAGTAGCAGTGAGCGGGGGCTACTCTTCCTTGTGGTGTGCGGGCTTCTCATTGCGGTGACTTCTCTTGTTGCGGAGCACAGGCTCTAGGCACGTGGGCTTCAGTAGTTGTGGCTCGCGGGCTCTAGAGCGCAGGCTCAGTAGTTGTGGCGCACGGCCTTAGTTGCTCTGCGGCATGTGGGATCTTCCCGGACCAGGGCTCAAACACGTGTCCCCTACATTAGCAGGCGGATTCTTAACCACTGCGCCACCAGGGAAGCCCCTCCCTGAAAATCTTGATAAAAATCATGACTGGACTTTACCGAGTGCTTGTTACAAACCAGGCCTTTTAAATCACCTTCCTGACAGTGCTGTGAATAGGTGTGTCCAGGGGAAAAGAAAACAGAGACTGACAGGTCACTGGCCAGAGGGTGGGTACCCCTCTTCCACTAACAGACAGCCCTGTAGGAGCGGACGTCCAGGGGCCAGGGGTCCGGTAATGAGACAGCATGTTCAAGGGCATCAGTGCTACCCTTGGGAGAAACAAGCTGCATTCTGTACAAGGTTCAGAAACTCCAAGGAAGCTGGGCTTCATTCTGTATAAAAAGGAACTTTCTAGCAAGTAATGCTGCTCAAAAACTGAATGGACTTCCTTGAAGGTGTGAAGGTCTGGTCTCTGGGAGTGTGTTTTGCTGCCTTCTTTGAACTTTTTTGTTTGAATTCTAGAATTTTGAGCATTTTATAGAATTTTAAAATTGATAAATTCTAGAATTTGATAAAATATCATTTTATGAAATAATCATTCTAAATGCACTTTTTCTACCCAGTGGCTTCATAGTGTTCTATCTATATTTACCACAGTTTATTTCCTTCCGCCCCTATTTCCCTCTGCTATAAATAATATGGAGACAGACATTCACATTTAATCATCTTTGCCTGCATCTCTGGTCGTGGCTGGAAGTGAAATCACTGGGTTCAAAGGATGTGAGCATTTGTGAAGAATTTTGGAGCATACTGATTTTCATGCCCCCTTGATTTAGTTTTCCATTACCTTGCAGAGTTTCATGACAGCCGAGAATTTCCATTCATAAAATTGCATGTAGGGTTTTTTCTGGAAACTAATAAACGACTTCAGGGTCATTATCAGCCCACTGCACTGCGCTGACGCTAAAAGATTTTTAAGTTTCTCACGTATCATAAAGGACACGTACATTTTTAATTATTCATGAAACATTTAAATAAGCTTCTTACTGTTAAATAATGCAGCATTTCTTATTGTGGAATAAACTATTTACTGATGCTTTTTGAAGTTAATGAAACTAAAGTCTAAGGGTTTCAAATAAACATTAAGGTAAAATACAATACTAATTTAGTTTAAAAAGAAAGAAATGCTAATTTTCCTATTTACTGGAGTGAATTGTTCTCCTGATGTTTTTATATTTTGAAATAATTTTAATTTAAGAGCCTGTGATTTTGAATAAAACATTTAAGTAAAGTAATCCGTAATCTACAAAACATAGGGATCCTGACGTTTCTCCCAGATTTCAGAGTCAGCATGGGAATCCACTCTTCTCATAAGAATGAGTTGGTTCCCAGAGATAGCTGCAACTCAAAATATCTTAATCTGATGCCTTACTGATTATCAGCACAACATTTAAAGGAGGGTTTTTATTCTGAGTAACTCATTTCCTGCCATGAAACTGCCAAAAGGTACTACAAAAACAAAGCAAACATATGCTCTTTTTTTAAAAACTTTTCTTTTATCTTGGACTATAGTTGATTTACAATGTTGTCTTAGTTTCAGGTGTACAGCAACAGATATATGCTCTTTATAAACTTTGTTAGTATTAAAACTCTGTAGAAGCGATCTTGTGTGGGGGTTGTCCGACATCCTTCAGCACAGCTGAGTTGGCTGGTGCAGCAGAGAGAAGCCCCCAGGCCTGGGTAGGTGACACCATCTCCCTGCGGCAAGGGGGGCAGGCAATCCTTACTGTCCAGAAGGGCTGGGACAGCGGTCAACTCTCGGGGCCTTGGGGCCCCTTCTTCCCCTGGGGCTTGATTTACAGGACTGCCTCTGACACACGGTTTCCATGGCAACTCCCCTGCTGCTCCCGTGGCCCCTGACCCCGTGTGCCTCTGGTTCAAAACACCCAGGCCCCGGGGCCTTCCTGGTGGAGGAGCCCCCAGGGTCCGGCCACACCACTGACCAGCCACATGACTTGGGGCAAGGTATTTCGCCTCTTTTTGCCTCCACGACCTTACTTGGAAAATGGCTGTAATTCAGGGGCTGTGGTAAAAATTAAATAAGAGAACCCAGGCACGCGACAAGCTCTGGAGTCGGAGTCCTGTGCCCCACGTCGAGCACACGGGCAGGCTGGCTGTGTAAGGACATCGCCACCGCCCAGGAAGCAGGGCGAGCAGGGCACAGCCGTCGTTACTGCTGTACAGGTACTGGGCAGTCCCTGCTGATGGGCACTTTATGCCTCCGGCCCCTCCTCTTGGGCGCTGGGAATTTTCTCTCGTCTGGAGATGGGGCGGGCGGCGGGGAGGATGGGGAGGAGGCCAGGGGGCGGGAGGCAAGCCCGGCTGCTCCGCGGAGGCCGCAGAGAGGGCGGAGAAGCTGTCTTCCTGACATCACACATGCGAGCACGATTCGTTCACGCGCCCGTCACCGTCCGCTGTGTGGTACCCACGGTTTCCACCTGGGATTGACACGGACCTGAAACCACCTAACCAGCAGCCGGGGAGCCGTGTGCGTGACACCGGACTGGCCTCTCAGCCTCCCCTCCTGCCGTTTCACCCTCTGACCATGTGTTTCGCCCCCCCGCCCCGGTCCTTCTCCTCTGCCCCGTCCCAGGCTGTTCTCTGTGCCACTCCGGCCACACTCACGGCGTTAACACCCCTCACGACGTCTCCACGTCCCGCCCTGACCCCCCCTTTGAACTCGGCCTGACGACCCGACATCCCCGACCCCCAACACTGAAGCTCTTCATCTCCAACCAGCCGCTGCCCCTCCGGTGTCTCGCGTCCCTACCCGCTCACGGCCACCTGAGCCAGGAGCGCCCCCCCCCCCAATGTTCCTCCCACTGTGGAGTTGTGAACACAGCCTAGCTAACACCAGGGGCCTCTCAGCCTCCTCTCCCCTCCCCTCCCGCATCTCCCGTCTCTCTCCCCCAGCACCTTGCTCTGCGAACGTACTGAGCTGCCGAACAGTGTCTCCCATCCCTTTCCATCCTTCTAGACTCAGTTCGCCCTTCCTCCAGGAAACCCTCTCTGACTTCCCCAGGCTGGGGTGGGAGCATTCACGCTCACCACATATTCTCCTGATAGCATTTATCCTGAAGTTTGGTTTACAGCAGGTTTTTGGCTGAATAAATGAAGAAATTACCAACAAAGCTAATAGTTCCTGATGAAAGGAAATGTTTAATTTATTACATTAACTGTAATGCATGTTTATTATAGAAAATAATAAGGAAAATTCAGACAATCATAGAATATAAAAATTATGCCCCATACTGTGACCAAGAATAACATTTGGTTTTATTCCCCTCTGTTCTTTTATCTATGGATGTTTTTGAACATAGTCTCAATTGTGTATTTGGAAATACTGCATTCTTTTTTGTCTTTCTTAAGGAAAGAAATTAGGGCAAACTTGGTATCGAATGCTCTGAAAAACATTTTAATGGCCACAGAATATGGCACTGAGGATGTTCCATCATGTCTTCGTTTTCCTGTTGTTGGACTTGGAAAGGTTTTTTTTTCTCTCTCAGTTGTGAATAACATTGCAGTGAATATCTTTAAGAGTAAATAATGTTTTGTACTTCAAATGATTTCCTTAAATTAGAATATTAGAAGTGCAAATATAGATTTTAAAAGTGAAAACATGTGTGAGAACCCTGATATTTGGTTCCAAGCTGCTTTCCTGAAAGGCTGTATCAGTTTACGTTGGCATCTGTGTTGTCTGAAAGTGTCTTCCTCACCACAAGATTAAGTGCTGTGATTAGCCTTTGTAAATTTGAGAGCTCAAAGCTGGTGGCTCTTTGATTCTTCGTTTTTGGAAGTTCTTTTTCAAATTGCTGAAACATGTCTTGGAGTGTTCATATTTATTTAATTTTTTTTTTTTTTTTTTGGTGATTTGTAGATTGCTTACTAACCCATTTCATAGCTATTGTAAATATGTTTTCTCAGTGGAGATTAGGAGTTGAACATCTTCCTCATTGCCTGAAAGAAACATGCCTACCCAGGTGCTTGATAGCCCTAAAATAGGTTCTCCGCTGGGCTTATCTTATAAGATGTTGAAGCCGTTACAGTACTTTGATCAGATGAATGAGAGCAAGAGTTTGGACTTAAGTGGGACCAAAAAGATGATTCCGCCTCTGGTAACACAATCCCCTTAAACACCGACTGGCTGTTCCATCACACTGTTCCCTAGGAAACAGTTGCTGACGAGCAGAAGCCTACAAGTTCTCCTCAACCTCCACCCCTGTGTGAGATGTGTCTGCTGGACACAAAGCCTCGCTCACCACTGCCTGGAGAGTGGGCTTGAGTCAGCTGCTGGCAGGAGATCATGAGAGTCTGGACAAATCTGAATGTTAGACACCGAGCCATTAACAAAAACCAGCTGGGAGGAGTACATTTCCTGTGTTCTTGGACGTTTGACAAATGGTGGTAGATGGTTGTAATTCCAAAAGGGAAAAAATAACGCATTATCTAAGGATGATTTGTCAACTGGGTTTTTTCACCGAGAGGAAAAAGTCTGAAATGTCCCCAGTAAAGCTATTTGCCGTTATAACACAACTGGCAGGGCAGAAAGCGGTATTGTTGAAACGGAGATTGCTCTGCTCTAGGTGTGGCTGCTTGGCCGTGTGACCTTGGACAGGTCACTTGTCAAGACTGGAATAGTGACATCTGCTGGGAGCAGCGACCAGGCCAGATCATGTCTGGAGGCCCCTTCCAGCTGTGATTTGAAGAAAGAGAAAAAACATTTGTCTGATGGAGGCAGGGATGGGGTAGGAAAGAGCCAGGACTATGGGGAGGGCAGCACAGCTGAGCTCCTGGTGCGGCCGTGCGGTCTTGAACCTGTGTCAGCTGGAGTCCATCACTCAACCCCCAGCCACGGTTTCCTCTCAGATGCCTGGGAATAATAATACCCACCTTTCAGGGCTGTTGGGGCTTAAATGAGATAAACCCATAAAGTGCCAACGCAGCATCTGACACAGTGTTCAGTGACCACCTGGTGAAGGTTTGGGGACCACGTTCCTGCCGGTTCTGCGTCCTGGGCTACATCTGGCTGCACTGCCCCCTGGTTACAGGACCTTGACGAGCCACTCACCCCGCCTCTGCCTTGGTCCCAAATCGGAGAGTGGGATCCTTTCTCTTGATGGGGCTGTTGTGAGAAAGAGCAGAATAAAGCATGTCAGGCATTTCAGTAGCATCTGGTGCACAGTGTTAGCGCTTGTTTTCGTCATCAGCCTCATGGAGAAATGTTTCCTTTGAGAGTCCAGCGGAGGTGCTGAGCATAGCACACGGGGACCAGGGGGGTGCTTACAGCGAACCCTCCCCTTCCAATGTTCCTGTCCACCCCCTTGTTTTATCTGAAGAGACTCACAGTATCTTCAGGTCGTATAAGGAGAACCAGTCCATTGCATCCGAAAAGGGTCCCGGGATCCTGAACTAAGCGAACCCCTTCTGGTTTGCGTGGCAGTTATTGCTGTAGCACCGGTACCCCCCTTTGCAAGTGATGAGCAGTGAACTTGTGTCGACAATTCTGTGGTGTCAGCCGAGGGCCGTGTAACAACGTGCACTGCTCACATACCCTGCAAGTGGCAGTGGGCGGTTCTAAGCTGCCATGGAGGTGCAAATCCAAGAGCCGGAGGAGACTTCTCACATCAATTCGGGCTCTGAAACACTTAGCCTCAACCTATGAAAACAAACCAGGCACCGCCCATGGTCCCACGAAAGCTATTTTTTTGTCACACGTCAGAAACCCAGGATGGCACAGAATAGATTCTCTCTCGCTATTGGACACTCAAGTCGGACACTTTCCAATCAGAGGTGAACCACTGCAATGACATTTGTGTTGAGTCTTTTGTATTCTCACGACAGCCACAGAGAAATGCAGCAGGAAGAGCTGGGGGCAGGGGAAGGAGCTGGTTCAGGGGGCCCTGCCAAGGCTCAGGGGCTGCAGTGGGCCGCCCACCAGCTCCTTGCTCCTTCTCCCCACTTCCGTGGACCCCTCGGAGAAGCTGGCCAGCTGGCCAGGGGCTAGGGCCCCTGGTCAGTACAGGCTTTACATGTGTCTGGGCATGCGTGTGCGTGTTTCCCTTGTGAAATATCTTAGACCACCTCTCTAAGTAAATTCCAGTTAAAGTGACATGAATGACCGGTCTGGCAACATTTTTCTTAAGGCTTTTTCACTGTTCACCAGGTTGAGAGTTTCTTTTCCTCATTCTAATCTCTGCAGCGGTATGAATGGTACTGTATTAGGTCCTCACAGTTTCTAGAAGTCTACAGAAGCCCACAACAAGCAACTCAGTCTCAGGACATATAGTCACTGATGGACCCTTTACAGAGGAAGGGTCAGTGCCCTCCATTTCTTGTTTTGTTAGTGACTTTTTAAATGTGGTAGACAACATAAAACTTCTTAAAATAGAAATGGAAAATGTGGTTCTTAGGCAAGAGAGTTAGACTTTTGTGTTCAATGAGAAATTTAAGATTTGAAAAATTAAAAATTGAATAGAAATCAAAGATTTAAAAATTCTTAGGTGTCCATTATGATCATATTACTTGTTCAAACTGGAAAGCAGAAAATTTTCTGCACCTGCATAACACAGATTTTATCTTGCCCTTAAAAAAAAATTGACCTAAATTTAAGTTCGCTTTATATTTGGTTTATTATTCTGGTTATTCTAAGAGAGTACCTACTTTATCATATATTGAAATAAGACCTTACAAATATCTTAGAATTGATGATATATATTTTAAAATATTTCCCTTAGCTTGAAACTCTAAACAAAACCTTGCAATGTGATTTACTTTGTATTTTCAAGTATTGCTATAGATAAGCCACAAAATACTGACTTTCAGTGTCTCTAGTAAATAGTTACAGTTTTTGATTTCTTCATAGAGCATGATGAAATGCTTTTACAGTCGGTGGAATTGTTCAAACTTTATAGATTAAGAGTAGACTTATCAATGCGTGTGTATTCCATCTGGGGGACAGAAGAGTGATCTTGTTTCTCTATTAAATAAAACTCTGACATAAATGAGCTTGTTACCAAAGTTCCTCAGGTGAGGGTTGGGTCCTCTTTTATTACAATTACCGTTACGTTTTTATAAATTGTCTTCATGGAAAAAAAGAAACATGGGCTCACTCTCAAAGGTTTGAAGTCAGCACCAGGAGGCAGTCTTCTGTCGCTGGTCTGCGGGATTTAAGGTCGATGGCTGAGTGGCTGGTGGCAGGACGCCAGGCCGGCATCTAGGAGGCTTGGTGATGTCTGCCAGGCCGGCATCTAGAAGGCTTGGTGATGTCTGGGAGTTTGCCCTTTGCCCGGCTCTCAGAGGGAAACCTCACAGGTCTCCCAGGAGGGCTCTCTTCCCCACCCCTCCCCGCCTGGAATCACTTCTTGTTTCCTTAGAAACACAAAGTTTTGCTTTCTGTCTGCATCTGGGGATATTTTCGTGGAATGTCATGGCACTTATCATGACAATTAATTACTTATTTGGCAATTATTTAACATCAGTCTTTCCCCCGGAGGTGTGGCTGCAACTTGCTCACTGTTACATCCGTGGTCTCTGACCCGTGGCAGCCCTCACCCACGCATGATGACTGACTGAATGAGTGCATGAGAAGACTCTGCAGCAGTATGGGGGGGTGGGCATTGGGGACAATTCTGATCATTCTGAGGAGTCACGCTGAGGCCGGGTTAAGGCAGTGGTCCTGGGGGCACATTGAAGTGACATTAGGAGAGGAAGCCGACTTGGTGATGGATGCACTACCGGCGGAGGGGGGAGAGCACCAACCTCGCAGGGGCGGGCATTTACTGATGTCAAGACCTGGCAGCACATTTAGTCCTCACAACAGCCCAGGAGGTTGTGACTGTTACTGCCTCTCCTTCACTGATGAGGGAACTGAAGCCCAGAGACATTAGAGAAAGCCTTCTTAGGGGGCACTGGCTGGTAACGCCCCCTCGGAGGAGGAAATGCAGAGGAAAGACCCTTGGAGGCGACACAAATTCCGTTTTGAATACGTCTCGAGCTTGAGGTGACTTTAGGACCTCCGGGTAGAGATGTCCACGTGGCAGATGGGCCGAAACTTGGGTAAGTCAAGAGAAAAGAAATAGAGACCTGGTGTTGGGGGACATCTGGGTCACAGTCAAAGTGGTGGGGCTGACAGGGGACCTTACAGGAAAGAGCTCTGAAGACCACCCAGGAATCCATGTCCCCCAGGAGAGCGGGTGAGGATGTAAGCACAGTTGTGTGTCTACTTTACTTTCTGTGGCATTCAGAAATAGGCATAATATGATCAATAAAATGCAAAAATTACTATTTACTATTTGCAGGATGGTTGATAATATCAGTTAGAGAGATGCACCAAGGCATGAATTTGCGGTAGTATTATTTTCCCTTTCAAAGCATAAAAAAGAAACCTGGTATCAATGATCAATCATGTGATCACGTGATCAGTCATGTGACTTTTTAAAGCCAAAATTAAGGAAGAAAAAGAACTGTATTCGACATCTTGAAACACCCAGAAGGATTCTTAACTTTGGGTCCAATCATCCTCCAAGGGTCTTTGTTTAGATTTCAAAGGATCCCTGAAATTGGATCGGAAAAAAAGAGCAGCGTTACCTCCAATTATGAATGTAGGCCCAAAACTTTGGAAGTGTGTGTGACTTCATCACCAAGGACCAACTATTTTTATGTCACTTTCCGGTGGTTGCAGACAGCTGTGGAAATGTACAAGTCTGTGTCGCTATTGTGGTGGATATGAGCTCTTGGCACTCAGTACACTAAGAATGAAGCTCGTATCTGGGCTGGTTATTAGGCTGTTGCCTCTCTGCTCCAAACCCCGCTTCTTCCCAGCCCTGTGATGCTGGGGCTGGAGCCCTGCACACCTCATCTCCCCGGGCTCTGCCCAGGCCATAGAGGGCGACCGTGAGGCCAAGGAAGTAGACAGGACCCACTCCTCCCTGTCTGCCTCCTGTTTCTGTGATCATCACCCGAGCAACGGCCTTCACCCAGGCAGCCGCGGTCGGTTCCATTTCTAGTATTTTTCATGCTCTCAGAAACCACCATCATGGAGCCCTGTAGGAGATTCTGGAGCACGGTGCCTTCCGAGCCTTCGGGGCACGCTAACCCAGCCCTTTGTTCCCCCCAGCCCTAGCCTTTCCACAAAGTGTTACCTCTGTGTTACCCGAGTCCCCTTTGCCTTCTCAGTCATCCAACACCTGTATTAAATTGCTCCTATTAACAGAACTGGTGTAATTTCCTTTTTTCCTGTCTGGACTGTGATTGATACGATATATCACAATTTAAAAATATATTTTGATAATATATGTCAGAATAATCACTTTCCTTTGTAACCCTATATACTTTGTTTTAAGCACTTAAAAATACCATCTGGGACTTCCCTGGTGGCTCAGTGGTTCGGAATCCGCCTGCCAATGCAGGGGATGCGGGTTTGAGCCCTGGTCCGGGAAGATCCCACAGTTGTGCCGCAGAGCAACTAAGCCCGTGCGCCACAACTACTGAGCCCGCGTGCCACAACTACTGAGCCCGCACGCCTAGAGCCCAGGCTCTGCAACAAGAGAAGCCACCGCAATGAGAAGCCTGCGCACCACAATGCAGAGTAGCCCCCACTCGCCACAACTAGAGAAAGCCTGTGCACAACAACAAAAGACCCAACGCAGCCAAAAATTAATTAATTAAAAAAAATACCATTCTGAGAATGGCCACAGGCTTCACCAGCCTGCCAGGGGCATCCATGGTACAAAAATAGGAAAGTAGTGAAAGTGGTGGGCAACCTAATTAATTGCAGTTTCCTTGTAGGTTTAAAAGCCTCTAGGAACAAAAGGCATAAAGGTTTTTCTTTTCATTCTTCCTTTCTTTTCAAATAAAGTTACAGAGAAAAATGAAATTCTGTGTTATTTTCCCCCTTTAAAAGTAGTACATGCGTATCAAAATAATCATTGGAAAATAGAAGGAAACAAAAAGCATTATAACATAAAGACAACCATGGCTCTAGTTTGATTTATTTCCTTAAGGTCTTTGTTGTTGTTTATTTTTTCATAGATGTTACTGGGGTGTGTGTGTGTGTGTGTTGAGTGTGTGTGTGTGTACTGAGTGTGTGTGTGTGTACTGAGTGTGTGTGTGTTGAGTGTGTGTGTGTACTGAGTGTGTGTGTGTGTTGAGTGTGTGTGTGTGTACTGAGTGTGTGTGTTGAGTGTGTGTGTGTTGAGTGTGTGTGTGTACTGAGTGTGTGTGTGTACTGTGTGTGTGTTGAGTGTGTGTGTGTGTACTGAGTGTGTGTGTGTGCACTCAACGTTGTCATAAGCATTTTGCATTCTATTACATACTCATCATAGACACCATTTTTATAGCCAGAAGGGATGCCATAAAGTAGATACCGCAAGGTCAATTTGGCCACTTTCTTACAGTGTAAAACTTTTAATATAAATTATTTTTTATTGTGGTAAAATACACATAACATAAAATTCACCATCTTAACTATTTTTAAGTGTACAGTTCAGTAGGATTAAGTACATTCACACTGTTGTGCAACCATCACCACTATCCATCTCCAGAGCTCTTCTCATCTTCCCAAATGGAACCGTATCCATTAAACACTAAATCTCATTCCTATGTCCCCTCCAGCCCCTGGCAACCACCTCCTACTTTCTGTATAAATTTGACAATTCTAGGTATCTCATGTGAATGAAACCATACAATATTTGTCCTTTTGCATCTGGCTTATTTCACTTTGCATAATGTTTACAAGGCTTCATCCACATTGCAGCATGTATTGGAATTTCCTTTTTTTAAGGCCCAGTAATACTCCATTGTATGGATACACCACATGTATTTATCCATTCAGTGGACACTTGGGTTGTCTGACATTAATAAGCCAACGTGAAACCTTTAGCGCAGGCCCCTCGGGAATGCTTACCGGTGACCACCAGGAGGCAGTCACTGGAGTTCGACCCCCCCCTCCCAAGTGTATCTGTTTCTCCCTGATTTCTCCCGTTCTTCACTGCCTACTCCCCTTTGCCTCCTTCCAGAGATAAAGATGCTGAAAGATAGAGATAGTTCTATTACATTTTATTTTAAATGTAGGGCAAGTATTTTAAATAACCGTAGAATATTAGAACTGAAAACTTGGAATATTTTTATTCAAAACTCTTAGTTGCTTCACTGTGGAACAATTTCTTCTTTTTCAAAAATTGTACTATAAGAGAGTCTCTTTGCCCAAAAAAGAGAAGTTCTTGGGCTCCTATTGCCTAATACCATTCTTTGCAGACACAGTCAAGTCCAGCCATCCGGGGCAGAACTCTCAACTAGGAAGTGACTGGGTGCCTGAAAGACAATAACTGTCCCAAAGTTCAGGCCACTTGTTCTAGAAGAGTAATAATGGTTGCTCCTACTAGAGCCTCACGACTTAGAATTCCAGTTAGTCTTTCAGTTCCATGGGCTTAACAAGCTCATATATTTCCCCTGCACCCGGGTGTGCCCTTCAGGCTGTGGGGTCCTGGCCCGCAGAGATGCAGGCTGAGACAGAAGCCACAGTGGGGTGGGGCCGGAAGGCAAGAGGGAGGGGCCCTTGGTCTGGGACAAAAGTTAATTCCCACATCCTTTTGTAAATGGTGACTGGTTACATTAGATTTAGGTGAAATGCGCCTTGAAGTACTTTGTAACACTGTGCATTTTGTAAACCAAGCACTATGCTCACAGCCAACGTTTTATTTATTTAAATACTGATTGTGAATAATCACTCATTTAATCCTTATAAACGGTATGAACTAGGTGCCATTGTTACTCCTATTTGACAGATGAGGAAACCGAGGCATAGAGAGAGGTTATATAACTGGCCCAAGACCAACAGCAAGTTCTAGGCAGAGGTGCGGCTTCCCGCCCACGCAGTGTTGGCCCCAGAATCTGAGTGTCATCCCTCCACAGGGCCTCTCCCTGCAGAAAACAATTGTATGGTAACACTCACAGTAATAAACTTTTCACTGACTTCAGTACTAATCTTTCTTCAAGTCGCTTTGCCTGATTATCTTTTACTGGTCAAAATTAGATTGTGGCCTTTAGGCAAGAGTGTCTTGTTCTGAGACTTACAATTTCTTTCCTTTCAGGGGCTTTATCAAGTGACTGACAACAAATTCTCTGTTTACTTTATAGGCAACTTTAATGCTGTTTAAATGCTAATAAGGCTGGTGTCCTGTCCTGTATTATTACAGTACAAGCACAAACCCACAAAGCTGCTGAGTCCTTATTACTTCCCTAATTTCAGAGTATCCAATTTAAGAAGAGATGGCAGACCAGGGCTAGTGTAACATTATAATGATGGGAGTTCTGTTGTTCAGACAGGATAAAGAAATCGGCAGTATAACTACTGAAAAGGAATAGATACAATTTGTAACTACTTGCAGATTACGTACATAGCTAATCCATAAAAATCAGTCTAAAACTGAGAGTTCAATGAAATAATTTGTCATGATATAAACAAAAATCCATAGCAGGGGGAAGGGTGAGGGAAAGGGATAGTTAGGGAGTTTGGAATTGACATGTACACATGGCTATATTTAAAATGGATAACCAACAAGGACCTACTGTATAGCACAGGGAACTCTGCTCAATATTATGTAGCAACCTAAATGGGAAAAGAATTTGAAAAAGAATAGATACATGTATATGTTTAACTGAATCACTTTGCTGTACACCTGAAACTAACACATTGTTAATCAACTATACTCCAGTACAAAATAAAAAGGTAAAATTAATTAATTAATTAATTAAAAAATATGTTCAGGGAACAAGTTTCCCTACTTCCAAAAAAAAAAAAAAATCCATAGCATTCCCATATGCCACAATAATTTTTTTTAAATAATGGCAAGAAGATAAGATCCCATTCAAAAGAGCATTTAGGAATAAAGAAATATGTAGGACCTATATGAAAGAAAGTATAACAATATACTGAAGGACATAGATTAAAAAATGGAGAGAGAGTTACCTTGTTTCTGAATTAGAAGACTCGGTATTAAACAGATGTTAATCCATCCCAAATAATTTATAAGTATAACGTAATTCAAATAAAATCCCAGTTTAGGGGACAAGGTTGGCTTAAAGTTAAAAAGTAGACTCTGAAGCTAATCTGGAAGAATAAATAGTGAGACCAGCCAAGAAATTTTTGCAAAAGAATTAGGAGGGTGATTTTTAACTTTTTTGTAGCCTACAGGTTCTTTGTTCCAACAAAATCCTACTTCCCTGTTCAAACACTTTCAGTGGGTCCTTTACTGCCTCCTGAAGAAAGTTCAAGTTCCTTAAACTATTATATAAAAAAAGAGCATTCAAACAATATCTAAGGGTATTCTGAAAAGCAATAAAATTCCCACGAATCCATCACTTAAATAGAGCAGCTCTTTTGTTTACTGCGTTTCCTTCCAGTCTTTGTCTACATTCGTACATTTGTACAGAGTTGTATTCACAGTACACTTGTCTAAGGACCAACGATGCCAAAACTTGGCTCTGGGGAGAGCAATAAGCCCAAAATTCTGGGCTTGGAGGTGGGACGTTCCAGAAAAAGGACAGAGCTCCAAGTGCTCAAAAATGCTGACACTAAAGCCTTAAACCTAATCCGAGCCAATTAAGTGACTTGGGACTCTACCTATGGCTTCTCTAAACCTGTATGTAAATTGTAATTTCAGAGTCTCTTATCTGCAGGAAAACTGATCTGTGTTCCTTAGAATAACAGGCAAAGTGTGTGGCAGGTGCCAGCCTGGGGTCCCACCGTTTATCTGCCACCTCCCCGGTGGCTGCGTCTCTCCTGTGTCACATGGGAAGCTGAAGAGGTCACAGGAGTTGCCGGAAACTACGACCTAGTAAGCGACAGAGCAGGGATTCCAACCAGCTTTTCTCCCAAACCTCTGCTTTGGAGGTTTGAGGGCTTTTGTGCTGTGTTGACTGTGCCGGCTGCTGGCGGCCCCGCTCTGGCTTTGCGCTCCATCACTTGCCCCTTTTTGATTGGGCCTTCCCAAAGGGTCAGGAGGCAACACTCAGTTCTTCGACCTTCTCACTTACAACGTTCTACCTTCCAGCCCACCTCCACCATTACACCCTTGGTCTTGGCATGACTGTACCACATCTGAAATCTCAGCCTCAAACTTCCCACCCTGTGGCTGCCACTTCCTACCTTTCAGTGTCTGGTGCTGACTTCCTTGCTCTTCCTGACTACAGCACCCAGCCCTGCTTTTAAGTTCTTACTTGAAGAAAAAGAGGGCTACAGACATTAGAGAACGTGTTGAAATATTTCTGTCTTGCTCATTATTTCTGTGCATGTTTAGCTGTGTATTTGTTGAGGTGACTTGTCTATGTAAGTTGATAAGTCAGTGTCCTTCTACGGTGTGGGTACCTTGGATGAAGGCTCAAACCCTCTAGATCAAGGGTTCTCAACAGGGTTCTCTTTCCCTCCCAGAGGACATGCGGCAACGTCTGGAGACACCTTCGGTTATCCAGGTAGGGTGCAGAGCGTTACTGGCATCTAGTGGGTAGAGGCCAGGGATGCTGCTAGTCGTCCTCTGATGCACAGGACGGCCCCCCAACAAAAAATTATTTCACCCAAAATGGCAATAGTGCCGCTATTAAGAAACCCTGCTCCATATTTATATTAGAGTTTCCGCATAAAGTCTCACCCCATATTTAATACAAATGCCTCAACAGAAGTGGGGATAAGAGGAAGGGGCTTCAGTGTAATCTCAGTAACTAAAGTCAAACCCACGGGTCAGAAGAGGCATTTGGAAAATCTACAATGGGCTAGGGAACCACGCCCTTCCATTAAGGTAGGCGGGTCGAAGCTGCCCAGTGAGGTGGCCGGTATAAAGGTGCCTTTAATTGACCTCTCGGCTGGCACGCAGAGGTGACGTGGTCAGGAGTGGCTATTTGATCTCCTGTTATTCCAGAATTTCCACTCTCATACTAAACACGTCTCTCCAGATGGCTGTTCTTCGCTCTTCCTTAAACTTCTCTTGAAGTTCATCTAAAATCTTCATTTTTCAAAGGTGAGGCTTTTATGTTCTATGTTAAGTCTGCTGGAAAGATATCTGGTTCATATGGATTGATGATAAAAAAGGTACCCATAGTCTGGTACTTTCCTGGAGGCTAACAGTTGATGACTTTTCTTTGCCCTTTGTTTCAGGGGCTAAAATGCAGATGGGAAAACCCTTATTTTAGGGTGGGGGCATGTGTTTTTAGTGCTGTGCTAAAGTGTGTTACAGTCTTTATTTTCCTTTAGGAAAATTCATTTTCTTAGAAAGATTATTTTAGGGATGCTGTTTTAGAAATTTCTGTACCTTAGGTTGGAAGGTTGCTTACTTCTGATATTTTTGTCTGTCCTGAGGTCAGGTTGTCTTCAAGTCAAGCTGTTTAGTAGGAGTGCCTGGATTTTAAACCTTTGAATTCATCCTATCTGCCCTCAAATTTCCCTATTTGCTATGGGTACTGTTTAAATTTAGATTATAAGCTCCTGTGTTCCCCGCACTTCCTTTCTGTGACTGACATTTGTCAATCACATTTGTAGCCTGATTGATTTCTGGATTTTTCAGCTAGCAGGGTAAAGATTTGTTTCATGGCTCTGATTGTTAGGCACATTCTCTCTCTCCTAGAATGTTAAACTCATGGGCAAGATTACTGAGGCCAGAGCCAAATAAATCGGTGAGCATCTAGAAGAAATTTTGCTTCTATTTTTTTAACCATCATTTTATATTCCTAAATATATTTTGAAGCATTTCATTTATTTCTTATCAGTGAGGTGTTCTGTTAGCTAGTGAATACAATTGTTGAAAGTAAAGCCTATTTTCCCTATTTTACTATCTATTCTGATCAAAAGTTTCTTAAATGGACTATTCTGAGTGCATATATAGATATTTTTTCTTTGCATTAGGGTTGACTTACAGGGACTTTTCAAAGTCTTTTCCTATATGATTGAGAAATATGTAATGGATTTGAGTTGTTTTGTTCTCAGTATTTTTAGAAAATAATTGGGTGGTATTTGCAGTGTGCTGTGTTCATGAGAAATAGAATTGGTTTTCCTCAGAGGTGCTTTATTGGAGGTGTTTGTGGCCATTTCCTTAGTCACAATATACGGGGGCGGGGGGGGGGGTTTCTGTGATCATCTGGTCTGGTCTTAAGAGTCAACAGTTCTGAGGAATGGATTGAAAAAATGGATACATCCCTCCCTCCTCCAAGATTGCTATGGACTTACTGCTGGACACTTTTGGAGATGAACTTAATTCCAGAGTAAAATAAGTTAGAAATTATTTTAAATGTGGACAGATTTTGCCCTGCGGCAGCATTATTGGGCCTTCTGGAGCCCCATGGAAGGGCTCTGGGCTCACGCACTGAAAACAGCATCACCCTGGCTGGACCAGAGGCGGCTCTCTGGCGGGTCCTTCAATCTCTGCTACTCCCACCCTTCCTCGTCCCTCAGTTCTGTGTCCACAGTCTCTGCACCAGGACTGTGCTTCTTGTTATCTGTCCTCTCCTGGCCACTTTGGTTTTCTCATCCCCATTTAGCTCAGAATTGGGCCAAATCCTGAAAGTCCAGAAACGCCCTCACCATTGTCCCTTAGTCAACCGTCTCCCACATGCCCACCATGTTTTGGCTCAATCTCCTTTAACTCCCACTTTCCAGCCTCCAAACTGGCTCAAGTCTCTTCCATCCTTAAAAACAGATGAACACATGAACAAATCTCTCCCCACCCAAAACCTTCTTGATTCTGTCTTCCTCCGAGGCTGTAACGTGCCATTTATTTTGTGTGCATGAACCATTGAAAATGCTTAAATGTAGAATTTCAGTAAGAGGATACAATAGCCGGTGTTTTTCTAGTTGCAAATTAAAAGCTTTCTCGACCCTGTCCTCTTCACTCCATCTACCTTAACACCAGTATTCACGCCAGCCTTCTGAATAGTGGCTTCCAGAAGGGGCCTCTAACTTTCTGTTTCCCTAACTACCCGTTGTCTGTCTTGGCTTGTTCTTGACACTCTCTTATTCATTAAATGTAGGAGTCCCCAGATTCCTTCCTTCAGCCTCTTTTCTGTTATATGCATGCTACCATTTTTATCACCACCTTAAACCGGTTCATACTTCTGGTGCCAAAGTGCCTGTTGGACACCTTCCTCAAGGCTTTCTGCCCCACTTCAAGTTCAGTCCAACCAAAACTCAAGCTCATCACCTTCCTTAGAAAATCCAAAGGGATTTTCAAAATATATACTAGATGCAAAAAAAGTGTGGTGAATTGCTGCGTGCCAGGTAGTTATGCAAAAAAAAAAAAAAAAAAATCCAAAAGTCATGCCGTTTTAAAAAGAGAGTTTCTATTCTCAGTTGCTACCAAAAATATAAAATACTTAAGGTCAATGAGAGTTAATGATAAACTATCAAAGTCCTCCATTTTCCTGGGAGAATCATTCATCCATCCATCCATCCGTCCATCTGTGAGGTGGGCACCTGCTCCCATTCTGGAAGAGCCCACTCATCGTCTCCGGGGAGAGTGAGAACTGAGTCACAGGCAGCGGTGAGTGTGAAGTATGTGGTTGTAGGACACCCAACACAGGGCGTGTGCTCAGTAAGCAGGAGCTGTTTGTATGCTAGAAACGAGCTCTCTTGCTTTCTAGCCACTCTTGCCCCCAATATTTCCGTCCGCTGGAGGCAGTCAGGACCCAGGCCCTAGTGTCAAGTTCACCGTGGGCCTGATCTGGGCCAGCTGACTGTGGGGTACAGTTTTCTCTGTGAATGGCAGGCAGGGACTGGCTTCCTCATTTGATGTTTCTACCAGTGCCCTGGGTCTTACCAGGAGAGCGAGCTACGGCCTGGACCTGGGTACATGCACTGCTTTGCCAACACCCTTGGAGCAGGAGATGGGTTTATTGGTCCAGGCTCAGCCCAGGGAGACAGCCTGTCTGGTGACTGTCTGTTCCCAGTGAGGATCCCTGGGTGGCTGGGGCGAGGGGGCACCTCTGTGTCAGGCAGTGCGCCGGATGCTAAGGGCTTGGACTTTTAGCAGGGACTTGGGTTAAAAACCTGACTTCACTCTGCCAATGTGCCTCTGTGGACAAGTTATACAACCTTTGTGGGCCTCCGTGTGTGTACACCTGCCTAGACCTCATTTTATTGTACTTCACTTTATTGTGTTTCAAAGATACTGTGTTTTTTAACAAATAGAAGGTTTGTAGCACCCTTGTATTTAAGAAATATGTTTCATAAGGCTATGGGTGCCAATAGGTAGTGATTCCTCTGATGGGTCTGGGCAAAGTCAATTAAAAGCCTTCTAAAAAGGAGTCACCATTCTACACACCATTAAGAACATTTGTGATTCACCAGAAGAGGTCAAAATATCAGCATTAACAGAAGTTGGGGAGAAGTTGATTCCAGCTCTCATGGGCGACTCTGAGGGGCTCAAGACTTCAGTGGAGGAAATGACTGCAGATGTGGTGGAAACAGCAAGAGAGCTAGAATTAGAAGTGGGGCCTGAAGATGGGACTGAATTGCTGCAATCTCCTGATAAAGCTAATGACTGAGGGATTGCTTCTTGTGGATTTGCTATGAAAGTGGTTTCTTGAGATGGAATCTGCTCCTGGGAAGACGCTGTGAAGATTGCTGAAATGTCCACCAAGGATTTAGAATATTTCATAAACTGAGTTGATAAAGCAGCGGCAGGGTTTGGGAGGATGGACTCCAAATTTTGAAAGAAGTGCTACTGGGGGTAAAATGTTATCAAACAGCATTGCGTGCTAGAGAGACATCGTTCGTGAAAGGAGGAGTCACTCGATGCAGCGAACTTCATTGTCTTATTTTAGGAAATCGCCGCAGCCGCCCCAGCGTTCAGCACCCATCACCCTGATCAGTCAGCAGCCACCGACGCAGAGGCAAGACCCTCCTCCAGCAAAAAGATTATGGCTTGCTGAAGGCTCAGATGATGATTAGCATTTTTTAGCAATAAAGTATTTTTAAATTAAGGTATGTACCTTGTTTTTTAGACACAATGCTCTGGCATGCTTAAAAGACTACAGGGTAGTGCAGACATAACTTTTATATGCTCTGGGATGCCATAAAACTCGTGTGACTCCCTTTTATTGTGATAGTCACTTTACTGCAGTGGTCTGGAACCAAGCCCACAATGTCTCTGAGGTGTGCCTGTGTAAAATGCTTTGTAAACTGAAAGGTGCCGTGCAAATCTCGGTAATCACTTCATGAACCAGCTTTATAATATGAAGCGGTTTTTATATTAGTCAGAAGGATCCATCTAAAGTTATAACATACATGTAAGCTCACTGTTTGTAGGAGTAATATAGAGATGTTTATTCTGCTGTAATCAGTATGGCTAGGGATTCATGTTCATGAAAAACAGCTGTTATGGCTGTGACTTGGAAAATGGCTTTGTGTGGGTTATTAACTAGGAGTGCAGCCAGGAACCACTCTGCCCTCCCCTGCCTGCCCTCTGCCTTGTGCTACATCCTGGAAGGGTTTGTCTCCGTTGCTCTAGCACTTAGCACCAACCACAGCAGGAGGCAAAGCTAGTGAACCCAGAAGCAGCCCAACACCATGAAGACCAGTAAACCAAGTTTGGGTGTGACCCCAAAGTGGTTAAATGTTGTTGCATTTGCTGGTTAGCTATGAGTCTGAGGTTCCTAGAGCAAAATTAGATCATTCTACTTACCTTTTGTTCTCTTCTAGGGGTCCCTTAAGAAATTAAGTTCCTCCACGTAATCTTATTGCACATCAGAGAACTGCTTTTGAGATTTTGGACATTACACTTTTGTGGAGAGGGCTCAGAGCACCACATCCATGGTGGCTTTTAGGAATGCCCGGGACAGTCAGAGCTTCCACAAAACCTAAGGTCCCTCTCAGGACAGAGTCCCTGGGTTTAAACAGTGACTAGGTGCTTGCAGGTCAGTGACTGCCCAGAAGCTTGGAAGGGGCTGGAAATAGAGTCCACCTGCTAGAAGTGGGATCTTGACCGAAAGAAGGGAAAACTGAACCTGTCATTGACCTCACAGCTCTTTATATAAAGACCCTGGGCCCACACTGGTGCAGTCCGGATGGATGGCCACCCGCCTCCTCACCCCTCCCCAGCCCGCATGCTGCTCAGACTATTCAAAGGCGCCCTGGGTTTCTCTGCCAACCTCTCTGAGGATGGAAATCTGGGGCTTCTTTTTTTTTTTAACATCTTTACTGGAGTATAATTGCTTTACAATGGTGTGTTAGTTTCTGCTTTTTAACAAAGTGAATCAGCTATACATATACGTATATCCCCATATCCCCTCCCTCTTGCGTCTCCCTCCCACCCTCCCTATCCCACCCCTCTAGGTGGTCACAAAGCACCGAGCTGATCTCCCTGTGCTATGCGGCTGCTTCCCACTAGCTAGCTATTTTACATTTGGTAGTGTGTATGTGTCCATGCCACTCTCTCACTTCATCCCAGCTCAACCTTCCCCCTCCCCATGTCCTCAAGTCCATTCTCTACATCTGCATCTTTATTCCTGTCCTGCCCCTAGGTTCTTCATAACCATTTTTTTTTCTTTAGATTCCATATATATGTGTTAGCGTACGGTATTTGTTTTTCTCTTTCTGACTCAACTTCACTCTGTATGACAGACTCTAGGTCCATCCACCTCACTCCAAATAACTCAATTTCATTTCTTTTTACAGCTGAGTAATATTCCATTGTATATATGCGCCACATCTTCTTTATCCTTTCATCTGTCGATGGACACTTAAAACCTGGGGCTTCTTGTCTGATTTCTTCTCACCTGACACTCTTAGGTGGTTTTAGTTTTGTCTTCCTCAAGCTAAAGGCTTTAGATTATTCGGCCGAGTGGCCTTTAGAGGTGTGAGCACTGGGGTAAAAATATACCAGTGCCCGTCCATGGTTTCCGTTCTGCAAAATGTCACTTTCTTTGACTTCCGCATGGACTTTCCCGGCACCACGTTTGTAGGCCCCAGTCGCTCAGCCATCATCCTCCCAAGTGGCCTTGCTGAGTTTAAACAAAGCGGGTGGAGACTTCCTGGGAAGGGGCTTCCTAAGGGGCCCTTTTCACTAGAGAGCTACTTATGTCAAAATGAACAGAAGGCAACTAGACCCTCTACACTTTGTTCTGGGGCCCCCGGGTCTAAGTAACACCAAGAAGTGTGAATTCAGCACCACTTAAAATATAGACTGACATTTCCCTACAGCTGGGACGGGTCTGAGCCATCTTCACGGTACGGCTGGGCTGGAACACATGTCAGAACATAGAGGCCTCTCATCTAGAAGGAAGTTAGCAAAGCAGTTTTCTCTAATTTGCTACTGCTTAGTAGAATCAGAACTCTCTTGTGCCTTTGCTGTCATTACTTTATTGTTGGTATTGTTAGTTTGTTCCTGGGAATAAAACTAGTCAACCAGTTGCTTCTTCCCCCGTGACCGTGTCCTGCAGCCAGGCCCTCTCACAGCTTTTGTGGAGGCTGCGGGTTTGTTGTCTTCTCTGGGGCTACCCACAATCTCTCCCGGTTCTCAGCCATTTAAACCTGTCGTTGCCCAGCTTCCTTCCCGCTGCGGAGAAGGGCAGGAAGGCCTGGGCGCCTGGAGGCCAGGAGAAGAGAGTGGGCTGAGGGGCAGCAGGGCGGCTCCCCTGACTGCGCTCAGTGGGGGTCCCCCCTCCGCCCTGGGCACTTTCATCATCACTGTCATGTTTCAGGTGAGACTCGAGACACAGGGGCTACATGACTTAGTCATGATCCCACAGTAAGTGGCAGAGCCAAGAACTGAGCCAGATGGTTTAATTCCAGAGCCACGTAACCCCTTCCCTATGTGGTTTTCATAAATCTGATAAGTAGCCATTGGACAGCCACCTGGGAGCTGGGGAGGGTGCAGGTGTCTACAGGCATTGCCCTGTGACAGTCAGGACAAAAGAAGCCTGTTCCCTGTGCCCTGCTCAGGGAGAGGTGGTCATAAGGTTCCAGGTGGCAAGTAGCTCTAGAATTTGCTTATCTAGATCAGAATATTCAAACTGAAGACTCCCAGAAGGCGATTTTATTAACTGGCTATCATTCTCATCTGTGGAGCTCTTAACGAAAATCATCTTTGCTTTCCACCATAGATTCCCTAAGTCCCGTACTTGTTTATGTAGAACAGCTTAAAATTATTTTTGCCAACTAGTTTAACTCTATAGAATCAAGAACTGTAACGCACTGACATATTTTAAAAGTGTCATAGCAAGAAAACAAGGTATTAAAGGTATGCATTTCAACCTCTCTGAAAGTTATTCTTGCCAACCTAACGCTGCTATCCGGCAAGGCTCGGCGCTGTGTTCCCGCTCATCAGAGTGGAATCCTGCTGTTTCTCCCGCAGAGGCCACTTCGGGTCTTTACTCGGCCTTGCTTTTCTGCTGTCCCTACTCTCTCCTAGGTTAGGACCTCGGTCCCTCAGAACCTTCTCTGTGCCCCACCCCCCTACGCCCCCCGACACATACACCCTTCCTTCCAGAGCCCCCTGCCCTGAAGCCAGAGCGGGAAGGCGAGTGCACACGGGCCTTGCGCTAACGTGTTACCGAGAAGGAGGCGAGTGGGGCAGAGAGTGGGGAACTGGGGGACTGTAACATTTAAATGTATATTTGCGGTCTGTCGAGGCTTTCGCTGGAGCCGCCTTTGCAGAGAATTAGGCCCAGCCGCTCTATTCTGAAGTTCTCGTTTCGGGGGCGGGGAGGTGGTCTTTCTGAGAACGGCCTCCGAAAACGTGCCCCCAGGGCATGGGCAGGAAGGGCCCGGGGCCGCCTGGACGCAGGGTAGGAGGCAGGGGGGCGCGGGAAGCTTCCAGGCGCCACAGGCAGCGGGCTGGGCCGGGGCAGGTTGGCATTCCGATGAAAATCTGCGTCGCTTCCTGCCCGTCGCTTCTGCTTCGGCCTGGCGAGGTCAGGAGACGTTTCGTTGCTTTGCATGTAGGACTTCTAAAGAACGAGCGACTCGAGTTCTGCGGCTGCAGGAAGCGCGTGCTGGGCGGCCGGGGCCCCGTCCCGCCGCTGGACGCTCCTGTCCGCGCCCTCCCCGCGCGGCGCCCGGCGGGGACCTCGGATCGGCCCCTGCCCCGCACGACCTCCCGCCGGATCCCTGGCCGGTGCAGCCCCCCGGCTCTGAGACGCCGCATCCGCGCCAAACCGCGTTCTTCGCCGCCGCGTGCGGAGGGGGAGGCGGGCGGGGCCGCAACCGGCCCTCGGATGATTGCTCTCACCCCCGCGGGCCGCGCGGTGTGGGCGCCCTGGAAGCCGGCCCTTTCTCCGGGTGACGCGTTAGCTGGGTACCCCGACCAGCAGGTGCTGCGGGGCCAAGGCGAGGTCGTCGCGGCCGCAGAAGCTCATTTCGGCCTGAATTTGGAGAACACCTTGGGGCGGGAGCCCAGCACCGACGGCGAGGGGGGCGGGGGCGGGGTCTGGCGGGGCAGTCCGCCCCGCCCCCGCGCGGGCCCCGCCCCGGGGACCCCGCCCCGCTCTGGCTCCTCCCCCAGAGGACCCCGCCCCTCGCGCAGAACCCGCCCCCGCGCAGGCTCCTCCCCAGGGCGACCCAGGCCACGCGCGGGCGCCTCCCCACTCCCCCACGTCCTCCGAGGCCTCTCCCCTCGCCCTCTCTCGGCGGGTGGGTGGGCGGCCGACGGGGCTGTGGGCGGGGCCGGCTGGGGTCCTTTTTCCCCACCGCCTTTCGGGTGGGGGCGGAGGAGGGCTGGGTGGTGATTAATAACCGCGGCGCTGGGGCGCGGGGAGGAGCGCGCGCTGAGAACGGGGCGGGCGGGACCCTCGTGGGTGGTGGGCTGGCGGCGGCCCCAGCTCCTCTTCTCCCGGGCGCCGCCACCCCAGGCCCGCGGGCTCCTGGGCTCCGGCCACCTGCGCCCCGCCCCTGCGGCCGCGCCCCAGCCCCGGAACCGCGGAGGCGCGCCTCCGCCTCGGGAAGGGCGAGGTTCCCGTCCCGACGCGCGGATCTGTCTCCGGGCAGTAGCCCTGCCGTTCTCGGCATGCGGCTGCGCTGAGAGCCGGTCCGCCCGCGGATCCGGGGAGCCGGGCGTTGGTTCCCTTTCCCTGCTGTGTGAGAAGGTGGACCTGCAGCCGGCAGGATGACCAACCCTGCGGCCGCGCAGAACCAGGAAATAGACTGTCTGAGCCCAGAAGCTCAGAGACTGGTAAGAAGAAGACACATTTTCGAAACTTTTGGTTCTGATTGCCAGTGTTTGGTCCTTGTTGATGTTCTAGGGGCCAAGGGAAGGCGGCACCTTCCGCCGCAATCATCTGTGCCCCGGGGAGGTGTGGGGTTGCCTCGCCTGGCCGGGGACCCCCTTAAACGAACGTCCCCACGCGAGCATGAGCGGGGGAGGTGGCCTGCTCTCGGTTCAGTTCGCGGCTCGGTGTGCACTGACCCCCTCTTGCGCCCTGGAAAGCACATTTCCCTGGGCAGCGCCCCTCAGCCGGACGGAAAGGAACTTCGTCTGGTCCCCTCTGCCCGCAGTTACGGCCTTTTGACGGGCTCTGCCCAGCTGCGTGACTCGGCCGCGGATCCAGCCGAGGTGTGAGACCTGCGCGTGGTCTAGAGTTTCGCCCAGAACTGCTAGTTTGATGTTTTACAAAATACAGCACCTAGGAACTGGTGCCCAGAGACGGTGCCCTCACTCTGAGGCTGGCACCCCCAGTGGCTGGGTGGCTTGGAGCACTTGCCCTGCGCTGGGCCTTAGAACCAATGGGTTGCACCCGGTTTCTCTAGTTCCCCCGAGGACCCCAGTTCCCAGATTCACTTTGGCTGGTCTCCTGGGGTCTCCGGATCCGGAGGGGATCCTCCCTCTGGGGGATTTTGCAGTTATCCGGCTCAACACCCAGCGTTGGAACCATGGATGTGGGAGTAGTTTGGTGTTAAAATCGGGCAGGGGGTGAGGTGGGGAAGGTTTGTAACTACCCCTTTTCATGTGGCTTGTGGTTGATGACGAATGGGAATATTTAAAGGTGAAAGGGCGCAGTTTGGAAAAGAAGCACATCATTAAGTTAGTACTGCAGACAGGGAGAGAGAGACCCTAGATTTCCACTTTATCCGGCCTGTGTGGAACCTTGATAAAAGTGTGAACCCCAAATAATCACTCCTTCACCAGGTAGGAATTAATCACCTACTGAGTGTTTGTGGAAGATTCAAGATGAATAAGACTGCCCCGCCCTGAGCTTCCCGGTCAACACCAGAGAGGGGAGTAGAAACGGATTCTGATGAATACGCACTTGAAAATTACATTCCTTGTTGAGGACAGTCAGGTGGATATTTTTAAGGTTCTCGTTAGTGTGCTCCTCTGACCTGACTTAACGTTCCACCCCCGGACCAGACCTTTGGAGCTGGTTCCTACCCCTTAACCTAGTTGGGAACCTACAGAGAGATCCTTGAATCACCATCAGGGAAGGGCCCTTGGAAGAAAGAAGGATGGGAATGCCGCTGAGAGATGCCCAAGCTCCCAAGGAGCCGCCTAGGCAAACCATAGATGGCAAGAACAGGCTGATGTTAATCCTGGGCAAGATTTGAGCTCAGAGGAATGAACTGCTGGGCAAGGAGAAGAAAAGAGTGACCATGGAGAACAGGATGTGAGGAAGGGAGCACCAGGCCGTCAGAGGCAGGAGTAGAAATAACACCTGTCACCCGAAGGCGCTGGCGGCACCGTCTCATTAACCCTTAACTTAACCCTGGGACTGGATCTGGTTGAGATGCATGCTTCACAGAGATGCTGCTGGGAGTTGGTGACAGAAGAGACCGGAACAGCTGCTGATTGAGGAGGTGCTCGGTGGGCACAGCCCACCTTCTCCTACCCCCAGTTCCAGGATCCAGTAAGCTCTGAAAATCAGAAGTTGTTTCTCTTTTTTGTAAGTTGTTAGCAGTATTCATTTGGCAGTGATGGGAGGCTATTCGCGGCCCCCAAGTCTCATCTTATTGTAGGTATCTGTGCCAAGGTCCCCAGGTCCCATTTGGCTGATGGGAGGCTATTTTCAGTCTTTATTCTTCTTAGTGTGAATATTCGTACATTTCTCTGCCGGTGTGTTAAGGTTCTTGACTAAGGGCTTGTTACTCTGGGTTGTTACAGAATATATGGTGTATGCATCTTGTTACCTTTCTAAAATCCAAAAATGTTGAATTCTGAAACACATTTGGTCCTAGGGGTTTTCAGTAATCAATTGTGAACTTGCTTAAGTAAATAGCAGCAAAAACTTTTTTAGAGCAGAACTGTTTTCTGAGGTTAATGGTTGAAAAGGAAACGGTTGCTGAAGGGCCAGTGGGGTGGGATGTGTCAGAAGGAGTGGCCCAGCAGCCACCTTGGGCGGTAGCGTTCCAGCGGGAGAACGGTGGGCATTTCAGACTGGCTTGTGCCGGCTTGTGTCCTGCGCCCAGAGACCCTGTGTCCCGGGATCAGGGGTCTCCGGGGAGGAGGAGGGCCGGGGCCACCTGGGTGTGAGGCCAGAGCTGGGGTTGGCAGGAGGAGATGGATTCGTCCAGCTCCATCTCACGGGGCCAAGAAAAAAGCAGGATCCGAGCAGGAAGTCCAGGCTCCTTGCAGGAGAGGACAGTGTAGAAACCATGTTTCTTTAACTTTTGTAACTTCCCCATGTTCGTGCCGGGTTGTGTCACCTCTGGTCGTTTTCCACATACTGATTAGCACTAAGTCCTCACAGACGACCAGCCCCATCCTGAGAGAGGCTGTCAGGGTAGAACGTGGACCCCCAAGTCTCATCTTACTGTAGGTACCAGTGCGCAGGTCCCCAGGTCCCGGTGGCGAGGGGACATGTGGATGAACGGGGCGGGGGGGGTTAACACAGTGCTGGGGGACTGACCCTGCTGGGCTCAACAGAAGACCTTTGAGCATTGGAATCATGGTTTGCTTTAGGTGAATCATTTCCCCAAACAGTTAAGGTATAAAAACAGTTAAGTTAGGTCTTTTCTCATAGTAGCAAGAGTGTCCCACTAGGGCAAAGATGGAGACTCAACTTCCCTTTTTCTTTAAGGGTTAGTTTCTGTTCAGCCTGAACTAATATCAAAGTAGTGGAAGACGCCTTAGCAAACTTTTTGTCAACCCTGCCGTCTAAACTGCCACTTACAGTGAGCACAGGAAATCGAGTTATTTATAGCGGCTGAAGTGTTTTCAGGCAAAGTTGATTGGTGTATTACCTGATTAGAGTTTGGTTCTTATCTAGTTTCTACAGAATTATGAGGCCACATGTTGGTGCGCTGTGTTTGCTCCTCAAAAGGCAATGTTCAAGAGGAAATTCTTATCCCTGAAAAATCAGGCTGTGTGACTCAGCAAAGGAAATGTGTTTTTTTTTTTTTCCAGAACCCACAGACTTTATTTATTTATTTATTTATTAAACATCTTTATTGAAAGGAAATGTTTATGACTAGTTACTCATATGCCAATGTTTCCAAAATATCTGATCATATTTAAAAGTTTTAATCTTGGAGCTCCATTGGCCATAAGGTTCGAAATACTAACCTGTTAAGGCAGTAAGCCTGTTACATCTCAATATATGTTAGACGTGGGTCAGGGAGAAGAGGAATATTTTTTACTTTACTGCTTTTACTCTGGGCCACCCAAATTTTAGTCTGTGTGTGTGTGTTTTAAAGCAGCTTATTTCCATATTTTCATGGAATGGATTTACCAGAACTTTCATTATTCAGACAGTCTAGATAAAATTAAGTAAATGAACTTCTTTCTTCTAAGTTAAACAAAGCACTATTTTGACTACATCCAAGATTAAGTGATTCAGAATTGCCATGTGTTTGACTGCAGACCACCTCTAAAATCCCCTTTCTGCGCCTCATGTATTCTTTTGGGGGAGGGCCATAGTTTCAAGTGGTTTTCTCCTTAATACTGTAACTTGACAACTTTAAAGCCGTATAAATAGTTTTGTTTGGACGCTAAAGTACAACTACTCTAGTTGTAGTTTAAATTACTATAAGGAAGATTTACTTTTCGTTTTAACTACAACGTTTCATTTATATGTTTGTGTAATAGAGCTTATCAAAGCACCATCATTTCTGATCCTCACATCTGTTTTACTATCTCTGGCCAGTGGGTGTGTAGTCTTCCTGTGGGAAGAGAAATAGGAGTGGGCTTTTGGTGTGGGTGGGGAATCTCCACCTACGTCCTCTGAAATTTCCCCAGCACTCTTTCTCCTGGTGAGTGCTTCAGCATGTTTGTCTTCTCCCGGTGCTTTTAAACCTCCTGTGAGCTGAATTCACACTGTCGTTGTAGAAGACACTGTGTAGGTAGTAACAGTAGGTAGCATCTCCCAAACCCCTGCCGTGTCAGCCCTGTTAAGTGTTTTCTGTAGAAGTCTTCCCTTCCCCTTGCATAACCTCAGAGGTAGTTTCGTTGTCTCCACTTACACATAAAGAGAAAACGGGCTCAGAAAGTTCAGGGGACTTTCCCAAGGCCACACAGCCAGCAGGCAGTGGGGCCAGTTCAGACCCAGCCCTGCTGCTTCAGAGCTGGTGCTGATGATGTCACCACCGTACACGATGCTCGGGCAGGTCTGGCAGGCAGTCAGCGAGTATCACTGCTCTTGTCAGGCTCTCTTCTGCAGCCCTGGGGCCTCACAACCCCAGTATCAGGGCTGAAGGGTTTCTTTTTACTAAGGCAGCCTGTTAGGACACAAGACCTTGCTCCGGAGTGCGTACTGAGAAGTCTTCATTGGATTAACGTTTCCTTTCTATTTCTGGTAGTTTTTCAGACAAAAGAACACTCAATGAACTAACTGTATTTTTTCTAAATAAGGAAAGGAATAGTAGAAATGGCAGAGCTGCAGACATTTTTATTTTTCTATTTTTCGTACTGTACCACCTTTTTAGCTGTCACTTGTGTCACGCCACGCTGGGAGCCGCTGGGCACCAGCCTCATCCCTGCGTGCTGTAGAGCTCCTCCCCGCCGTCCAGACAGACGAGCTTGTTGAGGATGGAAATGACGGCTTCCGGCTCTTTCCTAGCCGGTTCCAGGAGAATCACTTGAGCATAGGAAAGGCTGTCAGTAGTTGTGTGCGGCCTACGTGGGAAAGTGTGGAGCTGCCGGAGGGTCCAGCCTTATTCCGAGAAGGAACAGTGTTAGTGTTTTGTGTCACCTGAAAGGTGTGGAGTTGGCAGGGAAGACCCTGAGTGGAGCGGGTGAAGTGAAGGGTATGGAGCCCGGAGGCATTGGCTGGAGGGCACCTGTCACCTGGAGAGCTGCACAGGTGAGGCCAGGCCGCTCTTGCCTGTCACCCGTCGGTCCTGCCGGGCACACACAAGGTCATTTGTGGCCATCACGCCCTCGCTTGTAACTCCAGTGTGTTGAGACTGTTGAAGGAAGTGTGAGCATCGCTCATCTCAGAAAAAAATTTTAAAAGTATTAACAACAAGAGAACTTTATTTGCATGGGAGATGCTGTGCACTGTTTTGTTTTTTTTTTTTAATTAATTAATTTTATTTATTTTTGGCTCCATTGGGTCTTCGTTGCAGTGTGCGGGCTTCTCGTTGTGGTGGCTTCTCTTTGTTGCAGAGCACGGGCTCTAGGCACGCAGGCTTCAGTAGTTGTGGCACGCGGGCTCAGTAGTTGTGGCTCGCGGGCTCTAGAGTGCAGGCTCAGTAGTTGTGGCGCACGGGCTTCGTTGCTCCACGGCATGTGGGATCTTCCCAGACCAGGGCTCAAACCTGCGTCGCCTGCATTGGCAGGCGGATTCTTAACCACTGTGCCACCAGGGAAGTCCTGTGCACTGTTTTTTTGTTGTTTTTTTTAAATTTTATTTATTTATTTATTTATTTATGGCTGTGTTGGGTCTTTGTTTCTGTGCGAGGGCTTTCTCTAGTTGAGGCAAGTGGGGGCCACTCTTCATCGCGGTGCGCGCGCAGCGCCTCTCACTATCGCGGCCTCTCTTGTTGCGGAGCACAGGCTCCAGACGCGCAGGCTCAGTAGTTGTGGCTCACGGGCCCAGTCGCTCTGCGGCATGTGGGATCCTCCCAGACCAGGGCTCGAACCCGTGTCCCCTGCATTGGCAGGCAGATTCTCAACCACTGCGCCACCAGGGAAGCCCTGTGCACTGTTTTTATTCATCAGCTTGAGCGTGGGTCGTTGTTAAGCCAAAGATTGTGTTGCGAAGTTTGAATAGGTAAATGTTATTCGTCTGCTCTCGATAAAGGAATGTGAATAATTTTGTTCCTGATTAAAATGTTTGTTATTCTGGTATGTTTTTCCGAGAAGCAAAGTCAGGAGATTTCCAGTAGCAAAATGGGGAAAGAGAACTCTACGGACAGTCTCAGGGTGCAAAGAATTCACCCCAGTGTAGAGACATAGCATTTCAGAGGCAAAGGGAGCACCCAGAGGTCACGTCACCTGGTCCCCTTGCCCCCCGGTGTTGAGGGCTAGTGTTCAAAAGTGACGCAGTTTGTCCAGTTCACATAATGCGTCAGCAGCAGAGCCGGCGCTGGCAGCTTGGTCTTGAGACCCCTCTCTGGACAGTCTCTGTCTTCGGAAACTCAGGGCCCCGCTGAGAACACCACAGTCACAGCCGCGAGAGGTGGCTTTTCCAACTGGTCCCCCACGAGCCGGCTCCTAACAAGCAGTGACGTAAAGTGGCCTTGCGAGGTAGAGGCTTCTTTGGAGGCTGCTGTTTTATCATAAAATTCCGTGATCATTTTACAGTCCATAACTCATCTGATTTGATTTTGATGGAAGCATAGTATTTTAAATAACCAGTTAAAATTTAGTCCTTAACTTTATGTCCTCCAAATCGTCAAGTAAAATTGATAACGTGTCTTGTTTATTTTGTGGCTTAAGCACTGGCCCCCAGACCTGTGCCCTGAACCTGTGGCTGGGCTGTTTCAACAAGCATGGCCGTGCAGTAGAGGGGTTCATTCCCCCCCATCCCACCCCGAAGTTTTAAAACTGTGGTTTGCAGCTCTGTCAGACCCAATGCCCCTTTTTTATAACAAGTTTTTAACATCCTTATTACTAACCTGAAATGAAGTTCCCAGGTGGTAAAATCTCCCTTCACACATAATTTCAAGTCAATATAATGTTTTAACTGTAACATTAAAAAGAAATAAAATGAAAGTAAATTGCAGTGACAGAATGTGAATATTGAGAGTAACTCTTGGGAAGGTTCTGAACAAAGCCATGTGTGATCTTCCCTTGATTTCCATGCAGATTGCATTCCTGGAATATTCAGTGTATGTTAAAACTACTCAGAATGTATTTTGAATTTATAAGTGAGTTGGAATGAATTTGTAGGTCTGAAAGTTATAATGTGGTTTTTCTATCTGCTTGAGTAGCCAATGGGAAAGTTCCTCATTGTGCGGGCCTGAGTACAGGATGGTTGGCATACCACGCCCTGCGCCCTGCCCCCTAAATGCCATTAGTCCCCTCCTCCAATCACTGTGAGTTCCCAGCACCCCCCCCCCCAACAGTTCCAGAATGCCCTCTCAAGCGTTGGCCCTTCCCCCATTGACAACTGTCATCCCACAGTGCCTTCTTCTCCGTGGCCATCATAATTACAGTCATGGCTGAAAAGAGCAGGCCCCCTCGTGGGGGAACTTACCGTGATTGCCTGAGCAAGGGGTTTGGAAAGATGAGATGTTGAGAGTGGAGTAAAATGCACGTGGCAGCTGAGGGACGCGGGGGCAGTGGACACATGTGGTACAGAGGCCAGGATCACCACTGTTTCTGAGCTGCCAGCTGGTATACGCTCCCTCTCCTGTTCCTGCCTGTGCAGGGGAACGCGTTGCCCAGTCTGCTTGGTTGCTTTGAATAGCAAACTATTTTTAGAATCTACTGCATATGAGGAGTTGGGGGTTTACATAGAAAACAAAAGTTGGTAGCTGTTGCCACTTCCTGTAGCAAAGTCAACTCAGGAAAATCATAAAGACCAGAGAGAAAATAAATAAAATAGAGATTAAAAAATAGAAAAGATCAATAAAACCAAGAGCTGGTTTTTTAAAAAAATAAACAAAATCAACAGACCTCTAGGCAGGTTCACCAAGAAGAAAAAGAGGGAGGACCCAAATAAACAAAATAAGAAATGAAAGAGGAGAAATAGCAACTGAGACCACAGAAATACAAAGAATTATAAGAGAATACTATGAACAGTTATATGCCAACGAATTGGACAACGTAGAAGACATGGACAAGTTTCTAGAAACATAACAGCGTGCCAAAACTGAGTCAGGAAGAAACAGCTAATTTGAACAGACTGATTACTAGAAGTGAAATAGAATCTGTAAATAAAAACAAACAAACAAAAAACCTCCCTGCAAACAAAAGTCTAGGACTAGATGGCTTCACTTGGGAATTCTACCAAACATACAAGGAAAAACTTATTATAGGTATCCTTCTCAGACTATTCCAAAAAAACTGAAAGGAAGAGGGAACACTCCCAAATTCATTCTATGAAGCCACCACCACCCTGACACCAAAACCAGACAAAGACACTACAAAAAAAACAAAATTGCAAGCCTATATCTTTGATGAATATAGATGCAAAAATCCTCAATAAAATATTTTGCAAGGATGGTTCAACATACGCAAATCAATGTGATACACCACATCAACAAAAGGAAAGACAAAAAACCACATGATCATCTCAATAGATGCAGAAAAAGCATATGACAAAATTCAACATTCCATTCATGACAAAAACGCTCACCAAAGTGGTTACAGAGGGGACATGTCTCAACATAATAAAAGCCATTTACGACAAACCCACAGCCAGTGGGTTTTCACTCAGTGGTGAAAAGCTGAAAGCCTTCCCGCTAAATTCAGGAACAAGATAAGGATGCCCACTCTCACCACTTCTATTCAACATAGTATTGGAAGTCCTAGTCATAGCAACCAGACAAGAAAAAGAAATACAAGGTATCCAAATTGGAAGAGAAGAGGTAAAATTGTCACTATTTGTAGATGAGATGATACTCTATATAGAGAACCCTAAAGTCTCCACACAGAAACTGTTAGAACTAATAAATGAATTCAGCAAAGCAGCAGGATACAAGATTAATATACAGAAATCTGTTGCATTTCTTTACACTGATAAGGAAGTATCAGGAAGATAAAGTAAAAAAACAATCTTGTTTAAAATCACGTCAAAAAAAAAATACTTAGGAATAAACTTAAACCAAGGTGGTAATAAAAGCTATCTGCATGGGGCTTCCCTGGTGGTGCAGTGGTTGAGAATCTGCCTGCCAATGCAGGGGACATGGGTTCGAGCCCTGGTCTGGGAAGATCCCACATGCCGTGGAGCAATTAGGCCCGTGAGCCACAATTGCTGAGCCTGCGCGTCTGGAGCCTGTGCTCCACAACGGGAGAGGCCGCGATAGTGAGAGGCCCGCGCACCGCGATGAAGAGTGGCCCCCGCTCGCCGCAACTAGAGAAAGCCCTCGCACAGAAACGAAGACCCAACACAGCCATAAAATAACAAATAAATTAATTAATTAAAAAAAGACGACTCCAAGGTTTAAAAAAAAAAAAAAAAAAGCTATCTGCTGAAAATTATAAAATGTTGATTAAGGAAACTGAAGATGATTCAAAGAAATGGAAAGATATCCCATGCTCTTGGACTGGAAGAATTAATATTGTTAAAATGGCCATACTACCCAAAGCAATCTACAGATTTAATGCAATCCCTATCAAAATACCCATGACAGAATACCCATAGAACTAGAACAAATAATTCTAAAATTTATATGGAACCAAAGAAGGCCCAGAATTGCCAAAGCACTTCTGAGGAAAAAGAACAAAGCTGGAGGCATAACCCTACCAGACTTCAGACAGTACTACAAACCTACAGTAATCAGAACAGCGTGATACTGGCACAAAAACAAACATATAGACCAATGGAACAGAATAGAGAGCCCATAAATAAACCCACACACTTACGGTCAATTAATCTACAACAGAGGAGGCAAGAATATACAGTGGAGAAAAGACAGTCTCTTCAACAAGTGTGCTGGGAAAACTGGACAGCTGCATGTAAATCAGTGAAATTAGAACACTCCCTCACACCGTATACAAAAATAAACTCAAAATGGTTTAAAGATCTAAATATAGGACATGACACCATAAAACTCCTGGAAGAGAACATAGGCAAAATATTCTCTGACATATTATAGCGATATTTTCTTAGATCTCCCAAAAGCAGTCTCCCAAGGCAAAAGAAATAAAAGCAAAAATAAACAAATGGGAACTAATTAAACTTAAAAGCTTTTGCACAGCAAAGGAAACCATAAACAAAAGGAAAAGACAACCTACGGACTGGGAGAAAATACATGCAAAGGATGCGACCGACAAGGGCTTAATATCCAAAATATACACACAGCTCATACAACTCAATAAAACAAACAACCCAATCAAAATATGGACAGAAGACCTAAATCGACATTTCTTCAAAGAAGACATACAGATGGCCGACAGGCACATGAAAAGGTGCTCAACATTGCTAATTATTAGAGAAATGCAAATTAAAAGCACAATGGGGTATCACCTCACACCAGTCAGAATGGCCACCATTAAAAAGTCTACAAATAGTAAATGCTGGAGGGGGTGTGGAGAAAGGGGAGCCCTCCTGCACTGCTGGTGGGGATGTAAGTTGGTGCAGCCACTATGGAGAACAGTATGGAGGTTCCTTTAAAAACCAAAAATAGAGTTGTCATATGATCCAGCAGTCCCACTCCTGGGCATATATCCAGAAAAGACAAAAACTCTCATTCAAAAAGATACATGCACCCCAATGTTCATAGCATTGCTATTTACAGTAGCCAAGATATGAAACAACCTAAATGTCCATGGACAGAGGAATGGAGAGAAGATGTGGTATATATACACAATGGAATATTACTCAGCCATAAAAAAAAGAATGAAATAATGCCATTTGCAGCAACATGGAGGGACCTAGATATTGTCATACTTAGTGAAGTCAGACAGAGAAAGACAAATACCATATGATGTCACTTATATGTGGAATCTAAAAATAATACAAATGAATCTATGTACAAAACAGAAACAGACTCACAGACTCAGAAAGCAAACTTATGGTTACCAAAAGGGAAGGGGAGGGAGGGAGGGAGGCAGAACAAATGAGGAGTTTGGGATTAACAGATACTAACTACTGTATATAAGATAGATAAGCAACAAGGATATATCTTACAGCACAGGGAATTATATTTAATATCTTGTAATAACCTATAATAGAATATGATATGAAAAAAATAACTGAATCACTTTGCTGTATACCTGAAACTAACACAACATTGTAACTCAATCCTACTTCAAGAAAAAAAGAAAAAAAAAATGGCAAGTCAGGAAAGGGATTCTGTATCACAGCCTCATGGTTCCTTTGCGCCGTCTGCAGCATGTTGTAAATCACTTTAACACGGGGCTGTGTGTGTCCACCAGCTACTCTTGAGATTTCAGCCTTGCCCAACAGGAGCTGTAGTCCTTCCTCATTCCCAGGAACAGTCACACGTGGAGACAGAGGGCCCCTGCTTGTTTCTAAACAGAACCAGTTCTTTGTCACACTGCAGGCTTCAACTGCATGACATTCCTATTATATTCACATGAGTGAACCTTAAATTCATCCTTTAACTTTTCCCAAGAGGTTATAAACTACAGTGGTAACATATCACGTGGCCTGAAGAAAATCCTGCCATCACAGAGCATGAGGGTCACTGATTGGCACGTCAGTAAAGAGCAGGAAGTCTCCCCGGACTCTGCGGGGCAGACTGGGAGCAGCTCCCACGGCATCACATCGGTGCCTTTCCAGGCTCCAGGCCTTCCTCCTTCCAGGTGGAGGAAATGACGAAAGCCGCTCAGGCCCACTTCTCAAGAGTCGTCCTAGAGTTACGGCTCATAAACCCCTTCCAGCTTCCATGTAGAATTCTGGAACCCCAGGAGAACTTAAGAACAGAATAAGAACTTTTTCTGGGACTGCGGGGTGAGAGGTCTTGGGATCTAGAATTCCACACCGTGCTCGAATCCCAGGAAAGCTTCGAAGCTCAGGAAGTATGCAGAGTCAGGACTCCGGAAGTCGTGTGGGGCTTTTTAGAAAGCTGTTGAGACTACGTCCTGGGCACCTCTGTCCTCTCCAAGCAGGCAGGACTTCGGTTCCACCAGTGTTTATCGCGTTTCTGCTTTCCGAAGATCATGATGTGGGGTTGAACGGGTAGGAGCCACAAAAGGATACAGATATTATCAGAGCTGTTAGAGCCCCCGACGTCACTGGAATTGGGGTGCAGGGTACTGGGGGCGGTGTGTGGCTGCCGCACCCTCGGGCAGTGTCCGCCACTGCTTACAAAACCTCCAGCACAGACAGGAGTTCAGGGAGGAAGGAAGCTGTGCAGGGGCCCGGCTCGGAGGGCAGGGCACGTCTCACCCAGGGCTTTCTCCTCCCGGCCTGGTGCGTAACTTCTCTCTTAGTTTTGCTCAATCCCCAGGCCAAGCAGGGGGCTGTCCCTGAGTTCCCTGACCCTGAAGAAAGGAGCAGCCGTTGTCTCTGGAAGACAGTTTTATTGCAGCTGGGAGTTTCTGGTGCTCCGAGCAGGAGGCCTGTCAGGGTCACTGGTAGAACAGGCGTGCATCTGTTTATCCGCTGACTTTTGTGTCCCGCTCTGGTAGAATCCACTTCTGCTCTGTGGTCCGATCTAGAACTAGAGCTGACCAAGCCCTCGGCCTAGTGCAGAGACCCATCACCAGTGTAACTCCTGTTTTTGCCGGTGACGTTTTCACATAACCCTCCAGCCTTTCTCCAGCCCAGCCCGGGTCTAGGCCGCCGAGAGAGGGCATTTCAGAGGGAAGCATCACTTTGGTTGTCTACCTCCTCAGCCAGCATGTGCGCCCCTGGGGCCGGGCCCTTGGCCGGTGGCCTCCATGCTTCCACCCCTGGACCTGCAGGGCGCTGTAGGGCTGGTGTCCCAGACCCTGGCTGGGTGCCCCTGGCTGCTTTTAGCCATTTGTTTAGGAGGCCCTGGGGCTCAGACTTGTGCTTCTTTGTGTGTTTTTAGCATCTCTCAGACCATACATATCACCTTAGTATCGGAGTGTTGTCTTATTTATCTCTGGCAAAATAAAATGTAAAAGTGGAACTTTGGAATCAACGTTCAGCTTTTTAGAATTATTAGGAGGCAACTTTGGTGATAAAAGGAATCTTCTCTTCCCAACCATCTCCACCATCAAAGGGTGCCTTGCTTTAAAGCCCCGTGTCTGTAAAGCTCTGTTTATGAGGTTCCAGGTCAGGACGGTAGGATCCTGGGGGGTTGTGTCCCCTGTGAGGGGGCTGGGACTCTGGCGTTCGTTCCCCACCAACACTGGGCGGTCCTGAGAAAGCCAGGGAGCCTGGATCTCGTCAGAGGAGGCCCGGCTGGGTCAGCTCCTCCCTCCCCTCCTCCCTAATGCTGGAGGTGCGCGGGAACAGGGAGGGGGGCCCGATGGTGACGGCTGGGGGTCAACACCGCAAGGGTTTTTAGCAATGGCGCCAGGCGACCTTCTCGCGGCAGTGAGCTTGGCCTTGGGGCTTCTTCATTTCTTTCCCTCTCTCTCTTTCTCTCCCTTTCAGCCTCTGCTCCCTTCCCCCACCCCCTTCCTTCCTTCAGAAAATGTTTGCTATTTATTATGAAAAATGTCAAACATACCCAAGCGGCGATGGGGTAACAGAAGGCAGAGGTCCTCGCGCTGGGGGAAGCAGCCAGCTCCCTGGGGGCGGGTGGAAGCCCAGACTGGCCGCACCCGAGGCCCTGACTCAGCGGGTCTGGGGTAGGGCTGGAGACTCTGCATCTTTCACAAGCCCCAGGGGCTGCCGCTGGGGCACAAGGGCCCCCCTTCCTGCCACCAGCCCCACAGCTGCCAGCCTACGGCCACTCTCCCCACCTGAGCGAGGCCGTATCACGTCATCCTTGAATGTCTCAGTGTGTATCTCAACAAAGATGGTCTTGGGCCAAAAAAGGAGGATTTGGGGTCCGGAGCTACGCCTGCTCCAGAGCCCCTTTCGAGGACAGTGGGCTGAGGGACGGGCAGCAGGACCGGCCCGGCCACCAAGCTCTGGGGGGGGGCGCGGCCCTGCCAGTGCCATGCGGTCACAGCGAGCAGGCCTGGGGCTTGGTAGCCAGTGGAGGACCCACTGACCTTGACCTCCAGTGGGAGCTGACAGCCATCGGGGGCGGGGGGAGGGGGAGCCTGGGCGGTCTCGTTTCCCAAACCTTGTTTTACAGCCGTGTGCAGTTTATCGTTTGTACCCTAAATGCCATAGGTCCGTCTCCTTTGCTCCATCCTTTCCCTTCGGCCATTGTCGTCTCCCTTGAGGTTGGGAGCGCGGCGGGGAGGGGGTCAGGGTGGAGAAATGCCCCACCTCCGAGGCCGGAGGCGTCAGCAGACCGTGTGCCTGGGTTCGGGTTTGGGTGAGTGGCGTCCGACGTGGCACGGGCTGGCTCCTGGGGCCACGTGGGCCTCCTTGGGACCGTGGGCTCCTGACGTTCCCTCCAGGGCCCTGTCGCCTCTCCGCTCGTCCTTGGCACGTGGTTCATGTTCTCGGGCTACCCCGGCTCAGAAGCAGCCTCTCCTCACTTCCCGGGTCTCACGCCGCCCTCCCCACCCCGGTCCTGCTCCCCACGTTCAGCCAGAGCCACGTTTCTAAAGCGAGAGTCAGACCCCACTGTGCTCTGCCTTCTTCAGACCCGTCAGTGGTTCCGCGTTCCTTCAAGGTAAGGTTCCAGGTACCAGGGCTGAGGCTGGCGCGGGCAGCCGGGCCCTCGGGACTCCGCCGCCCTGTGCTGGCCCCTTGCCGCCCGCCCCCTCGCCTGGCCTTCTCCCCTTTGCTCCTCGGCGTTGGCTTCGGGCTCCCGTCCTCCAGGACGCCTTCCCGACACCGGACGGGTTACGTTCTCCTGCAGAGCAGCCCCAGCACGGTTTCTCACCCACCGTAGCACTGGTCACTTGTACGTGGTCCCCGAGAGCTTTGTGTGCCGCCCCTGAGACTGGGGCCCCACACGGCACGGTGAAAGCCCTTCCCCTGCAGTCTCGGCGGTGCCGCGAGGCCTGCGCTGGGGTCCTGATGGCCAGGAAGCTGCAGTCCCCTGCAGGCGAGGGACAGAAAGTGAAAGTGTGCATTTGGAGACTCAAACGGTGCGACACGGCCGTGACCTCAAGCGTGTGAGTTTATATTTTACAAAAGTGTCGGTCCGCAAAGGATTTGTCCTGCATCACCGAAGCCCTGGCCGGGGGCACACCGACCCCTGGAACCGCTCGCCTGACGGTCGGCACCTGGAGGGCAGGGCTGGGCCTCCCTGGAAGTTTTGGGGGGAATGAACTCGTGCCTGCAGGTCACCAGGGTGGACCAAAGCTATTTCGTACTTTCTGTTCGTTGGACGCCTGATCTTACCGGACGTTTCCTCTGATGCTGTCTTAAATGAGCAGCACCTGTGACGCTCTGTGTCTCGCTGTTCTGTGTTCTTGGCAACGTCAGCGTCTTAGAGAGAAGTGTGTTGTCAGAGCTCTGTGCGGTTTTTCTCTTAGGCATCGCAGGCTGTGTCGGGGTTATTCTGCTGATACTGGTTTTGTGCTAATGAAGTTGGCTGTGCATAGGTTTTGTGCCCCTTCAGACGCTGGCTTGTGTATCCGTTAGCTTTTAGCCAGAGTCCCAGAAGCAAGCATGGTTGTTACCACTTCCTGTGTTACGAGAGCCTTGTTCCCCGCATGTGAGTCATGGAAGAATCCTGTGAGATGTAGGTGCTTCATACGGCGGTGACTGCAAGCATTTGAAACTCTACTGAATTATTTATCTCCTTCCACATTCTAATCTAAGGTGAAGCTTGGCCACATCGATCTGTCTTCAAGGTTGGCTAGCTCGTGTCCTCACAGGGAGCTTGTCCTGTAACTTGGTTCATTCATGTGGTCCCTTTGTCAACCCAAGCCCAGGTCCCTCAGGTCGGGGGTTGTTCTCATGGACAGGACAGACACGCTGGGTGGGCGTGAGGCCCAGAGAGGAGGTGGGCCACGACGGGAGCCCTTTGCTGGTGGGTAGAGGCCCACCAGAGTAGCTGGGGTCTGATGGGACGTGATTCTGGAGGCCTGCCAGTCTGGTGGGGAGGCCGTCTCAGGTGGCAGGGGCCACCTGCTCAGAGAGGTGGTCTCTTCGAGGATCTTTGCTCCGGTCCCGAGAGGAGTTCGAGCAGAGGAGGGGGCTGGACGGACAGGCTGGGGAGGAGGTGGGCGTGCCGGGGCTCGGGCTCCTTAGTCACAGGGGCACCCACGCTGGTGAGCAGGAGTCATCCCAGACCTCACCGCCTCGTGTCGGTTGTCTGCTGCTGCGTGACAGATACCCACAAATGTGGCGGCTTAGAACAGCACACGTTGATGATCTCACAGTTCCCGTGGGTCAGGGGTCTGGGCACAGCCTACGGGGTCCCTCTGCTCAGGGTCTCCCAAGGCTGCAGTCAAGGTCTCGGCCAGGCTGCATCCGTTCTGAAGCTCAGAGCCCTGTTCCCGGCTCACGTGGTTGTTGGTGGCATTCACGTCCTGCGGTTGTGGGACTGAGGTTCCATTTTCCTGCTGGCTGTCAGCTGGGCCGCTCTCATTCTTTGTCATGCGACCCCTCACAGGCCCTCTCGCACGTGGCAGCTTGCTTTTGCGAGGCCGTCAGGAGTCTCTGTCTGACCTCCAGGCCTACTTTTCCAGGCCTCACCTGATGAGGTCAGGCCCGCCCTGGAGCTCTGTTTTGATGAACTCAAAGTCAGCTGATGAGGGACCTTCATTACTAGTGCATTTCTCTTTGCAGTATAATGTAACCCAGTCACAGGAGTGACATCTGTCATACTCACCATTCTGGCCACACTCAAGGGGAGAGGAGAATGTAGAGCGTGTACAGCAGTGACGGGAATCTCGGGGACCACCCTAGAACTCTGCCTGCCACACGCCTCTCTCCCCTGTCCCCCTCTGGCAGCCCCTCCTTCTTCCAGCCTCTTTCTCACATTCTCACTCCTCCACCCCCCTCTTCTTCCTCCATGCCCTCCCTTCTCTTTTCCTAAATCCCCTCGCTGTTCCTCACCGCCCCCTCCCCAAGCTGATGGGCTCTGGCTGCCTGGTCCACACCGGCTTAGACCCTGAGCCAACAGCCAGGGAGCCCAGGAAGGGCTGGAGAGGCAGCTGCACTCAGCGTGGACGCAGACCTCTTGCGGGCCCGTTGATGGGGCTATAGGGAGTCAGTGTACCCAGATGTCAGTCTATCAAACCTTCCCCTCCCCTCCCCTCCTCTCCCCTCCGTTTTGGCTGGATCTTTTTATAGACCCTGAGCGAGTGGCTCCATCACACAATGTAACATGGTTTAGAAAATTGAAAATGGCAATGAGGTATCAAAGTTCTGATGCAGTTGTGATTTTTGACATCCTTGATTTGAAGGACCTGGGCTTGGGTTGATAAAGAAACCACATGAACGAAGCAGGTTATAGAATAAATTCCTTATAAGGACATTAGCTAGCTAATCTCTGACAGATCAGCTGTGGTCAATTTTCAACTTAGATTAGAACTTAGAAAGAAGACGAATTTGTAGTTCTGTGCAATGTAATTGTGGGGTGAGGGCGAGGGACGTCCTTGACATGAGGAGCCACGGTCCTGGTGGGAGCCTGCGGTACAGGGTGCCTGGCCTTTGGGAAGAAACTGGGCAGCAGGACATTTGGGTCACCTCACTGCTTGCTGGCCCCAGTGACCACATCAGAAGCACGTGGCCGTCTCTGATGGCCCCGTTTTAAGATGACCTAGGGAACGGCGAAAGCTGTCAGAACTGTTGGAAGAGTCACAAGTGTATTCCCATAAAAAATTAGGTGGAAAGGATGGATTTGTTTGACACCAGAAAACCTGAATCCTGGTACCCTTGCACCGTTCACCTCACCGGGCCATTTTATCACCTGAGATAATGAATAAGCTCGAGATTTGTAGAATGCGAAACAGGGTTCAAGTGCCAGGTCCGACGGCACTGGTTGGTCCTGGTCAAGGGTTTTAGATGCTCTTGAGTAGAATAAGGCAAATCAGCTACAAGTTGACAGGTAGTTAAATGGAGCCAGATTTTGTTGGTTTTTTTAAAAATTCATTCATTCATTCATTCATTCATTTATGGCTGTGTTGGGTCTTCGTTTCTGTGCGAGGGCTTTCTCTAGTTGCGTCAAGCGGGGGCCACTCTTCATCGTGGTGCACGGGCCTCTCACTGTCACGGCCTCTCTTGTTGCGGAGCACAGGCTCCAGACGCGCAGGCTCAGTAGTTGTGGCTCACGGGCCTAGTTGTTCCGCGGCATGTGGGATCCTCCCAGACCAGGGCTCGAACCCGTGTCCCCTGCATTGGCAGGCAGATTCTCAACCACTGCGCCACCAGGGAAGCCCCAGATTTTGTTTTAATGTAACATTTGTAACAGCTGGAACCACTCTGCTCTGGTCGAAGATGTCTTGCTTGAGAAAAGATGGGCTTCCCAGTGCTCAGGTGCTGAAGGGGCAGCTGGGGGGCAGCGGGGAGTAGTGAGGGGTGACTGGACAGGAGTTCTGGAAAGCAGGGCCAGAGTCTCAGCCCTGTGACCTTGGACAGGTCTGGTGGCCTCTCCGGGCCTCTGCTTCCTGCTCTGTAAAGGGAGGGGTTCAACCAGTGACCTAGGGTCTTGTCCAGCTCTAGTGCTTTGCTCCGTGCACTAATCTGTCATCGCTCCAGAGGAAGGCAGACCGCCCAGCCCTGCCACTTACGGGCTGTGTGACCGTGGGCGCCCTACCCTCTCTGTGCCCTGGTTCCCTTATCTATTAACTGGGTATGGTAACACCGTCTCCCCAGTAGGGCTGTTAACGAGGAGTCCATGGCATAATATGCATGAAGCCCTCAGAATAGCACCCATTGGCATTTAGTAAGGGGTCAATACAGGGGAGCAGTCGTGACTGCTGTAACTATGGTGACCGTGATTCCTGGACCCTTTTAACGCTTACAAGTCTGTGTTACTATTTATTAAGCTCTGAACAAGAGCATCATTGTCAACCGTGTCCTGGACAGGAGCCGCTGGTCTGTCTCCTAACAGCGTCTCCGGGTCTGTTGCAGGCGGAGGCCAGGCTGGCGGCAAAGCGCGCGGCACGAGCGGAGGCCCGAGAGATCCGGATGAAGGAGCTGGAGCGGCAGCAGAAGGAGGTAACGCCGGGCGGCTCGTCGGTTCTCGCGGGAGGCTTCCGTCCAGGCAGCGCGGGCCTGCGCGGGGCACCTGCCCCTCTGCTGTCGCTCTCGGTTTGAAGGCACCTGTGCCTGTGACTTTGGCTCGAGATCAGGCCAGGGCGTGGCATAGCACGCGGATGCCAGATGGCCCATCCTGGACACTCAACCTGTCGGATCCTGGGACGAGCCTCCGCACAGAGCACTTGCCCACGTGGCTCTCCCCGGCCCAGCGTTCTGGCCGGAAGGAGCCAAGAGGTGCTGGCTCTGGACTTGAGGTTCTAACTGTTGAGCTAGAATGCCCGTCTTCTGAATTAAAATGTGAAAGAAGAACAGGTTATATTTGTTGAGCCTAACCAGTCTCGTTTAAGAATACCTCCCCTGTGGTTTTTACACTTTTTCATAGGTTTCATGAGGCCTGAAGCCCCTGTGTGATACAGAGAACAGAATAAACACTGGATGAAATAACCAGGAAAGAAACTGCCCTCCTGGGAAGGTGGATAGTAATGTGTTTACACACCTGTTAATGCTGTTTGCTACTTTCTTTCACCACCTTGAGCCGGAGCCAGAAGCCACGTGGGCAGCGTGAGGGCTCTTTCACTCGCAGTTTAAGGGGTGGGCTTTCCTGTGACCTTGAAGCCCACGCAGCGAATGAGCGAGTCCCTCTCCATGGTCTCTGCCTTCTCCCTTGGGCCTCGGCCTCGCGGGGTCTGGGGAGCAGCAGTGCCAGGCCCACCGGCGGCTCTGCTTGTTTGGAAGATTTGAATGTGTTGTGTTGGCGAGGCGGCCAGCTGCTTTCCCCAGGGCTGATTTTCATACTCAGAGTCCGGTTTGGTTCATGTAGCCAAATTTTCAAAGTCGAACCGGTGTCTTAAAACTTGTGAGGTTTCAGATAAAACTCTGGATTTCCAGTTTCTCATAAAACCACTGCAGTTTCTGCCAGGTTCCCAAGGTCACGTTCCCTGTAGAGGCGAGGTGCCCACTGTCATTCCCTGCCTGACTGCGGGGTTTGCCACCCTGCGTGGACCTGTGTACTCGGGGGGAGGGGCGTGGCCAGGCTTGAACTTGAGGAGGAAACCTCTCCCACGTGGCTCCAAGAATCGGTTGAAGGTTACTAGAAACTCAAGCCCAGGGGGTTAGTTAGGAGGGTCATACCTGGGTCCTGATGACGGGAGGGTGGGAGCCCCCAAGGTGGCCCCCGGAGTGCTGGGGATGGAGGGGACATGTCCCTGAGAGAAGGGCCACACAACACGCCAGCGGTGACGTTGGGAAGTGGCCCGAGCAGAGGGGCAGCCATACCCCGACCGTATTTTAGGCATCGCTTGTCCTGTAACTACCCGTAAACAAAGGCGAAACAAATATATGAAAGTAGATCACCACACTCTCTCTCACTGTTGGAAATACAAATACAGTCGTTAAGTTCTCGTTTTTATGATATTTTGCCTCTAGTTAATTTAGTATTTTAATTTTTTGTGCTTTTCTTCTCTTAATTTACTCAGAGAAGCACGGGTTTCGCATCGTCTCAGTGCCTTTCCCCACCCAGAATCATATTTATTATTTTAAAACTGGAAATAGAGACACCTGAATTTTCATGTTAGTTATTTGGACTTTACAACTGAGCTGAAACTTCCTGAGGCTGGTGGGTCACCTGAAGCTCCTCCCCTCCGCCATTAGCTCAGTTAAGGGTGAGGATGGGAACCTGATTCATACTTGTCTGTAAACAAACTCTGGGGTCTGAACGTGACCAGGAGTCATTATTAAAGGACATTCAGAGGCATTTTCAGGAAAGTCTATGGGGTGAAGTATTTGGACTGGAAGGTGGAGAAAAGGGACAGGCGGTGTTGTTTCGTAGACCTTTGTCACTTAACCTGTCTGAGACAGTGTCACCTGGGCTTTAGGAATCACCCTGACAGCAGCCAACAGCCGGGCACGAGACTCTGACATAAAGAGTACTCGTTGGAGGCCACCTAATGGAATAGTTCTCTTAGCCTGGACTGGTTTTTAAGTTAGAGATTTGATTGATTGATTGATTGATTGATTGAGCCGAGCCACGCAGCTTGCGAGATGTTAGTTCCCTGACCAGGGATCAAACCCCGGCCCCTGCAGTGAAAGCGCCGAGTCCTGACCACTGGACCGCCAGGGAATTCCCTAAGTTAGAGATTTTAAATAAAAAATTGATTTTTCAAACTGCCTGGCATCGATGTCTGTTTAGAATATTGCTGTCCATTCAGTAGCTACTTGCAAAGCCCCCGTGTGCAGGACGCTGCCAGCCCCTCCCCTCTGCTTTGGAAACCAACTGGCAGGGAAGCTCGGCGGTTAATGCAGTGGCTTCATCACAGTTTGCGGGGTGAGGCTGCATTCTCCAGCGCCAGCAGAGGCTCATTCGTTCATCTGCTTCCACTGCTTTCCCTCCAGCCCCCAGTCTTTTTTATATTAAGGCCTTGAAAGAGCTGTAAGAAGAATTTTTCAAAATATATTGTTGCCCCTCCAGGTTTTGCCACATTTGACTGAGTGGCCGCCTGGTAGTGTCTCTGGTGGCCTGTGGCTGTCCCCTCCGCTCTGTTGTTGGAGCTGGAGCACTGGACTCGGGAAAGATGACCTTGAACCTGTCAGGGGGCCTGCCTTTGGTTTTCTTGGTGGTGTTATCAATGATAATCATTTTATCATTTGTCTCACAAGTGAGAGAAAGTTACTCTCAGGTAAAATTTCTACAAAATCAAGGCCAAAATGAATTACATAATATATACATACATATCTATCTTCCAAATTATAATATATTCTAGCCTTAATTATGGGAAGAATTGAATTAAATATATAGTTGATAACATAAGCAGCCTATTACAGAGTTCTTTGGCATAAGTTCTTGATTTAGACAATGAAAGTTAAGAGGAATTCGGCTAAGAAACCATTTATTTGAAGAACCTCCTTTCAAAGCAAAGCACCCTTTTCCCCCTTAGAGTCAAAGAAAGTCCCCTCCCATTCCATTTTAATTCTGCAGAGTGATCTGCTGCTGAACTCCTGCACTTCAGTTGCAATATTTCAAGCCGCAAAACTGCAGTTGCTACCCAAAGATGGGAAACTAAGTCAGGGCCATTTAATTTTGGTATCATTAAATGGGCGTTGGATGTCGGTGGGGGGAGGGGGGGACCGTGTGGAGGGTCCCCCGCCACCTGCCACGCCAGGCATAGCACTGCCCCTCACAGCAGCCTCGCCAGGCCCTGGGAGCCCCACTGCGCTTTCAGGACAGGGGAGCCCGGAGGACTGAAGCAACCTGGCCCGGCAGGAGCTGAGATTCAAGCCCAGCTCCTGTGCAGCGTGGCCTGCCCTGGGGTGTCTGGTGCCTGCTAAGGACCTCGGGCTTTGCAGAGAAAATTTGATTAAAACCTGGGAAATCTGATTAAAAGTACCGTAGTTTGCCTCACTCGGTCAGACACACAGTGTCGTTGGTTAGTAGATGGCATTAGAATCTTGAAATTCTTTTTTTAACATTTATTTTATTGAGGTATAGTTGATTTACAGTGTTGTGTTAGTTTTTGCTGTACAGCAAAGTGATTCGGTTACACATATACAAACATTTTTTCATATTCTTTTCCCTTATGGTTTATCACAGGATATTGAATGTAGTTCCTTGTTGTTTATCCATTCTCTATATAATAGTTTGCATTGAAATTCTTTATTCTTGCGGTAAAGACACTTAGGTGGTTCACAGGGATGAAAATGTTTTGTCGTGATTCAAGTTCCATGGAAGGTCTCGCACAAAAACAAGTTTGCTAGTTGGGTGCCCTCAGCATTCAGCCACCGCAGAGATGCTTTCAGACGTGGGAACACGTTTCCAGGGACCTTTCTCAGGATCAGGCCACGTGCCTGATGGCCCAGCCCCACGCGGTGAATTATCTGGGTGCAGAATGACACCCTGGGTGGGGGGCCTGTATCTGTCAGGCAGGAAGCGGAGAAAGTTAACTCCGGGCAGCACGGTGGGTGAGTGCAGACGCTGAATGAAGAAGCTGCAGGTGGGGAAACCAGGACGGGCAAGAAGGCCTCGTGGGTGATGAGAGTCAGATGGCGGAGGCCTGGAGGATGGAGAGAGGGCCCTGGCTCTGCCCCGTGGTTCGTATCGATGTGTGAGCCCAGGAGCACTGACTCATACAAAGGACAGTTTTGCTATCATAAATTCAGTGTGCTTGGGACAGGAGCGCATTGCCATTTAAAGCGTTATGTCTGCTTCCTCAAAAAAGGGATTTGAAAGGTTTAAAATAAAATACACGTACCTTTTATTTGTAGTCAGAGAGATCTGGGGTGGGGCGGGGGGCCTGGCAGGGACCTCCTGGAGCCCCTGGCGTGTGGCGGTGCCGGGACTGGGTGCTCTCACAGTCTGGAGAGGGGTCTGTCCGGGTGTTATTGACAGGCGAGGAAGACGGACCTCAATTAGACAGTTTTCCCAGAAGCTGAGCGAGTGGCTGGCCAAGATTCAGATCCAGACCTGGAAAAGCTGCAAAGCTTGTAGTCTTCCCAGTGCATCCTCTGCCTCCAAATCAGGTGCATAACCAACAGCGAAAGCAAAGGGCGGCGTCCGTGTGTTAACCTTGGGATTAACCTTGGCAGAGAGCATGCTGCCGCGCGCCACCAAGGCGAGAGAAGATCCACGTAGTCCCCAGCGTTTTGCAAGCAGACGTGCACCTTGAAAAACAAGTTTTTTCCTTGGTGCTGATTCAGGGCTCGTCATATAAACACAGAACGGACCTTTGTGTCCGCTGTGAACACGCTTTGTGAACACGGGGACAGCAGCTGTTCGTCTAGCTGATTCTTGACGTGACCCGTGTCCCGGGCTGGGGGAGTGTGCACGGGTGGGCCCGTGGGCGTGCACGGGCGTTCGTGTGCACATCTAGAGAGAGGAGACAGACAAGCTTGCAGGTTTGGGGACGCGCTTTTAGGACTGAGGACGGTGTACAGACAACATCCCTCGGTCTCCCCTCCGCATATCACATCTCCGGGCCTGTTATTAGAAATAGCACCACAATCTGAGGTTATACAATCTGATAGCCCGGGCACTGGCATTTTAAGTTGTTGATTAAGTGGAAATGAATATGTTTTGGAAGAGCCGTGTTTAACTAGTAGGGTTGATACTTTGGTGTAAAAATTGAGAAACACAATCCCTGTTTCCACCGGCTGGCGAGCCACCCCACCTCTGCACAGGTGCTTCTGAGCAGGACCAAGGCTTTCCTTGACAAGGAGGTCAGCTCGGCTGCAGGCACACGGAGGCTGTGAATGCCTGGAGAGCAGTGACCGTCGCTGGGGGCTCAGGAGAGCAGGAAGCTGGCATCACCACCGGGGGGTGTCAGAGATGGGTCGTGGTTGAAGCCGCACTAGTGCCTGGGACCCTCCAAGGCCAGCATGAGAGTGCACACAGAGGAGAGGTGAGAAGTGTCACCAGTGCTGGAGGAGAGTAGACCTGTCATCAAGCCCCAGCAGACCCTGAGGACATGGGGGCCTCGAGCCGGCTGCAGATCTGTCCAGGTGGCCCAGGCAGCCCCAGCCCTCCAAGCCGCCCACTGCACCCTCCAGAATGGTTCTTTTCACCCTTGCGGATGGTGAGGACCGACTACATTAGCTGTGCTTGGGGGCTGTTTCAAAGGATTATGAGCTCCTTTTTAATGGATTTCTTAGGGAGAATATGTAGATATTCTTTGGGAAATCTGAGTGAACCTCTTACTTTGTTCGAGAACCTACACTAATGGAAAAAAAATGGTGGTATGATGCCCAGGTGATGTGATGATGACCAGAGCGCATCTCTTGTTGCTACTGACCTGATAAACATCTCTGCTGGAGGCACAATGTTTAATAGTCATAGTGTTGAATATATTGAGCTGTGCTCACCCACGTAGGACTAGAAGCACCAAGTCTCGAGTCTTGTAGTTGTGGCAGTGCCTTGGACGATGCCTGACTCAGTCCAAGTTTTGTTGAATGAATGAATGAACGGATGGGTGGAGTAGACATCTCAGTCTTACCTAGAGATTACTACAAAATTAGGAGAAAGCTCTAGAGCAAACTAATGTGTCAAGGTATGATAATAAGCTTTTCAAATTTTTTTCACTTATATTCCAGTGATCACTCCATTTGGCTGGAATTTTCCTGGTATTCTGTTTGTATCTGTTGAATTTTCCACGTATTCTGCATGAATCAGAATGTGAAAGCCTCTGTCTTCACTCTTTGTGAATTTGACCAGTTGACTTTCCAATTAAATTTCTGTACTTTTTTGTTAAACTTTGATCACGGTGAAAAGAAATTTTAAATTGAAGATGGAAGTTCTTTTTCCCATTAACGGTAACAGGTTATGCAAACTTCTGCATTAGAATAGTAGCAGGATTCTTGTAGACTTGTGTGGACATGCCTATGTTTCACCAACATATCTAAAATAGAATGTAAAATCTGTTATGAAATTACTGATTATTTCCATGAGACTTCAAGAGGTTTTTTTCATTCATATTTTACCAGTTTTCACCTTTTTTCCAATATGGCTTTTATTCATATTTCTAGGTACTTACAGAACCTTTCTTTCTGATGTTTATACTTCTGTAACTGGATTTTATATTTCTTTCCCAATTTCTTTTGCCCTCCTCTATAGATCTATCAGGTTCAAAAGGTAGGCTCTTCCTTCTTTATTTCCTAATTTGCATGTACTCTTTTTCCCTTGCCAAGGACCTGGTCACCTTTCAGAAATAACACCTTTGATTGAAAACTCATTGAAGTTCTTACTGCTTCTTTTACTGCTTTATTTATGAATCGGTTTCAACAAGAATGCTTAGGTCCCCACTTCAGCCCACACGCAAAGCAGCCGTCAGCATACATTTCTGTGTATTGAAAACTTTTCCCATCTCCCTTTTCTCAAGAAATTAGAAAATTGTTTAAGAAGAAAAATTAACTCTAAGACAAAATAAAAGTCACACCTCAGAATTTGGAAAACCTTTTGCAATCAGATATTTAAAAGGAAAGATTATCCTCTCATATAATTTTATTAGAAAGGGTTTAAGCTATCAAGGCATATTACCACACATTAGGAGATTATTACATACTGATTTAAAATCTGAGTAAAAAAAGAAAACGAGGATGTAACAGTAAAATCCAACAGCTTAAATAAAACACACCTGCCTTCTATCCCCAGTATTCTCTGTTTCCTAGTATTTTGTAAAAGCAGCTGAAGTTTAGAAATAAATGCACTGAGCAGGCCAGACACAGAAAATAAAGAGGAAAACAACCCAGTCAGTGACTCCTGATCCAGCAATAACGAAGGAAGGAGTAAGCGGTGCCCTGAGAACTTATAAAAAGTGTTTACAGTGAGTCTTTCCCAAAAATGAATTGTTGTTACTTACGACACCTGTGATAGCTTCGTGTTTACAAATTTATTTAGTTTATAGATAAAGAAGAACTGTATTTGTCTTTGAGAGCAACTAAGAAAATCAAAATAAGGTGACTTAATTTCATAGGTTAGAACATGCCAACCCTTTAAACACCCTATATCAATAAATTTAAAATTCTGGTTTTGGATTCCTTTACCAGCTACAGTTCCAAATTGCCTTTCCTTCCTGCCCCCCTCACTCTGCATAACTACTGTCCCTCAGAGTGTTAAGAAACCAGTTAAGTAGGTGCCAGAATCTATTTGGACTTTGTTAGTTTTTGCAGGGTCCACTTGGAAATGTATATTGAAGCTAGAGTTCCAACCCGTACATAGAGAATCTAGGTAAGAATTTCATAGGTAAAAGACAAGGCTGGGAACCATCACAGTATCCGATGGAGCAGAACATAATTGCCTAAAACCTAGACAAGGGACTCCTATCTGGTCATTTCCACTTTGATTCATTCCCATCTGGTGCTGGATCGAGATTATTTTCTTTTTACCAACTCACCAGGGATGCACCCGTAGAACTTTGTCAGGATGGTCATTTGTATACAAAGTACAACTAGAGGGAGAACAGGAAACCCTCCATGGGAGAACAGATACACATTTTTATAATAAAGATGTGTCCAAGGGAGAGGAAGGCTTTCCTTGTCACTAAGACTCAGGAAACGGAAAAGGAAGCAGTAAGGCTCTGTTCCAGCCCATCAGCTACATCCATCACGGTTTTTCTCCTGCGGAATCAAAGCTGTTTCTGAAAGTCAAGCACTTCTTCATTCGTCTGGCTTTTGCTTCCTTCTGCATGACTCACTGGCTAATCATAGCAGTTTACGTTTGCAATATCGTACACTTTCTAGAGTTTGCTGTGCTGCCACTGCTAGCTAACACCAGGACTACTCGTTAACCGCACTTAACTGTTTCCAAGGGTGTCCTCCCTCCATGGAATGGCATGGAGATGTAGCTGTAGAGTTACAGCAGCTGTTTATAAGGCCACCTGTGGACTCGAGGAAAGACTTTAAATACTGATTCTTATTTTTGTCCTAAAAAGAGCAATAGGTAGAATGCAGTATTTGATATGGGTATAGAATTGGCCAAAAAGGGAAATATGGAAATAGAAAATCGGATAACACAGACTTCTTTTGGAATTTACTTTTTGTCAATTTCTGTAGGCCCCCTCCTTTTTAAAAACCACATTTTCTTTCTGTCTTTGTAATTAAGCCATGAGATAAAGGAGGGTTGATGGCATCAAATTTTCACATCTGGAATTTCACAGTGAGAATGGGGCTAACATGAATTGAACGCAGAATAGCTTTAAGCCGTTGCATTTCACTTAAACTGATGTTAAAACATGACTTTAGGAAGTGTTTACGTTTATTTCCTTTCTCGATTTATAGTCTAAGGAAAGGAACTTAACAGAAAAAGATTTGGCTTATGTGCTTCGGATATTAGGGTTCTGTATTGTTTGAATTTTTAAAGCATTGTTAATTTCTCCCTCCTGATTTTCTTCTTCCAATTTTCTACTTGCTGCCACCTCTAAGAGAAAGGGGCAAGACCATCGAAGAGCCACATATATATTTTAAATCTGGCCGCCCTTCAAAATAAATGGAAACTAAACCAAACATAACAGTAGCCTGTTTTGGTAATTGTAAAACAATTTCAAAAATTGTCGTGTACTCTAGCATCCAATTTTTTTCTTCTGATTATAAGCTTTTCACGTGTAAGAGGAAAATCCCATCTATGTCATACGATAGGGGAGGGTTGGATGGTTGTTTCTTGCTTTTCTTATTAGAAATTGAGGGAAAAGTGAGGAGAACAGCAAAGCCCCATTATTTGAGTGTCTACCTGGGTTCCCACCTGAATTTGGAATTGCTGTATTTAGTAACAGTAGTAGCCACCCTGAATCTGCTTTTCTGTTTCCAACTTGGGCCATTGCGGTTTAGACAGGCAAGCTGAAAACATGGAGGTGTTGGCTAAAGAAACACCAAGCAGAATTTTTCTTCCCTGGGCCAAGACCTCTTCTGCAACAGACTACTTGGTCATCTTGCCATCAGTGGCATGTTATAAAGACGTCCACAGCCCAGAAATTCTCGAGGGCCTAAATTTAGCATGGCTATCAGATAGCTGGAGCAAGTGTACCAGAAATCTAGGGGCAGCACACCATTTCTCCCCCTTTCCTCTGGTGTTCTCACTCCTGTTGTAGCAAGACGGGAATGGCTTTGGCTTCTCTTAAATCGTGCTTTATTCCTGCAGTACACCTGCTCTGAAGGCATGGACAGCTTTATAGAGGGGCTTGAAAGCTGCTGGGCTCAGTTTGGATTCCTGGTCTCTCCGAGGCCACCCCCTCGTCCCAGGACTGCTTTGTCCTGGGCTCTCTTGTCTTCCCCGAGGGAGCGGGTCGGGAGGCTTCACAGGCTCACAGGCTGCCTGGGGGGCAGAGCCTGACCATGTGCTTCCCTGCTTTGCCTTGGCATGCTACCTTGACCCTGAGGCTAGGCAACAGTTTGGAAATGCATGTCAGAACAGTGTCCTATGCGATTACCGTTGCACTTCTTGCCTAATTTTCTTTCCCTTCTGTCTGTAGAAATATTATGGGCTGGATACAAAGTGGGGCGACATCGAGCAATGGATGGTAGGCCTTGAATCTGATTTTTAAAAGCTCAGATGGTTTGTAATTGGATTCTTCCCCAGTCTAATTACGTGGCTAGATCCCTGTTGCCCCCTAATTTAATACTGAGCGATTTCCTGCTGGGCGTGCTTGCATCTGGCCTGGTTGTTTACGTCCCATGTGAAGCCTGGTTAGAAGGGGCCCTGGCCAGGCGTTGGTGTCAGGTCTGTTCAGTAGCAGCTGACTCCTGGAGCTTCCAGGCCAGCGTTTGTGAGGGTCTCCACCCCGACCATGACCCCGATCTCCTCTGCAGTGGACTCCCCACTGGGGACACTCAGGCTGGGCCTGTGCCCCCGGCACGAGAACCTTCCCACGAGCATCCGGTCCAGCCAGCTCTAGTTGGAATCCAGGGGGACACGTGATGCTGCGTTTCCTTCACTCACGATTACAGTCAGCTGCCCGGTCACCCCATTCCAACCTCTAGACTTCGCTGCTGGGTACCCACCCCCACCCCCGTCAGCTGTGCCTGAGAAACCACTGTCCTCTGGTGAGAACATTCCTTTACCTTCTCACCCTGTTTCTTGGCACGACTTAGCTGTCCTCCTTAGTCGGTTAAGAGCTGGCCCGCCCCTCACGATACCCCTGTCCTTACAACCCTCCCAGGGGGAGATCTTGCCCCCTGGCGGGAGGTTCTAGAAGAGGGGGTATTCCAAGAGCTGTCCACTGGTCCCGAGGGATCACGGCTTCATGCCTCCTCTCATGAATTCATCCACCTGAGCGCTCCCCACCTCTTCCTGTCCTTGTCACCTTGCTGACTGGCCTCATGGACATCATCACATACCTGTAGCACTTGAGAACCTGGCCAGTATGGAACTGTCCTATTAGATGTCCCTGACACATAAAATAATCTAAGGGAGCATAAAATTACCTAACATTTAGAGATCTGTGTATAATATAAAAGAAAACAGTTGTTGAAATATAAAGAACACACAATTCCTCTATTTAAAAAATTATTAACTTCAACCTCTGTTATGTGTAAACCATCATTCTAAGTTTATATGGCACAGGCAGATGTATGTTTATCAAATCGTAAGACACAGTTAAAAGATGTGTCAGTGTTTTATATACCACTGAGAAAGAAAAAAAAAGTTGCTAATTATAATCATGAGCAACTTTGATGATAAGATATGCCCCGACTTCAGAGACGTCCAAATGCAAAATGGAGCACCTTAGAATGCACAAGATATAGCAGATAGGGTGGCATCCGTATTGGATCTCTTACGAAAATGATTTCTCTTCCGATTCCTGAGGAGAAGTGAGTAAGGTTTTGAATGTAAGAAGAAAAGTAGGCTGATTTAAATGGACCACGTTAGATTCAGAAAAAATTAAGACCCTGCTTTTCACCCAACGCGCACTTGTTTTTAAAGCCAAAATGAAATATGCCGATTATTTGTGTGCTTAAGCCCCCCACCCACTTTTAGAAGAAAACATTTTCCCCCAGTGGTTTAATTGAAGCCTTTAAGCAAAAGCAAAGAAAATATTTGTTTGACATTTATATCAGAAATACTGTATTATGGAGTATCTAAGCCTTCTCCTGTGTCTGCCCCTAACCTTTCTGTGCTGTTTCCTCCGTTGCTTTGGTAGGAAGACAGTGAGCGCTACTCCCGTAGATCCAGAAGAAGCACGTCGGTTAGTACTGTGTTCATTCATTACCTCGGCGTTTTGACTGAAGTCTGATTTGCAGTGTTAATGGCTGAAATACATAAATTGTCTCTCTATCCATCTATCTATATGTATATACATCTATCTATAGATCTGTATCTATATCTATATCTTAATGATACTTATGAAAGAAATTAACTAACACTGATACTGTTACCTAAACAAAGACTGTGAACTCAGCTTTTAGCATTTTGACCTGACTTCGGTGAGGGGAGAGTGTTTGAAAATTTTCTGAGTATTAATATATTCATGACAGTTTTAGTGCTTTTTTCGCTATTGAATACCCATGAATAATTTGCAGAGTAATATGCATTAAGCTACATGTTTGTAGGTTACCAGCAAAGTGAACACCATCACTGTAATGAAATTAAAGTCGTGTTACCCAGAACCAGTCTTCTGTTAAACAGAGGTGCACAAACAAAGCCCTTTTGGCGAAAACCCAGGCTCACGTGCACTGAGATTTTCAGAGGGGCCTGATCTGCCCCCCTGCCGTGTGTCGGGTCAGCCGCTTCCCTCTGAGAGCTGATCATTGGTTTCTCTGTGTCTGTTACATCGTCTCCTCATGGTTGTTTTCATCCTTTCTTTTTCCTAGGCATCTGATGAAGATGAGCGCGTGTCAGTGGGTAGCCGCGGAAGTCTGAGGGTCAGTAACCAGGATGGTTGAGTTTGCATGGTACAGTCTGCGTCCACGTTCCTGGCCCTTCCATCCCTGCATTCAAAGTTCTTGTTCATTATCCCTGTAGCCTTACATAGTCAGTATCTAACTAAGGTGCTTATTTAAAGTCTATTCAATGGTGGGATGTCTCTTTGTGATGTAGAGAGATTATTGCTAAGCGTAAGCAGTTTTGTTGTGTCTTCCTCCCCGGAGTGGACGTCCTCATTTCTTCATGTTGGTCCACATCACAAAACTGCCCCATTTAGAGTAAGTTGCCTCATTGCTAGCGTGGTGAAGGGGAGCATGAAGGCTCATTCTGTCCTTACGGAAGTCCACATGCTCCCCAGCAAATTGGAATCTCAGTTAAAGTAACTACAAGTTAAAGTAACTATTATTCAGTGATGTTTCCTATAGCTCCTTGAAAGCTGCTGTAGGCTGCCGGTGGAAAACTGGAGCACATTGAATCCATCCAGCCTGGGGCCTCAGGAGCCTTTCCTTTCATCAACTATAATGAAATCTCTTCATCACTGACAGCCTGATGGTTGATAAACACAAATACACATTTTTCCTTAAACATTCCAAAAAGCTTCATAATTATACTTGAAAACATGGCATGCTTTGGGAAGTGAAGTAGAGAAAAATGTGTTTTGCTTAGTCCTTTAAGTCAGTGAATTAATCTGAGCGTGTCGGTGTAGTTTAACCACTGGATTAAAGCTGCATCTCTCTGCTGGTAATAATTCGGTCTCAACGCAGCCACTCCATTTTACTGAAGGACTTAATCACCGTGGCAATTAAATCGTGATACAACTCCTAGCCTTTTTATATACGCACCAAATGTACATTTAATTTAGCTGTTTATAACAATAAACTAGAAAGGTGATACAGTCAGCCTTCCATATACCCAGGTTCTGCGTGATTCAGCCAATCACGGATTAAAAATATTCAGAGGGAAAAAGTCCAGAAAGTTCCATAAAGCAAAACTTGAACTGGCAATTATTTACATAGCATTTTACATTGTATTTACAACTATTCATGTAGCATTTACATCGTATTAGGTATTACAAGTAATCTAGAGATGACTGAATGTGTACAGGAGGGTGTGCGTAGGTTATGTGCAAATACTACGCCATTTTATATAAGGGACTTGAGCATCTGCAGATTCTGGTATCTGGGGGGGTCCTGGAACCAACCCCCGCAGATACCGAGGGATGGCTGTACACTGTTGCTTTGCCATTAACAATTGTCATTGTCCTGAAAGTGCCAAAAGCATATCCACCGTGGTTTTGCCGGAAAGTTACGGTTCAAAGGTGAAGTCAGTTAAAAGAGCTTCCTTGCTATTTGAAACTTTCTCCTTAGCCATGTAGTTGTAACTTCCTCACATGCCCTCTGACATGATTCACGCGAGAGGAAGTAAGATTTATGTAACCCAAACATTATCAATGCAAAACTCAGTTTGCAGAATCTGTAGACAAGGGTCAGAAATTATAGCTGTCCAGCAGGCGCAGGAGGAGGTCGGGTCCTTGAAACCAAGTGATGAAGATACCTTTTCCAGGAGAAGGGGAGTGATCATGTGAGCACAGGACTCACATGACCATTGGCCAAGATGTCGGTGAGCTTGACAAGGGCACTTTTAATGGAAATAGTGAGGGCAAAACCTGACTGTTTTGGGCTCAAGAGAGAATAGGAGAGAGACTGGAGAAAGAACCCAAACTCTGTTTCAAAACAGCATTTTCCATCTGCGATCCTCCTTGAAATTGTATTCAAGATTTTGTTTGTACTTGCATTTTTCTGGGAAAATAATCTGTCACTTTCTTAAGATTCTCAGAGGGTTTCCTGATCCCAAAGAGCTTAAAACCATTGTATTATTAGTGGTTGTTTGGGTCTTTATAGCATTTATTTCATTTTCAACGATTTTAACCGGAAATGAGCTAAATTTCTGTGCTGGACACCATTCTTTGCCAAGATACAAGCCTATTTGTTTTAGGATATAAAAGTTTATGGAGGAGCTCCACAATTAGGGTGCTAAGTAAGAGACGGGGAGAAGGTGGAAAGTCAGCAGTGGATGGGTTTTCGTCGTTAGCCGGGTGGCGTGCTCCCCTGCTCTTTCCCGTGATGCACTTGATCTAAAGAAATAACTCTCTTTAAAAATCACAGACCTTGAGAACTTGGATCCTGGGGATAAGAGTCAAACCTTCTAATTTTTACAGACATAGAACAAGCCCAGAGCAGCGAGGAGGCCTGCTCAGGGCCAGGGTTCTGTGACAGCATCAATCCCGAAGCCCCTCGGGGGCCCGGAAGTGGCCTCTCCTGGTTGGTGGGCGAGCAGGGTTCCCCTCTGCGCCTCCCCCGCCAGGGGGCTCATCTCATTCCATCTCTGCGTAGGGCCAATCTCTGCTGTTTTTCATATTTTAATATTCGGAAATCTTTTGTTTGCAAAGTTCAAAGACCCTATCTTTTATCTCTTGACTTTCTCAAAATACAGGCCCTCTTCACTCCACTGACAGTGATGATAAACCCTTAAAAATGGAGGAAATTTTTTTTCTAGCGTTTGTATGGACATTCTCAGAAAACCTAGATTTAGATACCATAAGTACTTAATTTTCTTTACTTAAAAAATTGAGAGTGACACATCTGTTGACCTTTTGCCTAATGTAAATAGAATGTTTCAGGTAGAGGAGGAGAAAGGATTGCTCAGACTGCTTCAGATTCCATGAATTAGAGCAGCATCTGCCGTGGAAGTTTTATTTAACGCTAATGGATTTTATGGTGATGCTAACGTAATTGCATTTGTAAATCCACACGAGATCCTAGAAGTCATGAAAAAAACTTAATTTCATTAAGATTTTCAAGATTACCTGTTTTTTGTTTTATGTTTCTGTTATGCCTTACGTAGCTTTTTAATTGATTTTGGGCAACTCTTTTCTGTTGTTTTTCTCTTCCATCCCTCCTCTGACAGTCGCAGCCTGACTTGGAGTACGGGGGTCCCTACGCTTGGGTGAGATGGTTGGGCAGACGTGTGCCCTGATCCTAATAGTGTTGCGTGGGAGATAATAACCTGTGGCGTTTCCACTAATCTCATGAGCCTTTGTACACCTTTGTTTGAAAAGACACACATGCCACGCACCTGTTCTTACCTGGGGACTGAGAGCCGGAGGGCAGGTGCACACACCACAGCAAGCTCTCTTCTCCCCGGAGCCTCCTGGGTACAGCTCTGACCCTCATGGGCGGGTCTGGAACCCAGGTGTGGGTGCTTGACCATCTCCCTCACCCGGCGGCCTGTGAGCACCGCAGTCTGCCAGGCTCTGGGGTAGCAGCTGCAGACACCAGATGGGAAAGATGGTGTCTTCTTCAGGGAACTCAGATCAAGAATTCCCAAGCCTCTACATTTCCTTTAAGAGATTGAATTTAAAGTCATTTTATCTAATGAAAAATTTATTATTTTCTAATCTGTATCCTTTCAAATTAAATGTCCCAGGTGGCTCTTTGGCCAGAAAGTGCTCTTTGAGAAAGACCCCAAATCCGGTAACAAAAACGAAGCCTTTAGATTTAAATTCAGAATTTCCCTTCTTACATCCATCTAGAAGAGTTTGTACGCCTTATGCCTTCTGAAAACCTGTAAACTTAAATTACACTGAAAGGAAGAAAAATGTAATCTCACCAGCATTAATCACACTCAGCATTAGAGTGACTCAGCACTGAAATTATTATAGCGGATTATCCACTTCTTCGCTTGAAGGACTTTTTCCAAAAGGATTTTGTGCTTCATTCATTCCATTGCACTGAAAAAATATCTAGCAAACTCCGGTTTTTAAAGTATGTTTTTACCCTTAAGATGATGGTTCACAGGACCACACGTCGGCGCAGCACGCTGGTCCCCGGAGTCTCCCGGTGAGGCTGCTGTCCTCCTCTTTAAAACTAAATTGAGTGCATCGGGGATTGCACTTCAGCGCTGTGATTTTGCCTTTCTTATTTTGTTTCCCATCTCTAATGCCCTTGAAGGTGCTCTGTCTTTTGACTCAGTAGAAGAATACCTAAAACTATTCATTAAAATAATAACAGTTGCCTTTTGCATGGTCACGCGTGAAGTTGGTTATACTTTGACAGCACTGCATGTAGCTGTTAGCATTCTGACTAACCACAAGCTACCATTAGAATAATTGGTTTTGATGGGACATTTATTCATATATCTTGCTTATCCTCTTTTAGACAGTGCTGATTGGTGAATGTCTTTATTTTGTTCTCTCTTAGAGCAGTGCTTCTCAATGTTACTATATGTAAGATTCACCTGGGGAACTTGTTAAAATGCATATTGCCGGGCCTCTGGGTATTCCGATGTCCTAGGATGGGAAGCGCGCCCCGTGCCCAGGATGCAGGTGGTCTGAGGAGTGTTGAAAAAAAATTCTGTAAAACAAAGCTAGGTGAACATCCGAGACCTGACTTAAGATGAAGGTGATATATGCCTTCAGTGGACTTTTTATTCTAATGTTGTTGCAGTTAATTTTCAACTCTCCTTATTACCCTCTTATGCCACTAAAAACAGCTCCACCCATCTGAATTCAACACAGAAAAACTACCCAAGAGGAGAAAGTTGGTGTGTTCTTTAAGAAGGTCAAAGTACTTCTCACTACAGAGATGTTGTTGGTGAGGTCTACAGATTTGGGAATACGTCGTAGGGATACATTCTCTATGACAGAGTTTCATTACAACAGAAAAGTGTGGATGTTCCACAAAGCCTTCAAAAGAAGGGTTTTTCCTGCATTTTCGTGGAAGGCCAGAAGAGAAAGGGACAACTGAAGGAGGGCATTTGCTCTCCCAACCTTCACCCACCCTCTGCTTTACGCTGCAGGCTAAATAAGAGAATGAGAAGATCAAAAAGGAAAAATCCATCTACAGCAGTATGTATTTTATATAAGCAACAGTGGAAAGCCAGAGGGTTTATATACGTAATACATTTTTCTTCCTTATTTATTAGCAAGGTAAAAATCATCTAAAATTGATTGATGTTAGCCTTCAATATTAATTTTTTCCAGAAACTAGCTTCTAAACAGATATCAAAGGAATAAGACTGAGGTCTGAAACATACAAGTCCTTGACATGCAAGATTATTTCTCTCGAGAGAGAAAAAAAGGAAATTAGACTGAATAAAATTCCTGCCAATCTCCAAAGGTTTTTTACTATCAAATTTATTTCAGAAATGTTTTAATGTACTCATAGTTTTAAATTTTAATTTTGAAGGATTTCTACATACTCTTTTTCATTTAGAAACTTCGAATAGACTTGCTTTTGAATTGTAACACAAGTAAGTACACAGTTTTATAGCCAGGGTTTCATGAATCTGGATTTATAATCTGCCTGGAAATCCATATATTTATTCTTCATCAACGTCACAGCTGCATAATATGTGCTGAACCGTCTCCCCTCTCCCAAACTTTTAACAAGGAAACGTATCCTGTCCTTCCTCAGTACCTAGCACTTACCCATACAGTCGGCACTGATCTGGGCACTCATTTTAATCAGCTTTAATCCTCACAATGGTCTTGTAAAGTATTTATTACCATGCATGTTTTCACAGCCAAGGAGGTAGAGGTTCCAGTGGATTAAATAACTTGCCTAAAGTTATATGACAAAGCTTCTACTTGGAATCTGGACTCAGGTCCATGATCCCCTGGCATCTCCTTCCATTTTTAGCAGTTGTGGGGACTGCTCCTCCTTTTTCTGTCTCAGGAGCTGGTTATGTCCCTGACACTTGGCAGCTCTTATCTTGAATCAGCAGAAATTTCCTTATAGATGAATGAGAGCAGTTCTAGAGCCCGAGCTTTGGCTGGGAATTGGAAAGAGAAGGGAGACAAGCATATGCTTAACTTAATCCTTTTTTTTTCTGGAGAACAAATTATGAAATCATGAAATATGTGCTCAGATTTCACTTTGAAAAATAAAGTAGGAGGACTGGATGAATGAAAAACTGATAGAGAGGACATACTGCCATGATACATTTTTTCCGTGATGAACGTTTGCATTTAATTATAAATTGAGTAGAAGCTCTCTCTGAATATTCTGAATACCGCTTCATAATGAGCCGTGGTTTTTAAGGCCTTCCTGCTGAACCAAGAACCAAAGACGAATTGACTCAGGTGGAGGTTATCAGCCCACGTTGCCTGGCGCCCAGGCTCCTCACAGGCTGGGGTTCCCGCATCACCAGCACAAAACTGGAACCAAAAACTGCCGAGGAAAGCAAGTGCACCCAGGCCCGTGAGCCTCACTCCATGGGGACTTGGCACTTCCTCCCGTCCCCGAGTGAGTGCCCCCTAGTCACCAGTGACACTAAGAGGGTGATGTGATCCGCCGACGGGGCTGGTTTCTCCCGAGCAGATCAGGAGCGTGGAGGCAGCGGGGGGGCCTGCCAGGATGTGTGCTACCCTGGCCGTGTCCATCCGCTGCACTCCAGAAACTCACTTTATACCCGGCTAACTCTTCCCTGCTGATCTGTACCTGTGTCTGCGTTTGTATACTGATGTCCGTTTTTCTCCTTTTCTTCGCTGAAACAGACAAATGGTTATGATGGAGAATTATCACAGCCCCTGAATAGAAGATCTGGCAGGGTTAGTAAATTTGCATGACACGAAATTCAAACAGGCTGCTGCAAAGCTTTTTTAAAATATCGCTACATTTAGCTTCTTTGGTTCTTTTCTGTGTTATAGTAGTTCTCTCTGTGTGTGTGTGTGCATGATAGAATGAAAGCTAATGTTTTTCAGTTGGTTAGCAATCTTAGACTGTTCATCTTCTAACATTCTAACTGTTAAGGTAAGAGATCGACATTGAAAGGAATCTCTTAGGTATTAAAAGGTCGAATTTTAAGTACTAGCTCCTTCATTATCTTATTGCCCTGGGTGGATGTGTGTAATGTGCATATGAAGTGTATTCCACCCGCAAATATACTTAAATTCAACATTTCCACTGTTGTCCACCTCTCATTTGTAATTTCAAAGACACGTACCCTAGAGCCTGTGTTTTGCTGAACACTGATGCTCGCAGTGGTCATAGCTCCAGGGCAGGAAGCAGAGGGAGGCTTTCCGGGGGGGGGGGGGGGGGGGGAGAGAGAAGAAGAAATGAACCGATAGCAGGGCAGTCAGGAAGAAGTGGGGGAGGTCTCAGGGTTTACCAAGGAGGTCATTGGGGATTTCAGATGGTTAAACCAGATACATTTTAATTCAGTTTCCTGACCTGCTGCAGATCTCTTATATGTTACATTATCTAAAATCTTCCTGTTCCTGCATTTGCTTCATTTATTTTCTTGTAGTGATAAATTTTACTAGCTGTATAAAACAGTATTTCTTTTCATTTACCTTAATTATATTAAGCAATATCATATATACGTTTAAATTATATTTTCAGGTTTCAAAGGTTTAACGGGACACCCTCTTAGCGTTCTGAAACTGCCTAGTCCGGTTTTACCTTCTCGTTCCTATTAAGGATTGCATACACTTCTGTTTCAGCTAAGCTCTTCTCGTTCCAAACTAAAAAATCCTCCCAGTTTAAAGGCTGTGTCTTCCTATTTATGTTGCCTTTTGCACTGACAGCCTTTGGACTTTCTCAAGCTCTGTTATGTTTTTCTTTAAGGTGATACAGCACTCCGGGGACAGAAGCAAGCAACATCCATTCCGTTCTTACAGGATGTGGACAGTTTTGCTTCCTGTGCTCAGCGTCCCTGAGGGCTGTTTAGTGCTGGCTTTATAGGGCAGGAGCTCTGACGGCTCCCCACTGCTTGTTGGGGTTAAATTGACTAGTTAGTAACTTTTCACCCTCCATGCATAGTTTCACCATATCCATCACAAAGACTCATAGTTCAGAGTTGGAAGTTACTTTAGAAGTTCTTTAGTCCAACTTCTACCCAGTATTACATTCTTCTGTAGAACATCCCAAACATGTAGTTGCCAGCATGTTTGTGACCATACAAGGTGGCATCAAGCTCTACATCGTACATATATCCATATATTTTAATCTTTGATTTTTACGTTGTAACGGTAGAAGTGTGCCTTATGATTTAGTTAAGAGTAAGTAATGCCTCTAGAAATCAGATACAAAAGAACTTGATTATAAAACTGTTCACCACGGAGTGAAATTGGATATAAAATTGATTTAATAAATAATCGAGAAATACTGGGTTGGCCAAAAAGTTCGTTCGGGTTACAAAAACCCAAACAAACTTTTTGGCCACCCCAATATAATGATTGAAGGACCAAGTAACGTACTTCTAATGTAGCATCTTATATAGAAGCAGAAAACTCCAGGAACAGTGTAAGGATGGGCTTGGAGAAAAATTGGATGGGAATGAGAAATTTCATAGACGTCGGAAGTACCAGTCTGTGGGCAGGAACAAGATGGCCAGACTGATGATGTCTGTTTCCTCCCTGGAGCTTCGGGGCTGAGCTGTAGCCCTCAGATGTGCTGGGCTGAGGAAAGAGTGAAAATTGTGCAATAAATGGAATTTTAGTTACCTAAGAAGAGATGTCATACGGAAAGTCTAGACTAAGAGGTTATAGATGGTCCATCATGAGATTTAGTAAGGAATTACAACTAATAATAGCTAAATTTAAATATAAATAGTTAAATAATGATAATAGTTAAATCACACGACCTCACTGAGATATAAACACTGAAAAGTAAAACACAGCTTAGAACCCCTAGTGGTTAAGAGTTTCTGCTGTAGTAGAGGGTATCAGTTCTCTAGCTGCCTCGGCATTCCTGGAGTACTAATACTGGTTTGGTTGTGTCATTCCATATTTGCCTTTTGACCGGGACATGTGGTGCTTTGGGGAGAGTAAGGAAGTGCTCATCACTTACCTTGTCTTCTTTGCTGCTCAGAATTCCAGCTACGGCGGTGACAGCAGATTCTCTACTTTGTCATCATCCAGAGAGGACACCTTGGTTGGTTTCCATTTAAATCTTTCACATCCTCTCTGCAGAAACTACAGGTTTTGTAGCATGCAATCCTGTATGTGTAAATTCCACTCTCTTTTCTCTTCGAATGTCTATTTTATTAAGTCTCATTTGGATAACTGTTAAAGTCCATTTTGGGGTGGTAATTAACATGATATGTTTAATTCAGATTTAGCCCACTCTCTTGCATTTGAATTCAGATTCAAATGTTTGAATACAAATTGTGGTGTTGAATTAGGTACGGTGAAAGAAAGTGTGTGGCTGTCTGGTAGTTGGGATTAATCAAAAGGGAAAGAAGAAAGCCCTGAAATTCTTTCCTTGAGCATTCTTGAAAGCAGAATTACTTTGCAGGGTACATGCATACTTGGGGCAGTTTCACAAGGATGGGATAGACTTGGAATGAAAATCAAATCAAATCCAAAGGTCCACACAATAACATTCCTTCCCATACTTTAAGAACATACACCAATCTTGATAGGCAAATATTTCTCAATTATTTAAGAGCCCTAATAGGTAAGGCTTGTTTATCCTACCTAGGTGAGATTTGTATTCACTCAGCAAACATTAGGGAACTAGTTTAGGTAGGAAAGTCACAGAGACAAGCAGGTGAGTTAGGTCCTCTGGAAGCATTTACTTCTAAAACAGTAGACAGACCCCCCCCCCCCCACCGCCCCTCACACTAGTGCAGAAACTGATTTTGCCAGGAAGTGTCATAACAAAGAATGTCAACTGAATCTTAAAGAATACATAGGGGAAAAGAAAGAATAAATAGAAACTAACCAGGTAGAGCCACAGTAGTCTAACTCCTAGTCCTTGCTTTGTCCTCACCCCTGTCGTGCCTCATCCCCGCCCCCAACTTTCTACTCCTGCTGCATGGGGAGGGCGGAAGGGGGCGCTCCAGACATTGCCAAAGCTCCTCCCTCTTCCCAAACTCCCACCGCTGCCCCCCATAATAACAAATACTCCAACCCTTCCTTCCCCTAGTGTGTGAATTCTGACTGAATATAAGATCAACTGTAAGCACCAAAGGATTGGTAGGTTTTGACGCCTTGAGTTTTTTGTGTACCATGTGCATTTTCTTAATTCAGCGGGAGATTTTGCTGTTGAAAAGAGCACTTCGTCATTCAGAAAACTTTACTTCCAAGCTTAGATACTTTCTGTAAAGTAGAACATGGTGTTAGTTATCTAATACTTGGATGTGAATTATTCACCAAAATTAATTGACAAAGTGGCTTCTACCCAGGGCATTCTCCCAACCACTGGAACAAGTTTCAGGGTTTGTGTTCAAATATTAGAAACTTTCTCCCTGCCCACCCCAGGATTCCACTTGCCTGCCCCTCAGGTCATTCTGGTGCACCTGATCCAAGGCATAGGAACAAGAGGCACAAGTTACGGGATCTCGAAAGGATGGGGAAATGTCTTAGGGTGCCACCAAGTTACCTCAACAGAACTACTTCATCCCCTTCAAGGGCTGCCCTGGGTTTGTGTGATCAGTAGAATACTGCTGACATGGAAATCTGAAGCAGCTAGCCTCCTCTTCAAGGGTCCTTTAATGTGGATAGAACATTTTATTTGGGGAAACCGCTAATTTATATAGTAGTATTCCCCAGAAATCTCGTATAGACTGTTGGTCTCAGAAATGTACCACTGAATCTGTCATGTCTTCTATGAATCCTGAACACATGTGCATTGTGTAAATACCTAACCAAGCCCGAGATCATCTCCAATGAAATATTTTATTACATAGAATAGAGGTTACTATCTCTGCAAATTCCTGATTTTGAGTTTTTCCCACCAAACTGTAAAAATTAGAATCTGCATTAGAAAGACCTTCAAAACCCCACTGACCTTGCTATCAGTTCAAATTAATGAAACCTGTTTTTGCCTGTGTGTAGACTCACAAGTCCTAATTTAGTCCCAGGTAATAGTTTTGTTAGTTAACTGGACTGTCTTTATTTCCTTCCCCTCATTCTCTCTTCCCCACAAGTGCATGTCTTTTACCGATCTTGTTGCAGAAGTCAGTTTCATGTAAATTGATGATGCCTTTGAGATGAAATGAAGCTGTGAGCCTTTTTCCCCTCCGGCCCGTTTTCTCTGATTACAGGGACTTTCCTGCTCCGACTTCGGGCTTCTCAGTCGTGGCCTTGCTCCCAAACCCCTGTCTGCCCAGAATGGAAACCGGGTCTGTCCTCCTCCTTTTCACATCATTCTTCCCTCTTCTTTCCTTCTGCTGTCACTTGACTTGCTGATTAAATGGACGTGGATGCTTCAACCTCCTCCATGTGAAGTCCAAAGAGCAAAGCTTAGTAGATGTTTCAATTGGCTTGAGTAACTGGCTAAGACTTTTCTCATCCTTTTAAAGCAAATCAAAAATAATTTAAGACCTTATATTTTTTTTTAAAAAGGAGTTTAGGAAAAAGGAGGCTCTATTAAATGTATATTTTCAAAAGCTCAAGTCCAAAAAATTGGTCTCTTGGGTCTCTCCTCCTTTTCCAGCAATTGTTCCCCATTTGGGGTTTCCTTTGTTTTTTTAAAAAAACATTTTTCTCCTGTAAATGTATCCAGGAAGCAATTTGGAAGGCTTTTGTGCATAATCTAACTCCTCCGTCTTGGAAAGTGGGGAGAACGGCGTTATTTCTCTGACTCGCTCTCCGCTGTGTTTCCTGTTTGTACAAGGCCGTCCCCGAGGTGCTTGCCCTTTTTAGCTCCAGGTATAGGAGTCCTGTTCTCCTAGGACGAGGTCGGAGGCCGAGCTCCAAGAACACATCACGTTATGGAGGTTGAACTGCCATCTCCCTGCATCGTCCTGTCCCTTGCATTGCTGAGTGATTCATCCCTGTTCCTGCATGTTCCCTGACCAGCTCGTGGGCCCCCTGCCCTGGGCTCTCCGTGGCCTCTGCCGGTAAACAGGTTATAATGCTATTCGGAGGTGAGGCTCAGGTCACACCAGCGAGCTGCCCTTGTGTTCCAGCACACACCGCATAGGCTCCGTCTCTGTTCGGGTGTGGGTTCCCCTGTGCCAGAGGCGTGCCAGCCCTGGGCATCTGAAGCCCCCCTACAGCTCCTTTGTATCTTGGAGGCTGTTGGCTGGGATCCTCTGATAGAAGCAAACAGGCCATTCCTGCCGCACCGTTCTGTGGGGAAGTCTGTGTATTAACACCCCCAAGTGCTTTCTTCACCTGGGATTTTGAGTCGTGGGTTTGGGCTCTTGCTGGTGTCGTTGACGTTTTCACCATTCTGTCTCGCTCCCCGACCCTTTTTTCTAGGAATGCCTGAAAAGAGATGCCCAGAAAATAGACATATTTCAGAGGTTCTGGGGAAGTTCACTATTTTTAAAGTTAAAAATCACCTCATGTTTATTTTTCTTGTAAATGTGGATTTCCATCTGTCAGAGTTATTGAAGGCATGGTGCCTTTGTGGACTTCTTTTCCTTCTAACAGTCGTACAATAACTTGGCTGTCATGATCACCAAAAGCACCATGATTACCTTGTCACTATTATTTGTTGCTGTTTTTTTCAAGGGTTTAAAAACCTGCCATTTGCTTTCATCCTCCAGCCCTCCTATATGTACGGCGCTGCCCGGCCGGCTGGGAGTTACCGGGTGCGTGTGCTTCCCACAACCCCTTGCCCGCTCCTGCCCCCTCCACCCATCCCCACCCTCCGACTAACCCCCCCTCCGGCCCTCAGCGCGCATGCGCGCCCCTCCCCCACCGAACACCTGCTCTGAGTGCATTGGACTTACCTGTTTGCAGCCCTTCTGGGGGGTGATTTACCCCTTTATGTGGAGCTTAACACTTGCAGCCCTCCTTGGCCAGATCTGGGGTTTATTTCTCCTGACAGTTGACAATAGCTGGGGAAGACACGTGTTTGTATAGGATTGTTAGGCAGGAATAAAGTATTGGCAACATTTACTCAATCTATTGGCAAAAAGAAAGATAGCTTTTTATTGCTTTGGTAACCTTAACAGATATTAATACATTATGTTATATTATCTTGGAAATTTCCAGTTTTAAATACTAGGTACTTATGCCCTGCAGGAAACTTAAGTATTCAAAGTAGCTATACTCTTATTGTTAATAACTTTCTGAATTTCCATCAGATTGCACACTTACGAATTAGATGTATAACTGGTCCAGCAAACCCGCTGTGTCCTCAAGGAGAAATAGGGAAAATTAAAGTTCCATTCATGGTATTGTTAAGTTCCTATTTACCCTCAGTGATTAATTACATAGGATTTTCAAGTTAATGAAATGTTTTGTTCTCTAGTTAGCAGTTCTTAAAGAATTTTAAAATAATTGAGCTATAATCAACATGCTATTTTTATTACACAGTCACTTCATATTGGAGTAACTTTCTAAGCATCAACTGTGAGGATGCCATGAGAAAACTCAGGATATTTGAACTATCTGCTCGTATTAAATCTAGATTAACAAGTTTTTACTTAGCAAGGAATATTTTTCAGAGTCATAGATTTAAAGGATCTATTGGAGATTCCATTGCATGCCAGTTGGTTGACAGCAACTAAAACTTCTCTCTCTTGGACTTCTGCACGACCCTGTTTTTTTGCTGCACAGTCTTTGCCTGTGGAGGTGGTTTTGAGCCTTTCTTGCATGTCTTCCATCGTGATGTTTTTCAGGACGTGTTCCTGGCATGTGTCACTCTTCCTTAGCTTACATTTCAGTGTTTCCTGCGTGCCGATGGAGAGAGGAAAGGTGCCCTGTCCTGACAGTCTGTTTTCGTCACAGGCGTCTGTGTCGGATGAGAGCAGTCTCGGTGGGGCTCGGCGGAGCAGTGCCTGCGGTTCCCACGCTGTAAGGCACTTTCGTGTTTCCCGAGCTTTCTGCTGCATGACCCTGGGGTGACTCTCTCAGCACAGCTTCAGCCCTGGGAGATAACTAACCAGAGTCATAGGGAGGAAACACTGTCTCATCCCAGTTTTCCATGGTAATAAGGGTCATGGATAACATAAGTCATATAGCCTTTGGTGGTTAGTTTAATGTCCTCACTCATCAGTTTATGTTGAGGTCAAAGGGAGAAAGAGTCATCTTAATTGAGTTTCATCTGCTCTTTCCCTGCAACAAGGGATGAAGTGATCTTATAATAATAAAAGGAGTCAAAGAGTCAAAAGGGAATTCAACAGGCCACAAATTATTCTCACCTCTGAATGATCGAGGAAGATGAACAAATTTAAGGACTAGAATATTACCCATAAGGAATTTCCTTTTTTTATTTTGTTGTCTTTTCACCTCTTTGAAGGATTTGAAGTGATAGGGTTTCTCAATAAAGGTGCAGTAGTTGTACAAGAAATACTTGTTGAATGAAAAAGACGAGTGAATGAGTGAAGGATAAAGGTAGACAAAATGGGATCAGCCCATGGAAGTGAGGAAACTGGTTGACCTGTCCTGAGGACCAGTTGAAACTGGGCGTTGGACCCAGTCAGCCCTCCCCAGGGGCAGATGCTTCTGCATCCTGAGGCTCCTGCACAAATCCTAGAAAGATGCATCCACGTCCCACATGAACTATGATGGCTTAAGAAATACTTGAAAGTGCTTTTATAATTTTGCTTTTGGAAGTAATTGACTACTTAATTAATTGGCTAAATGATCCAGCTTTATGATTTATTGTATTTCTCCAGTCATGAATATTCAGGAATTCTTATGAAGTAAGCCAGGGTAGCCTACAGTTTTCTTCAGAATGTAGTTTTTATAAATATTAATTACAATAATTGATGTTACATGAGTTTTTAAAAATTTTTATTGGGGTATAGTTGGTTTACAGTGTTGTGTTAGTTTTAGGTGTACAGCAAAGTGAATCAGTTATACACATGTCCACTCTTTTTTAGATTCTTTTCCCATATAGGCCATTACAGAGTATTGAGCAGAGTTCTCTGTGCTATACAGTAGGTCCTTATTACTTATCTCTTTTATGCGTAGTGGTGTGTATGTGTCAGTCCCACGTAGCATGAGTTTTTGTTGACATCTAATTGAACACTTGCATTGAACAATTTTATATTGCATAAAATTTTAATGCAGTGGAACCCGCTATATTAAGTCTTTTTCCCAGTTCTTAAATATTTTTGTAGGCCCTTAAAAAGCTCATAAACCATACCTAATGGATGAAATAGCTCAGGCCTATAGGACGGATAAAATGCAACTAAATGATTTTCTTTTATCAGTAAGAGGCAGCAGCCTAATTCTTTAAGAGAATGGGTCTTCCCAGGCACCAAAGCAGAAATTCTGATGTCTGGCGGGATGTACGTCTCATAGATTCTCTTTACATGTTGCCTCTGTAGATGGACTTTTTCAAGTAGCTGATTCCTGACCTTCGGGGCACTGTGACAGGCATCGCTGATTGCTCTTTTGTGTAGCAGTTATTTGGTGCTTTAAACCCTCCTGTAGGAACTGCCTGGGCGGTATGGCTTTAGGGAGTTAGGAAGTAAAAGGTCTTCTTGTCCCGACAGCAGAATGCCTAAAATAGGGCTCACGTCCCTGGTCTCACACCAGGCCGAAGAAATAAAAGAGAATCAAAAGACATTTTTTTTCTGCACCTAACACTGCACTCTCTTGCAGAAGGAGCACACAGCATGCGTTTGCTGGATTAAATGGGACAAATTGAACCCCGGGGTAAAATCCCTCAGAAGAGATCTCTGGGCCATCAGCTGTGTGCCAGCCACAGATCAGCAGGCCTAGTGGGAGGGAAGGTTCACTGACCCCTCATCCTTTCCCATCTCCGCCCCACCCCCAGCCCTCAGGATAGCCCTGCACGGGGATGCGGAGTTCCCCACGCCCAGGAATGCTGTCTCCCCAGGCTCTCTGTGCAGCTAGGAGCTGTGGCCGCTGACAAATACACATACAAAAATGTGAGGACACTGCGCCTTGGGGGTCCCTCCTGTCCTGACCTGTAGTACTGTGAGCTGAGTCCAGGCTGACCCCAGGCCTGCCCAAGACAGTCCTGAGCCCACTTTCAGAGACTTGTCCCCATCTCCATTCTCCCAAGAAATTAGCCTCAGACACAGTATGTGTTTACAATTAAAGGACTAATTACAATTACAGTTAAATGATTAAATGACTAGTTCTTGAAAGTAGAACGGTTTTGCTTCAAAACCTTTCTAGTCTGTACCTTCCTTACCATTAGTAAGCTGTGTGCATGCTGTAGGAAGGACTCTTGGCCGTGTGTGAAGTGACCTTCTTAGTTCTGACCCTCTGGGAAGCGGTCATCACCACCGATGCCACCTGGTCCAGGAGCCGTGAAAGTTGTTTCTAGTAGAAAGTGACAGCTTGAGAAAAGCCCAGCTTGTATTCTCTTGCATAATCCTCAGAACCTGTGTGGTCAGTGTCTCTACTTCATGACATAGATGACAAGATATGTAACTTTCGCAAGGTCTCATGGCCGATAAGAGATGGACCCTGGACTCAGATCTTGCTGTTGAATAACATACTTCAGTCCACATTAGCCACACTGACTCCAAAGTATGGGCGACTCCAAAGGTGCCACATGGACCACAGTGACACAGACTTTACGCTTATTCTTTTCCACATGATCAAGTCAGATCAGATGATTTGAGACTCAGGAGTTGGGGAAACTTGGGTCAGAGATAAACCGTATTAACAACCATCTGTCATATCTCAGCACCGTAAACCAGGACTCGAATGACATAGGATACAGTAGGATTTGTCTACAGGGGGAAGTTTTCCTCTCTCTTGTATCAGCAAACCCAAAGGCGAAATACTTCTGCTTTAAAGTGCTGACGTTAGGTGTTTTCCTCTATTTTGAAAAATAAAGCTAAAAGGTGAGGCTAGTAATGCTGGTAGATTTCTTGCATGTGCCATACGTGGCAGTGATTCTTACACACAGTGTATGTACAGCTGTATTATCTGTGCATCTGAAATAGCATCTTGCACCTAAGTGTAAATACACAATAAATATTTATCCAACATAGGAATGAGTCCAGGCAAGATGGGTCTGGGGAATTTGCTCATCTTGACCAAGGCTATTTACAGCCTAAACTTGAAATGATTCATTCAACAAGTATTTCTCAAGTACCTACTGTGTGCCAGGCCTCGTCTGGTCGCTGGGGATTCAGCAGGGAACAAAATAGACACAGACTCTGCCCTGGGGAATTCCACTCTGGTGGAAAAACAGGCAAACTAAACGATGGTATTTACGATAAGGATCACGAGCGCCCCTGAAGTTTTGTGGCCCCATATAATTTGCAGTAGGAATGATGCCCGCGGGTCTCCAGGGGGCCTGGGGGCGGGGAGAGGACAGTCAGCACAGGCCTCTCAGACCAGCTTCTCAGTCTGCCAGTGTCTGTGGTCCTAAATGGTGTTCAAGTTCCGCCTCCCCTCACCCCCTCCCCCCCGCCCTGCCTTGTTCAAGAGGAAGGTAAGATTTTTTTTTTTTAAGGTCTCATGAAGTGCTTTTATTTTATGATTTTTTTCAGATATGTACATATTTTTTTTAAAACATCTTTATTGGAGTATAATTGCTTTACAACGTTGTGTTAGATTCTGCTGTATAGCAAAGTGACTTGTAGTGAGGTGGATGGACTTAGAGTCTATCATACAGAGTGAAGTAAGTCAGAAAGAGAAAAACAAATACCATATGCTAACGCATATGTATGGAATGTAAAAAAAAAAAGGGTTCTGATGAACCTAGGGGCAGGACAGGAATAAAGACGCAGATGTAGAGAATGGACTTGAGGACACGGGGCAGGCTTAAGGGGAAGCTGGGACGAAGTGAGAGAGTGGCATGAACATATATGCACTACCAAATGAAAAATAGATAGCCAGTGGGAAGCAGCCGCATAGCACAGGGAGATCAGCTCGGTGCTTTGTGACCACCTAGAAGGGTGGGATAGGGAGGGTGGGAGGGAGATGCAAGAGGAAGGGGATGTGGGTTATATGTACACATATAGGAAGGTTAGATTTTGTTGTTGTTATTGTTGTTAAACTGAACATGCATTTAGGGCTATAACAAATGTGAATACAAATCAAAGTTAAGAGGGCATAGCCTCCAGATACACGAGTTGCTGGTGTTTTCTTTACTAGAAGAGAGAAAGTTTAGGTAGATGGGTAGACAGACAGATGTACACGCAGGCCCCCAAATAGAAGGTCCTGTGGCACTTTAAAAAGCCTTGCCTGATTTTGTGTTAACCCTAAATCTTATTTTGTATTCACTTGCAAAGATAGTAGAGAAGCACACTTTTGCATTGCCCCAAAGCCAGCCCCGCCTCGTCCCGCTCTTCAGGTTCTGTGCTGGCAGGCAGCTCACGTTCTCAAGACCTGTCTCTTCCTCGTCGTGGAGGCTTTTCTGCACAGAAACTAGGTGTCCTCCACACCCCAGCTGAACAGATGCTCTGTGTTACTTTCTTCCTACTAACCAAGAATGCTGTGTTCTTTTGATAGTGTGATTAAGTTTTGTGTTCTGAGTGGCCACATGTCTGATGTGCTGGGAAGACCCAGCCTCCTTTCCCAGGGCCGGCCACCGGCCGCACTAACCTCTCCTTCCTTTCTGGGCTGCGCCTGGCTGACCTCACAGCTAACCGGAGCCTTTGTCTCGTGGCCTCCGTTCTCCTTGCATCTTCGCTGACCTGTTCCTTTGTTTCTGTCTGCGTGTCCCGCGGCCAGCTGGGTGGGCAGCCCTCGGAGCACGGCGGCCACTTCAAGTCCAGCTCGCGCACCTCCTCGAGAGCCAGCTCGGCGCGGGCCAGCCCAGTGGTGAGTGGGCCTCTCGCTCTTGCTGCTGTCCACTTCCTTCCTTCCTCCCTCCCCCTCCCCTTGGACCCTTCACTCCTCTGTCGCCTAAGAAGACCCCTCCACCTCCAAACGCCTGGACCGGGAGAAAGTAGGAAGGCTTTCCATGATTTATTTCAGGTCTAAGCAAAAACAGGATCGGGGAAGATGCTTCCAAATTTAGAAAATGACTATTCAGTGAGATCAGAATTGCACTGCTCAGTTTGTCAAGGACCGTCTAGGAAGCTGCTGACAGCGCATAAGAGATGGGGGTCTCGCTGGGAGGAGGGAACTTTGCGCAGTGCGGGAGAAATGTCGCCATGTGCCTGGATGTGTTGTTTTTATGATTTAAAAATTTGAAGGCTTTTTTTGTATTTGTCCCAGTTAACTTATTTTTTTTAAATTGGGGTATAGTTGATTTACAGTGTTGTGTTTTAGATGTACAGCAAAGTGAATCAGTTATACATATACAGGTATCCACTCTTTTTTAGATTCTTTTTCCATATAGGCCATTACAGAGTATTGAGAAGAGTTCCCTGTGCTACACAGTAGGTCCTTATTAGATATCTATTTTATATATAGTAGTGTGTATATGTCAGTCCCAATCTCCCAATTTATCCCTCCTCCTCCTCCCCCCGCTTTCCCCCCGGTAACCATAAGTTTGTTTTCTGCATCTGTGACTCGATTTCTGTTTTGTAAGTAAGTTCATTTGTACCATTCTTTTAGATTGAAGGGTTCACTTTTAAACGTTTTGTTTGGAACGTTATCTGTTATTGGAGCCCAGCGGTGTTTTAGGATAAAGTACCGGCCTGCGAGTGCCACAGCACCCCTAGCTCTATTCCATCCCCCACTGTCCCGTTGGTCCTCTGTTCAGTGCCTGTGAAACAAACGACAGAGCTGCTCTCCTGTTTGTCACCCGGCCTGAGATGACCCAAGCTCTGCTTCCGAAAAGAAGGGGTCCTGCTACCTAGTCTCCATCATTTAAGTCTCATTATTGTGTGTTTTCCCCATGGTCTTTGGAATTTTAGACAATTTCACCGCATCTGATGCTTTGTATGAGGCAACTGTATTGTTCTCTTGACCGTAAGGGATTGGCAGGGCACATCTGCCCGGGGGACATTTGGGATGGGGGGCTGACACAAGGACCAGGGAAGGACGTTCAGTGGACAGGGCCTGGGCTGTGTGCCGAGCGGTGTGCATGCCAGCGCTGCACCACGGGGGCTGCCGCACCGAGGGCCAGGACCCCCCCTCATAGACCCTGGGGAGAAGAAGGTGAAGATGGGCAAAGTTGAACTTGGAGCTTGACTGTGGTTTGTAACTCACTTACACAACACCACAGTTAGACGCATCGATGTCTAAAATTCAGGAAGTGTTCCTGGTCATCAGAGAAGAGGCCGTGGGGCTGAGTCGCCCACTTGCACACATGCACCCATGGGGTGCTGCTGATTTGTTTTGTAAATTAGATGCAGCCTTTTAAAGCCAGGAGTCTTCACACCAAATGCAGACATCTGCTTCTTCTGACGACGCAAACAAAGGGATGGATCCCTTTTGCAGACTGAGCCTGTATTGCTGAATCGGGGGCCTCAGTCCCCCACACGCCTGCCCTGCTTTCCCTGACTCCAAGGCCAAGGCCAGAGCCATTCGTCACTGGGCTTGCCCTGATGCTTTCCTGCTAGTAGAGAAATGTTCTCTCCTCCATTTACACATCGAGGGTAAGAAAACAAAAGATAGATGAGGCAGGGGAGTATTAGAACAAGAGAGCCTGTTTCTCTGTGGAATTGAAAGCTGCCCCCTCGCCCCCCAGCAGTGAGGGGAATAGGAGAAGCCGCTTCCTGACCGCGCTCAGGTGGGGCAGGAAATGTGGGGTGACGGACACCCCCCAAAGCCCACTGCTTACTGCTCCAGCCAGGACCAGTCAAGCAGGGGCAGTAAGATATCCAGCTGTTCCATATCACGTACGTTCAGTGTTCAAAACCTGGCGAGTCGCTTCTTCTGCACGTAGCAGACGGGACTGAAGCGCAGCGTTTGTGAGCTGAGGGATCCCTGCTCCGAGGTCAGCAGCCCCCGCCTGCGCGGCCCTGCCTGCCTGCCTCCGCCTTCAGGCCCTTGCTTGTGTGTTCCCGACGCACGTCATCGGCGTTTTCCCACGATAGATCCGACGTGGAGAGCCCTCGTCCTCAGGCGTAATGCTCGCTCTCTGGCACCCACTTTGGGGAACATGGAAGTTCACGGTGGTCAGAAGAAGCTGAGGCCTGACCCCTCCTGGGCTCCCTGCCTGGCGCAGCTCAAGCGAAGCAGGGAACTGTGGGCCCGTGATGGTCTGACGTCTTTGGGTTTATTCCGGCATCAGGATGAAGTCACAGCATAGAAACGCAGTCTAGTTCCCCGGACGGAAGAGACTGAAACCAGATATGAATTCCTCTGTCATCTGCTTCCTAAATCTGACAACAGTTTACTCCCACAAAATGGGTTTAGTGGACACGAGGGGTGAACGTGCATCGTGCCCGTGTCCCTGGGGCCTGAGGACGAGAGGCGGGGGTCTCTTGGTAACTGGGGGGCCCGGCAAGACCTCCCCACCCTCCCTTGGTCCCTTGAGAGCCCTGGGTTTGCAAGACTCTCAGGGACTTGCCTGAGCTGATTTTTCAGTTCATTACACACAGGTCACCGGTTCCACCTCCTTTCTCCCCTGAGTCAGCTGCTCATTTACAACGGTCGACTGACTCAGGGTGGCGCGGTTAGTGAGCAGAGGTCAGCATCCGGGCACCTCACGCGGGTGTGGGGCGTCAAGAGCTGAGGACGCCTCTGGGTGTGGCCCTCAGGAGGCAGAGGCACCTGTGTACCGCGCAGGGCACTTCCACGCGGTTATAGTGGCTCCCGGTCCTCTGAAGGATGGAACGTGGGCAGCACTCCTGGCCTCTGCGGAGAGTCTGGAGGACGGAGCGGAGTGAACCCTCTCCTCTGTGCTTCCAAACCTCAGTCCTCTTCCACGGAATCTGCCCCGTTTCTGTCTTCTGAGCCTGGACAGTCACACCCCTGGAAAGGGCTGGGAATTTGCATTTTGGGCTTGCGAGACGAACAGTGTAAGTGGATGCATTTGGCCTTGTTGATTGCAAAGAGGCCAGGAAGCTTGTGCTCAGACTCCCCTGGTCCTCCTGCCTGGGAGGGAGGAGCTGCAGGGACAGGCGGTGCCCAGGGAGAGGCCCGCGGGGTGAGTGACCCTCCCCGCCTGGCCTCTCAGAAGGACGCAGAGCAGGAAGCGGGCAGGGAGTTCCAAGACCCGGGTTAAGATGTCACAGCTCTCATTCCGGGCTGGGGACACCTGGCCAGGCACGTAGACTTCCTGAACTCCACCTGGAAAGACGAGTAATGATATGCTTGAAAAACAAAAACAAGAAAAGATTTGGGTTGATAACCTGCTTCTCCTGGCCGAGTTTTCCAGGGCTGTGAGTGTTGTCCACTGTGGCTCGGGGAGAACGATCCCGCCTGGTGATGCATCAGGAATATGGTTCCAGGGGGTGGTACGGGTGAGGGCAGGGGGCAGGGGCCTCTCCGGGGAGGAAGTACGAACTGGGGCAGGGGCAGCCCTGGGAGGCTCTGGGTGTGGGATGTAGGCTGGTGCCCCAGGGGGCGGGCGAGGGGAACGCTGTCCGAGAACAAAAGTAACCAGAATGAGGGAAATGATAGCTTGTCCCACTTTGAGAAAATAAAGGTACCTCAGCATCCAAAGACGCGAAGTGTGCCCCGCCCCCCGGGTCCTCCAGCCTCGTGGGGAGCAGAGAGGGTGCCCGCCCCATCTCAGAAGGGCATATGCTGTTGGACCTCATCTCATTTTTCACATTCTGTAGGTGAGCCCTATTTTCTTCTCCAGAATCTTCCTCTTAAGGAAGTTGGGGTCCGTTCATTCAGCCAGTGTTTGTCGAATATTCTAGGCACAGGGCTGCAGTGGTGAAGAAACACACCTGCTCCCCTCACAGACCCACAGGCTGGAGAGGCAGACCCCAGCAAATGTGCGCAATACAGTATAGAACTCAGAGCACAGGCTCGAGGGAAGAAGGCAGGATACTTCCAGGGAGCTGGACTCGGGAGTTTGGGTAATCCAGGCCCGGAGGAGAGCCTGGCAGAGGGCCTCGCCTGGAGGGGCCGACGCAGCTGTGTCATCAGGCCTCAGAACCCGGTGAACCTGCCGGGTCACGGAAGCACCGGTCAGGGGTGTGCTGCGCGGCGCCCAGGTTCACGTGCCAGTGTGTTTTCAGAGAAGCATTGGTGGTGAACAGGAATCTCAGCCCCATCTGAGTTAGAAAAACAAAAGACTGTAATGACTCATGTTTTGTGTCGTGTGAAGAGGTGGAAGCAGGAACCAGGTGGAAAAACAGGTCTTGAATTATAAATACAAGAGTTCAAGGACCAGTCATTCAGGATGAGGTCAATATTATCGGACTTAAAACCAGAAATTTCCATTCTAATGGTAGCTTCCACTGCTGTTTGTATCTGAAGGAAAATTACCCTTAAAATGGGTGTTTTCTGAGCAGCGTCCAGTACTGTCAGTTGGTTTCTCGAGAGGGACCCCGTGATGACACTGCCTCCGTGATCCCATTTCCCATCTGGGGCTTGGGGCACCACGAGGAAAAGTCCCTTTCTCCCTGGCCCCTTTGCTAGGGTCTTCCCACGCCCACCTACTGTACTCTGTCTCGAGGAAGGTGGGCAAACCAGATGGTGATATGGAAAACTTGGAGTTGGAAACCTCACCAGACATTATATTTAAGTGAGCCTAAATAGTATGCTCATTTAGACACGATTTTAGAAGGTTGGAATTAATAAAATATTTAACGTGCTACGTTAAGTGTTTGTTTTTGAAAGGAAGAGTTGCCATAATTTAAAAGTTCACAGAAATTTTTTGGAAGTGACTACCTCCCGTAGGTTTTAAAAGATGCCTTTTTATACACTCCATTGTGATTATAAAATACTGGTTTGCATGTTTCATAAGCCTGTTACTATAAAGTTTTCACACTGACCTAAAACGTTTAGTATTGCTCAGTAAATGAGAGTAGGAAGGCTAACAGGCTGCAAGATCTGTGGTGCTGCCGCCCTTCCTCGGATAAGAAGGCGATGTCCACGAGGTCCCGTGGCTCGTCCGGGTCCCGTGCTGCCGTGGGCTGCAGCGTGTTGGGGCACGTGTGGTCCACGGCGTGCCCTGGGTCACATCATGCAGCAGAAACGACAGTGTTTAAAAACCCTTCCATCTATTCTGTTTCTTTGTATATTATTTTCAGAGGTAAAGTACTGTGCTTTATGTCAAATTAAACTCACCGTCAGGGTTACTTATCTGTTCTTTGTTAGGGGCAGTGAGAGGTGCCCTGCCCGACCAAGGCTCCGTGGGCCGGTCCCACTCCGCTCGACACAGGCTGCCATCTAGTGGCAGCCGGTGGGGCTGCAATGGCTCCATGCTGCTGCACGGCTTTTCTCCCTCCCTCCCTCCCTCCCTTTCTCTTCCTTGCCTTGCCTTCCTTCTTTCCTTTTCTTCCTTCCTTCTGTTTTATTGAAATATAGTTGATTTACAATGTTGTGTTAATTTCTGCTGTACAGAAAAGTGATTGTTATACATATATATATTCTTTTTCATATTCTTTTCCATTATGGTTTATCACAGGATATTAAATATAGTTCAGTTCCCTGTGCTGTACAGTAGGACCTTGTTGTTTATCCATTCGATATATAATAGTTTGCATCTGCTAATCCCGAACTCCCAATCCATCCCTCCCCCAACCAAAACTGCACCACTCTCCATGGGGCTCCGCGTACTTCTTAGGTTGCAGGAAGGCTGGCAAATACACATGTCCCTTGTCATTCAGAAAACAGACAAACGTCAGTCACCCTGATACATAAAATACAGATTGGAAACAATAGTCAAGCATAGATTGGCTCTAACTCTCATTGAGCGCTTAATTTTTCCCTCCGTGGTCTCTACTTAAAAACATGTCCTGAATTTTCACATTCTGAGTGCGTTATCTATTTCAGAACAAAGGCTTTTTTCAAACTACTTTTAAACTTTCTTTAAACTAAAGAGAAAGCTATGGTTTTAGGGTTTTTTCTCCCTTATTTGGTGTTTTGCAAATTACAAAAGCAGTGTTTGTGTTTATGGTGAGACAATGCAGAACAAAGCTATGCTAAAGGCCCCCAGGAAACCAGTGCTTTGGGGTCTGGTGTATAGTTCTTCTCGTCTTTCTCACAAGAAATACTACAAAAAAGAAAGTGGGGTCCTTCTTTTGTGGGCACGGATATCTCTGTAGGTGAACATAGGATTTCTGGAGCTTCATTTCTCTAGGCAATATTTATCTGTTGCTGATGAACAGTCAGGAAAGACAGTATTTAAACTGCAGAGCAAAACAGCAACAAGCTTCTCACGGTAGCTTCATAGCCTGTTCAACTGAATCTTCCCTTTCCACCAACAGTTAAATTACCCTCTTTATTTTCATCTCATTAATATTTGTTCTGTAAACTAACTTGTTCTAGGGAGTAAAGGCCTTGTGTCCAGGAGATCTAATGAATGGATTCTGCAGCAGAGCAAGTGCTAGACAGTTAGCTTTTCCTTCGTTATTTGAAAATTTCAGGAATCTTTGTATTCCCAAGTGGAGAGGAGACCCACACTTGAAATGCTAAAATCATCCTCATGACTCAGAACATCGGTCCGGGGCTCCCTGGGGCTCTGCCAAGGAGGATGAGAGAGAACCATCTCAATTGTAGGCCATCTACAGATGTTCCAGAATATCTAGTTAGGCTGGTGTGACATGCACATCTGAAAAAATATATAAGTTTACACATACTAAACGCACGTGCCAACAAATGGCAGATGGTGTGCGATATGGTTGTGAGTGAGCTGTCTTTATCTAACGGGCTATGACTGCCACATCGAGAGTGAAAAAGGATGCACGTGGCCAAGAGTGTCTGGAAATCTCCTGTCCTTGGAGGCCAGCCGGCTGTGGCCCAGTGGAGAGGAGAGTCCTCTGGGCGGAGGGAACGCCAGAATCCAAAGCCCCACCCGCCCAGGGGCTTATTTAGCAAGCTGGGAGTGAGGCCAGCGCGGGTCACCCCGCTGGCCTGAGAGCTGCAGCTCCTTCATGTCGTCTCCTCAGGACAAGAAGGAGACTGGTTAGCTGAGAGTAGAAAGTCCTTGCTGAAGACCCACATGTGAGCTGGGTGCGTGAGACCAGATGCAGTGGATTTGGGAGCCAGACCCGGGGGCCAAATTGGATCTGTCAAGCAGAAGACCCTTGAGCTTGACTCTCCTGAGCTCAGAGCTGGTTTCAGAAGTTGCCTTCTTTTGAATTAATCAAGTATTTTGTACGATTCCATCTGATCCCCTTGGTCGGCTGATTAGCTCTCACAGTTTGCTGTGCTATTCTAGCGGTTACTTCCGGCATCCTGCCCTTGCAAAGAAGGTTCGAGGAGCCTGAAGGAGAGAAGGTGGCAGTCAGTGAGCCTTCTTGGTGGGGTACAGGATGGTGAGGATGTGAGCATCCAGCCCAGCAAGGGCCCAGGGTGGGCAGAGGAGAGGAAGTGCTCGTCTTTACAGGAAATCACCGCCATTACGGCATCCTGACCTGTGCTTAGCGCCTGCACCCACACGCCCCGTGCATGACGACGTTGTGGGCAGTTGACCTGTTCGTGAGCCGCGCTGTGGTGGCCTTGGACCCAGACCCGTTAGGATTTGTCCACCTGCAGTCTGGATGGTCTGTGGCGTAAGCAGTCAAGGGTGACCGCAGGGTCCCAGCTCACTCATGAGGTCTCCTGAATCAACGGTGTGATCCCACCCGTCACGGGCATCGTCAGTTGACTCCCTGGCCATCAAATTTAAGAACCTCTGAGCTACAGGAGGTGGGATTGGAGGCATGATGGGAAAATCCAGAGAGTCTGGAGACAACTTGGTGCAGGGTTCTCTCGCCCTCTGGGACCTTTCCCATGGGCTTTCAGAAAGGAGCCCTCAATGTGCCAAAAAAAAAGAAAAGAGAAAGTTGGCCTTTCGTTGGATGCTAAGCAAAGAAAGAAATAGCACCAGTGCAGCCTCAGACTGTTGACCCCAACAGACCCTCACAGGGCAAGGGTCTCCCATAGGGTTGAAGCAGATGTGCTGTCTTGGGGCTCTACAGGCTGCTGGGGGTCCCGCAGAGACCCCTGCCTGCAGGAGGGAAAAGAGAGGATTCAGAGACAGTCCAAACAGGAAAGATTTTGAAAAGCCAAATTCTTGGGGTCCCCCTTTTCACCCAGCAAATTCTCCTGTACCGTCACCCACCCCTAGCCAGCTCCCCACATCTGGGTGTATATCTCAAAATGTTTAAACTAGAATTTTCACATTGACTCAGTTACTCAGGAGCAGTGGAAAAACTGCAGTTGGCTCCACTGCTTTCTCTTGCTTTGGAGACCAAGTTTAGTGATAGTCAAAATTACAACTCTGTGTGGTTGCATCTTCCAGCCCCCAGAACCATGGTCATACTCTCACGTTCCGATCATAGTAATCGTGGTGGGTGAACGAGGCTGGTGCCTGTCCTGTCCCACACTGTGTCCTGCACACACGTAGAAACTGGTCAAGTCATCCTGTTCAGATTCAGTTCATTCACAAATCATCTTCCTGTGGAAGTTGTGAAAGTTGAAAAACCACACGGCGAAATTCAACCAGGCTCACTGAGCTGCCCATGGGCCACCGCTGTGACACCAGCGTATCTGAGAGTCTCATGGCAAAGGAGTGTTTAAAATCACAAAGGAAGCTGATGATTTATTTTATTATTATCTTACCCCCTAAATCCAGATTTTCCATTTAATGCTTTTAAGTATTTAACATTTGTCCATTTTCCTCTCCAGGTTGAAGAGAGACCAGAAAAAGACTTCACGGAGAAGGTAAGGAATTTCTGTAGAGCTTTATATTGTGTCATCTATAAACCACGAGGGTCCCGAAATTTATGGATGAAACTAACAAGAAAATATATTGCTTGATCTTTTTTTTTATTATTATTAATTTATTTATTTATTTATGGCTGAGTTGGGTCTTCGTTTCTGTGCGAGGGCTTTCTCTAGTTGCAGCAAGCGGGGGCCACTCTTCATCGCGGTGTGCGGGCCTCTCACTGTCGCGGCCTCTCTTATTGCGGAGCACAGGCTCCAGACGCGCAGGCTCAGTAGTTGTGGCTCACGGGCCCAGTTGCTCCGCGGCATGTGGGATCCTCCCAGACCAGGGCTCGAACCCGTGTCCCCCGCATTGGCAGGCAGACCCTCAACCACTGCACCACCAGGGAAGCCCTACTTGATCTTTAATAAAGAATTTCACCATGGGGTGAACAGGACTAGTGGCTGGCTCACCAGGCAACACACAACCTCTGGGGTCCCCGCGGGGGCCACTTCCAGTGTGTGTGTTAAACCTGCAGAACAGTGAAGGAATTCACGATGGGCCCAGCCATGGAGCTTACAGTTAATCCAGACAAACCCCGAGCATCCGTAAGGCCCCTCGAGGCGAACCTCTTTTTGTTGCTCACCATAAACCCACCGAAGATTTTCCAGTTTGGAAACTGAACTCAAGTAAAGGTCCCATCATAGTAGACTGAGAAATAATTTTGGTTTTGGCTGAAATCGCACTTGCTCTTTGCCACTTTGTAGGGGTCTCGAGGCCTGCCCGGCCTGTCTGCAGCCACACTGGCCTCCCTGGGTGGGACTTCCTCTCGAAGGGGCAGCGGGGACACCTCCATCTCCATTGACACCGAGGCCTCCATTAGGGAAATCAAGGTAAGTCTCTCTGCTTAACGCATGACCGAGAGAAACCTTCTGTGAAAATCAGTCTTCAAGTAAAAAAGGATTTAATTTGTAAAGTTCCAGCTCTTTCTTCTCGGTCTGGTCTCCCCTCCCTCCCATTAAGCTTGGTGTTCTAGTAACAGTAGGGCCCGGCCCGGTTCTGGTTCCTGCAGGGAGCCGCCCCTGACTTCCCCGCCCGGGTAGGGCCAGCACGCCTGCGCTGGGATCCCTCAGCCCCCCGGCCACACCTGGGCGAGACCCCCCCCCCCCCCACGCTGCCCTGAGGCGCTCAACCACCTCTGTGCACAGAGCAGGAGTGGACATTCCGCCGTCAGCGTTGGAAGGTGCTGGACACAGATTACCCGCTGCTCCCGACGGTATCACCCTGCCCTTCACGCATCCCCCGCCCTCTGCCTGCAGCGTGCCCTTCCTCTCCCTTTGTAATAAGCGTAATATGCCTTCCGTAGACCCCATCGTGGTATCTTAGTGATTTTTCCTTCTCCCACTGGTCTGCGGACACTGTTCTCTGTTACATCCTCAACACTGAGTGCGTGACAGAGAAATGGGCCTCTGCTTGTTAAAGTAACTAGGGGCGTTGCATCTGAAAAGGAGACTGTGCAGAGGGAAGGCTGAGTCACCAGACCTCGTGTCCTCTGGAGAGAGCACCAAGGCCAGGGAGGCTCTTCGGCTCTTCCGGGTCAGATTTGGCTTCATTTACGGACGAGCTTTCTCGTAATGAAAACTGGTGAAAGGGAACCAGCCTCCATTGGTGCTACCTGAACAGATGGATGACATTTGCCAGGGAGGCCAGAGAAGAGCTTAAACATCAGGTCCGGTGGGACTAGGTTCCCCTGCAGATGCCTTCCAACTCCTGTGCTTTATAAGAACAATGTTTTGACTTCTGTTCCTGGAATGTCCCTCCCTGTGTGGTCCCTCGGCCTCCTGCAGCCCTTTGGTCATCCTTTCCCGCCTTGAAGTAGAGTTCGCTGCTGTGTCATAAGCTGTGTCTGGTCTTGGGTTGTGAGCATGATTCAGTCGTTCAGTAAGGATTTATTGCAACTCCAGCTCATGCCAGACACCAGCCCCTGGGAATGTGGCGGTGAACAAGACGGGAAAGTAGAGTCCTTGGGCTCTGTAAGGGCAGGGACAAGGCTTTGCTGATTTCTGTCTTCAGTATCTTACTGTATGTAGCACAGAGCAGAACTCAAAGAGCTTGAATGAACTGTTAAATATGAGTAAATTAACCTGTTCCATTTTCAGAAGCTCATTTACCTATTTTGTAAAATTGTGTAAAAATATATGAAGACACATACCTTTGATAAAATTGTGTGAAAATATCATATATGAGATACACCTAAAGTTTCATCTTTGTAGTGTTGAAATTCATCTTATTTTCCTTTTAACACTTAAAAAAAAGTTAAAAGAAGATTGCTGCTCCAACTACTCAAATAAGGAAACCGCCCAGAAGTAGAAAAGAATCAGAGAATCGCCTCTCCTTCTTTGTGGTCTCTGTCCATTTTTCCCTTTGACATCATTTGCTTTTTTTTGCCATTTCCCCCAGGAACTCAATGAGTTAAAGGACCAGATTCAGGATGTAGAAGGCAAATACATGCAGGGCTTGAAAGAGATGAAGGTACCAGCTTACGGAAGTGTGGACTCATGATATTAACCCAGCTTAACTTTAAAAAATCCTACAGAAGACATTCAGACTGCATGCTTGCTCTAAAGAGGCTCCAGACTGTAGACCTCAAAGTGGCAGGAGTGCTAGTAGCATGGGTGTGTGTGCTCATGGTTTTCCCAAAGGCAGCTTTGAAACCAAGACTTGAAAATTGTAACTCCTCATTAGCAAATGTTACTAACATGTTTCCTGGTGCATGTCTTGTACTCACCTCCCCACCACACCTGGCTTAAAAACAGTTTCTCATTTCCCACAGAAGCATACCCTACACTTGAAGAAGGGTTTTTGGTTTTCTTCACTTTCTGCAGTCCTTACATACAAGGAGTGCTTCAACTTAATTTGCTTCTCAAAACACCTGATGTCTCCCGATAAGGAAGTTCCGTTGCTGTGCTTTTGAAACACACAAATCATTTGCATACTGTGCCATTTTACTAAGCGAAGCAATGTCTGAATGTGTATCTTCTTGGATTTATTTGAGTAAATACACGGTACTTGTAGAAAGTGGAATTAACTGCATTGTGCCGACCAGGAAATTGAGTTACCAGGCTCCCTGGAAGTGAGGTGGGGCGTCAGGGACTTTATTCTCTGGCTTCACAGGGCAGCTCGGGCAGCTCATGAGTCTAGCAAGAGATGGTAAATCTGTTCCTTCCTTTTCAGCTCCTGAGAAAGTACCCCCAAACCAGTCTGAGTGCAGTATCCCAGGGGCACCAAATCACATGACTAATTAATCAGTTTCCTATTTGTCACCGCTCTTTAAAAAGGGGGGAAAATTAAGATTCTGGCTTTCAACTCCTGCTGGAGTTGGAAAGAGAGCCATGGAAGCAGCGCAGGAGTCACTGGTCCCACCTGAAATCCTTGCCCTGGTTTGCAAGTGCAGGCGAGAGCAGCGCTGGTCTCCGCAGAGCCTCCTGGTAGCACCTGACACACGCCCGACCCGCCAGTGCCCGCCTTTCTGTAGCTCAGGGTCCTTTGCACCTGGGATGCTGCTCTCTGTTCTCCCAGAGTCGTCTCCCGCTGGCCTGTGCTTCGGGATCCACACGCTGCTGTACTCTGTTGCCTGCCCTGCCGGTGTGTGAGCCCCGGGGTTGAGGGGGGCATGTTTACTTTGCAGGCCTCTTTCCCTGGTTGGCTTTTCAAAAGAATGAGCTTTGTCTTTCCGGGACATACCCAGTGAGGCCTGTGTACCTTGTTGAGTTTTCCTATGGGTTGAACATGTGAACTTCCACTTCAGCCTTTCCTGGTTCATAAGCCCCAATGGGGACAGTGGGCCGCTGGTGGCAGGAGTTCTACTCCCTCTCCCCAGCGCTGGCTCTGTCCCAGGTTCTGGTCACGTGTCTTGAGTGGTTACTTCAGACACCTGTACAACGGGCTACAGAATCAGATCCCCACAACCAGGGCTCTGCTGCCTCTGTGACCAGAGCCCCTTCCACCCAGCGTCCCCCTTGTCCTAATGACTGTAAATTATCTTCATCCCTAGACGCAGTTAATAACTAATTTCCTGAGTCATGAGAATTGGAGCAAATTGAAAAGGGGGACTTTTGGGGCATTTCAAATTGCCATGTGTTTCTTCTTCTGATTCATTTGCTCTAAGAAATAAAGTCTAAATTTAGGGCTGCGTTTTTGGAGGTTTTGTTAAAAATACTGAACTAATCTGTGTTTCTGTTTCCTTACTACAATTTCAAAAACATGACCTATTTTCTTCAGGACTCACTAGCAGAAGTTGAAGAAAAATATAAGAAGGCCATGGTTTCCAACGCTCAGCTAGACAATGAGAAGACAAACTTTATGTACCAGGTCGATATGCTGAAGGACATGATGCTGGAGCTTGAAGAGGAGCTGGCTGAGTCCAAGCGGCAGTGCGAGGAGAAGAGCAAAGTACGTGCTGGCGCGAGAAGGAAGGGTGGAGTGTACACATATGTAAACGCTGTGTGTGAGGACGGGAGAATATGGAGATATATAAATGGTATATGTAAGGATGGGAGAATATACATGTAAATGGTATATGTAAGAATGGGAGAATATACATGTAAATGGTATATGTAAGAATGGGAGAATATACATGTAAATGGTATATGTAAGAATGGGAGAATATATATATACACAGGCATATGTATATAAACGGTACATATAATTATAGTAGACTATGTATATAAATGGTATAAGTAAGGATGGGAGGATATACATATGGTATATGTAAGAATGGTAGAATATGTGTGTGTGTGTATGTATATATATTTAGTATATGGTATATACATGTTATACATGTGTATGTGTATATTTGTGTGTGGGGGGGGGTTTTTTTAATTAATAGGCTCTTTTTTTTTTTTTTAAAGATTGATTAATTGATTGATTGATTGATTGCTATGTTGGGTCTTCGTTTCTGTGTTAGGGCTTTCTCTAGTTGCGGCAAGCGGGGGCCACTCTTCATCGCAGTGCGCGGGCCTCTCACTATTGTGGCCTCTTTTGTTGCAGAGCACAGGCTCCAGATGCGCAGGCTCAGTAGTTGTGGCTCACGGGCCCAGCTGCTCCACGGCATGTGGGATCTTCCCAGACCAGGGCCCGAACCCGTGTCCCCTGCATTAGCAGGCAGATTCTCAACCACTGCGCCACCAGGGAAGCCCTGTGTGTGGTTTTTTTAAAAACAATAGTTCTCCACTTGCCCTGGAAGCCCAAACATCTAAGAATAAGAATACCATGCTCTTTGCTGAGGGACTTGCAGTATTGGTATGCACAATTTCAATATGTAAACTAGAGACAATTTTACTAGGAGGACATTTGTGTGTTTTGAATGTAAGGTAAAATCATAACCATGAAAAAACCTGCCTACGAAAGACCCAGCATGCTTGGACAAAGCACAGTTAGATGCTTCAAGATTTTCCTGTTAATATACATTTCTTCATTCTTATTTTGTTATCGCAACACCAGAGAGAAATAGTTCCAAGTATCAAGGATTTTAAGAAAATTATGTTCATTTGTTTTCTGCTGATTGGGAAAAGACACGGTTACTCCACTTGAGAATTAAAAACCTTCATTAACTTCAGAAAAGGGTAGAATCTTATTTGGGCTTTCATTAAGAACCACTGGAATTAATATGTTAACTTATGATATCAACAAAAAGCATGAGCATATGTTGAAATTAATGACGGTAGGCTGATTTGGTGAAGGCTGGGCTTAGCTGTTCTTTGTGAGACAGAGAGCAAGGAATACTTGTTTTTCATATTTTAAGGAATTAGTTGGTTTGTCAAATCCTAGAATATTATCTAATTTTTCAGAGTTGCTGAGATAAATAGAAAATTTAATTTGTGAGTGTCATTATCTTTTTTTTTTTCTAACTAGCTATATCCGCTAAATCCTAAGGGTTAAAGCCAAATACCATAACAACTCAAGGGCCTCCTTCTTTCACTACTGTGGTTGAGTTAGAAGCTAAAGAAGAATTTTGTCCATGAAGTTCCTGATAACTGAACTCTGAAACAAAGGAGAAACTTTTCATGAGACCTGATGTCATGAAAGCTTTCTTTGAAACTAATTCATAATTTAGGAGCAGAGAGCATATTCTGAACCCACTTGGGTGGAACAGTACTGTAACGCATTCTAAATGCTCCTAGAATGCCCTCATTTAGGCATCAGGAAGTAGACCAAGAAGCCCCGAATCTAATTCCAGAGAAGTGGGGTGATCCTGGAACGCTGACCCAAGGTGGGGACCATGGGCGAAGCAAAGCCCTACAGACATGTCTTTGTCACATCTAGGAGGGTCCAGTCACCCCCAGACTTCAGAAAGTGGGTGAGCACATGATGCCAGGGTGAGCTAAGGTCAAATCCCTTCTAAAATAACCGGTAACAAATCGAAGGAAGATGTTCCCTGCTGTTCTCTAAACTGCTGGCAGCTGGGTGGGCACCACACCATCGTTAGGGGCTGCGCTGCTGTGCTGAGCTGAGTGGGAGACAGAAGAGCATGTTGCCCGGTTCCAGGGATGAGTTTCATGCAGGGGAGGGTTGGACTGAGGGAGCGGCTTTGTGCTGACAAGGGCTTTGCTTCCCCCGCCTGTTTCTGTTTTGTCTCTGAGGTACAGAGCTGGCCGCCTACTGTTAGTGAGATAAACTTGCCAAGGTAGACCATCCCTTTTTGTCCCAAAGAGTATTCATCGACATATTTCAAACTCACAGATGATTTTATTACCGCTCTTTTGCAAAGCTGCCTCCTCCAGGCCCTCAGCAGGCAGCCTGGGGGGCCTTCCCAGGGCACGGCTTACCTGTAAAGAAATCGGGTCATACTGTCAGCTGCATCAACTCCTCAGGTTAATTTTTTTTTTTTGAATTTTTGGATTTTATTTTATTTATTTTTTTATACAGCAGGTTCTTATTAGTCATCAATTTTATACATATTAGTGTATACATGTCAATCCCAATCTCCCAATTCATCCCACACCACCACCCCCCCCCCGCCCCTTTCCCCCCTTGGTGTCCATATGTTTGTCCTCAGGTTAATTTTACAGTAGATCGTAGGGGTGTCTTCTAGAAAATCCAGAGAAACTGGTTCATGTTGTTAAAAAGGCCTTGAGGGCTTCCCTGGTGGCGCAGTGGTTAAGAATCCACCTGCCAATGCAGGGGACATGGGTTCGAGCCCTGGGCCAGGAAGATCCCACATGTAGCAGAGCAACTAAGCCCGTGCACCACAACTACTGAGCCTGTGCTCTAGAGCCCGTGAGCCACAACTACTGAGCCCGCGTGCCACAACTACTGAGCCTGCGCACCTAGAGCCCGTGCTCTGAAACAAGAGAAGCCACCACGATGAGAAGCCCGCGTACCGCGACAAAGAGTAGCCCCCGCTCACCACAACTAGAGAAAGCCCGCGCGCAGCAACAAAGACCCAGCACAGCCAAAAATAAAAACAAAAAAAAGTAAATAAATTTATTTTTAAAAAAGGCCTTGAAAACTGTGATGACATGGTAACAGGTAATTTGTTCCAGGTAAAGGTAAATCATAAGAACATGAACTAGAGTGACAGAAAAATGTGATTCCACTGGAACTTGAATGCTCTTCTCCTCCTTTATAGGAATTTGAAAGGGAAAAGCATGCCCACAGTATCCTCCAGTTTCAGTTTGCTGAGGTGAAGGAGGCCCTGAAGCAAAGAGAAGAAATGCTTGAGGTGAGTAGTTTTTCCTGTTTTTCTTTTCTGTGTTTTTTTCTTCTTTGTGTGTGACTTAGGAGCTTCTTGTTGGGTCATTACTAAAGCTACCAGTTTTCTTGAAAATTGAGTTTAGGCTAATTCTCTATGCCTCGCTTGAGGAGACAGTTCCTTTTATTAGTGAAGATTCTCATTCTTTGGTGGTTTTGTGTTTGTTTGAGGAGGTGTGGCAGACCAAATAATGCCCCCCTAAGATGTCCATGTCCTAATCCCTGGAACTGTGACTATGTCACCTTACTCAGCCAGAGGGACTTTGCAGATGTGATTAAGTTAAGGACCTTGTGATGGGAGATTATCCTGTATCATCTGCTTGGACCCAGAGTGATCCAAAGGGTCCTTGCAAGAAGGAGGCAGGAAAGTCAAAGGCAGAATAGGAGATGTGACCACGGGGGCAGAGGTCAGAGCCACGTGAGGAAGGAGCCACAAAGCAAGGACTTGTGGGCACATCTAGGAACTAAAGAAAGGGGGAAATAGATTCTCCCCTGCTCCGAGCCTCCAGAAAAGAGCCCAGGCCTGCCCATGCCTTGGGGACACCATACGACTCATTTTAAACTTCTGAGCGCCAGAACTGTAAGAAAATAAATTTGTGTTGTTCTAAGCCACTGAATTTGTGCTAATTTGTTACAGCGACAAAAAGAAACTAATACAGGCTTGAGTTTTTACTTTTTTAATTTGGTTAGAACTCTAGTGCCTGTAAGTGAGAATTTCACTCCAGCTGGTTTTCTTCCTACACTTGGAGCTGGGGAAAAGGACAAGGATAAAGTCCCAGCATCCTGAGAACGAACTCGGGATCAGTGAGAAAAAATGGTGCTGGGACCTCCAAGGGCACTTGCTGGCTCAGGGATTGTCTACACTTCAGAGTTTCTTCCCGTTTAACCCTGTATCTGCTTTCTTTCTATCTGTTCCTATTCTTCAGGAAATCCGACAGCTACAGCAGAAACAGGCGAGTTATATCAGGGAGATTTCTGATCTTCAGGAAACAATAGAATGGAAAGACAAAAAGATAGGGGTAGGATTCTCCAGTCTTTGAAATCTGTTCAAGTGGGCAGTCTGCTTAGCAAATTGAGTGCTTTCAGAATCTTTGGTTTGCAGAAAGGCTTGTATGAGTTTGCATGGGACCCCGTGGGACACAAAACGAATAAAAGAGAGACGACACGAACTTACCCAAATTGACATTTACTCCAAGTTGGAAGTGGACTTCCAACGTGGAGATTCTCCTTTGGTCAGCATTCCCGGGCTCCTTGCCCGCCTGGGAGCAGCCAGCGGCGCAGAAATCAGAGGACTGAGGAAGGCACGCTGGGCGGGTTCATGCGTGGAGGCTCAGACCTCTTGGAATTCCCTGTCCCGTGTTGCCTGGCCTTTTTCTGCAAGGGCTTTGAGGAAGCTGCAAGGTGGCAGGTGCTGTGCCTCACGCATCCCCACCTTGAGCCTCCCCAGGGAGATGTCAGCCCCTCTCCCTCCACAGGGAAAGAAGAGGCAGCCCATCTGCATTTAAGAGTGACGAATAGGGAGAAAGAACACGCTTAATAAAGTGACGGCTGTGCTCCGTGATGCCAAATGGCTTCCAAAACACGACGACTCACTCCACACGGCTCTGATAACAATCTCTAGATGCTGAAGCAAACGTTAGCGCCTTTGCATCGTGAAGCTGCACCTTGCCTTCACTTTGATATGCTCGCCGACGCTTATTTAAGATTTTGTGTGCATGTGTGTGTGTGCGTTGTGTTTGCTTCAGGACCACTTTATGTTTATCTGTAACAACAAACACCGCGAATCAACGTACAAAAATAATTTAAATTACTAAAATAGTTGTCACTGGGGGTTTGTAAACGTTTCTTCTTTTCCTTTATTTATCCCTCGTTTAAATGGGCGCATGGCTTCTGTCCCTTCTCCAACTATGCCGTGAAACCGCAGACTAAGCCAGGAGAGGGTGTAAAAAAGAGAGCATCCTTCAGAACGTTAATGTCTTTCAGGGAGGACGCACAGTGACCTGTCTTGGCTGGCGTAAACTAAGTGCAGCGCTTAACACTGCATTGTGTTTGTGTCTTTAAGCATAGTCTGTCGAATGCCCTGCCGATGTTAGCCTTTTACGTAGTAGAAGCCTCCTTCCTAGTCCTGCTTCTGAAGTCGTCTGCTCACCTGTGCGAATCTTCTCTCTCTTTGCTCCGCTACACACTCAGGCGTTAGAGAGGCAGAAAGAGTTCTTTGATTCCATAAGGAGTGAACGAGACGATCTTAGAGAAGAAGTAGTCGTGCTGAAAGAGGAATTAAAGGTATGAAGCCAAAGTACAGTTTTAAAAAATCCAGGCGACAACAGCAAATTCCAGGATTCTCAAGGGTGAATGTGTGTGGTTTGTGGGGTTCATTAATTTTATGTCGTTGATTTAAGTTCTGTTAATAAAATCAGATCGTGGGTTTACTGACCCCAAAGAGACGTGTGAAGTCAGTGTAGATTCCGTGGGATGTGCTGATCGCCTTTAGATGTTTATAGGCATATCTGATCTTGAAAGCAACTCTGATCAACTCTGATTTCCAAGATCCAATTTTTTTGATAGGCTGTCTACATTTTTTCTCAAACTCGCCAGTAAATTCTCCAGGACATTCCTCCAAGTTAGAGAATGTATTTCTTTCTTATATTAAAGTCTGGAACATAAGGACTTCTGTAGCTGAACAGTGGTGTGACTGAAGCTAGTTAGACTTGGAGACCCCGTGGATGGTGGGAAAGTTCTGTCTGGGCCACGTCAAGGGGGCTTCAGCTGCTGGCTGGAAACTGAGTAAAATAAACCAGTGGGCAGCCGCGGGCGGGGGTCAGAGCTCTGGGTGGACTCTTGGCACCGTAGAAGGCGGTGCTGAGTCTAGGGGGTATGGCCACGGGCTGGCGCGTGCATCGCCAATGGAAACATCCATGTCAGCTACTTATAATGAAGGGTCAAGGCCAGAGCAGTAAGCCAGAAGGGAGCAGCCTTCGAGCTCAGATTCTCAGTGCCGCTCCCGCCAGGGTATGAGTACAGGGTTGGGAATTCCTCCAAGCAGAAGAGAAGGAGCGATGGGCGGCAGGAGGGGGTGAGGGAGGGGGTGATCCCGGGTGACGGGGGCGTCCTGGCATTGTGAAGCGTCGCCGGGTTTAAAGTGTTTTGCTGTGTAGTGAGCACGAATTGTATTTCTTTTGAATATAACAAACCTTCCAGCCACCTTTCAGAACACGTACATATCTCTTTATCTCTGTCTCTCCTTTTAAAGAACACAGCCGGGGTTTTAGAGGTAAAGACCACTTTATAGTGATTTGCTTGATGCTCCACTTTCTGGCAGCCTACAGTGAAAAAGGATGCCCGAGGAAAGTGTTTTGTCACCAGCACATCAAGACGTGGATGGGAACATGTAAGGAAGAAGGACCCTTGGAGGAAGACATCCCAGATCAGTGTGTGTTGATAGAATATTTACAGGGGTGGAGCCTAGCGCTCCTCTGTCTCTGTAGAGTTTTCCTCGGCTTAGGGAAAAATAGGGGTCTTTTAAATTATTATTTATAAAATAGAGTTTAACCTAATATCACTTAGTGAGTATTACAATGAGCCTGTTTTTATTCCCAGAAACATGGAGTAATCCTAAATTCAGAAATAGCTACCAATGGAGAGACTTCAGACTCTCTAAATAATGTTGGCTACCAAGGTTCTACAAAGATGACAAAGGAAGAGTTAAATGCCCTCAAGGCAACAGGGGATGGGACGCTAGGTAAGTACTTGTTTTCCTTTGATCCTTGCATCTTCCAGTCAGCACTGGTTCACCTTCCATGCATTGGTAGAGTTGACATAATCATCACTGATCGATTAACAATCACCCAGCATGCCCTTCGTTCTGTCACTTCATGGGAACTTCCTTGTCAAACGATGCCATCACCCACGTGTGTTGTCTGGCATGTACCTCTGTTCAGTGCTCACCACCAGTGGCTTAAGAATATGTTTCTTTTGCTTCTCAAAGCTGCCAGTGAGACTGTGAAAACAAGGAAAATAATCTCAAAATTAAGTGACCGTGTTGACAGTTCTATTGTATTTGGTTTTCTTCAGTTATGTGCCAAACACGGCGTTGTGACTTATTCTGTTACAGAATTGTCAAAAGATCAGAATAGCAGAGCCATAAAGTAGGTTAGTTGACTGTATTTGCAAGCCAATGCTGCAAATCCTGTGCACCATTAAGCGTTTTGAGAGTCTGAAGTGCCTGTGGACAGCAGATGGACGGGGAGCCCTGGGTGTAGGCGAGATGGATGGGGAGCCGTGGGTGGTGAGTGTGGTCATTGCGGAGGGCTCTCCTTACCAACAAGAGTCTGAAAACGTCCGCCCCTTTGTCAGAGGTGATGTTCCTTTGTATGTCACATTTTTGCTTCTGAAAGAATGTAAATTGGGAAACCCAATATATTGTAGGAATATTTTATACAGTTTTCAAATATCTGAAAATATTCACCAATTAATATTTGTCGTAATATACTTGGCTTTGGGATAAACCTTCTGCATGTGGTGGGCCGCCTGAAGTTGTAGCCAGCAAATAAGGCATCGCTCGCAACCATTTCCAGCTTTTCACAGTGAGGCTGGGATAAGGTCAGGGACCATGGCTGTAGTTTCCATTTGGAAGGTTCTTCATGGACATGAAGAAACCTGTAGGCCCCAGCTTCCCAGGACTGGCTTTCTGGGAAGGTGCCTCATTACCTTGATGACTATTCAAGAAACACAGCTCTTTTCGTTGTGTCAGAGCTGCTGAGGGAAGATAAATTGATGAATGTCCATCCTACCTTTATGTTCCCTACGTGAGCAGCTAGAATTTATCATGCTGCTCTTGTTCAAATATACATTTTATAAATCCTTGATAACTGTTGTGTAGCAAACACTTGAAGAACAAGAAACATCGGTTTTGTAAGTGGTCTCCATGTATTTTTTGATCACATATCCCTGTAAAGAATTGTAGGAACTTCCCAAGATATATGCTTATTTTTTATTTATATCTGTGTAATATTTAGTTAATATAAAATGTACATTATAAAACATATGCAATACCAGAGATTTTTAAGGGGTGAGGAAAAGCTGACTCTGAATAGAATCCTGCCGGGCTCTCCATCTTCCCTGGAGACTGCTGGTCGTAAATTACCGAGCTTTGACTTTCAGCATCGTGGTGGTAGCTCATATGCTGCGATGTTGTTTGTGTGGGGAATCCAAAATGTAACTGTTCATTCCAAAGCAGCAACAGGCTCTTTCATTCATAATTCTTTGATCGCTGATTGATTTACATCTAATTAAGCGGTCTCTTGATCTGAGGCGTTCCCCTCCTGCTGTAACCGGCCCCCTTCCCTCCAGGAAAGGAGCAAGGTGTTGAGGGCACGGGCTGCTTCCCCAGGAAGACAGTGATGAGGGGGTGGAGGGTGGAGTTCTTTTTACCTCCATGAGCTATTTCAAAAGTGGCTTCCCTTGAGATTGACCTTGAGGCTGAGTTTCTTAAGGTGAACTGAATGTTTCTTTTAAAAATTATTTGAAAGCTGCTCTTAGAGCTGCGTGATATGCAGTGCAGTTTGACAGCTGGAAAAGTAGGAGTGGTCCCCGTGTGCATCCAGAAATGAGAATGGGGACCACGAACCTTCAGTCCTTCTGAACCCCCTCATCTTGCAGAGTTTGGCTGCCTGATCCAGAGCTCTTTCTTATTTGTTAAAACTTAACTTCACCTTTGAAAGTCAGTTCACCCCAGGTGGCACCGGCAGCCACTCTTGCCTTTGACACGGTGGCAGCGGCCTCCGCTGATCCGGCATTTGCTAACGCGATGGCTGCTTTGCCGCACAGAACTGGCAAAGGCTTCTGTCCGCGTGCTGCTCTGACGGCTCTCTCTCTCTTTAGGAGCGGGGTTGGCTGGGAAAGAGAACATGTGTTTGCGTTGTAATATATGTTGTGCGGTCAGCCACATCATGGGGTCCCTTCAATTTTCTCAATGGTCTTTTAGGCAGAGCCAATGAAGTGGAGGTGAACAATGAAATGGTGGAGAATGAGGGGAAAAGAGAAATCTTGCAGAACACTGAGCAAAGACCGCACAAAGAGGACCCAGGAAAGGACTCTGTGGACACAGAGGTGTTACATCCTGGTGACAATGCCGAGGACCAGAAAACCTCTGAAGACAGTGCCCCCTCCCCAGGAACGTTAGTAGATCCTGAGAACGCGGAACAGGTTCAAAGCCAAATTCTGGAGAACACTTCCTTCTTTGAAAACACACAGCAGGTTGAGTCAAGTGAGGTCATAAACAGTGAACTAGATGGTGAAATCCCAGGTCCTAGGATTGGGCAGGGCAGCAGTGATGCCTTGGATGTCAAAAACCAAAGTAAAGAATCTGCAGAAGAGTGGGAAAAAGAAAAGCAGGAAGATTTTGAAACCAACTTGGAAGAGATTAGCATAGAACCACGGCAGGAATCTGCTCCTTTGCAAATACCTGAAGTTGGAAGGGAGAGCAGTGCAGACACTGGGGAGCAGAGTGGGAACCCCGCAGAGGCTGTGCCAGAGGCAGGGCTCACTGGATCGGGGGAGCAGGTGGGCACAGTAGCCTCAAGTCCTCCAAGGGGTATCGATGACACAGTGAGTCACCATGAAAAATGGGAGGTAGATGCTCCAGAAGGCTTGGACCCAAGCTCAGGGCATGATTTAGAGAAAGAACTCACCAACCAGGAAGTAGCTGAGCCCAAGGAGGTCCCAAGTCAGAGCACAGAGGTAGGTGGGGAGAACAATGAAGAGGAGGGTAAAGGAAGAAAATTAAGGGATGAGAAACCAGTCAAGCTGGAAGTCCAAGCCATTCCTTGTTCTCCAGAAGCCAAAAGCAGTCCTCAGGAGGTGACAGGTCCAAGTACGGTAGATGCTGAAAGTGAACCCCTAGGTGTGAAAGAGCCCGATGAAGAAAAGAATGACCAACAGGGAGAGGCACTGGATTCGTCACACAAGAAAACAAAGAACAAGAAAAAGAAAAACAAGAAGAAAAAATCACCAGCACCTGTAGAAACCAAAGATGTTCAGAAAGAGTTAACATTTCAAAACCCAGATTTAAGTGAAGTGAAAGAAGAGCAGGTAAAATTTACTGACAAAAAACCAGTTGTAGAAGCACAAAATGAGGTCACTAAAAACCCAAAACAGAACACTGCGGTAGGAAGCAGTAAAAATGCCGATGGTCCAGAAAATCCTAAAATTGAGTTGGATGGAGGACTTAACCAAGACGATTTTGGTGTAAACACTAAGACAGGGAAAGCAGTAGCTGATGGAGACACGTTGGATTTTGAAGATAATACAGTTCAGTCATCAGGCACCAGTGCCAGTAATAAAGAATTAGAGGAAGGTGCTATAAAAGATGATTCTGAAGAAGATGGCACCACTCCCAGCCATCCTCCAGGTCCAGACAATGAGGAAGTGCCAGGCAGCACCCTGCTCCAAGACGAAGGTCCCTCAAAGAACATTAACGATGCCTGTCAAACAGAAGGCACAGAAGAGCATGTGACATCAGAAAATGTAGGTCAGACCATCAGGAAGGTTTCAGATAGCATTAGTCTAGAAAATGATGACGTGGCACCAGCAGGCGAGGTGGGGGACTTTAATTCAGAAAGCAAGGAAGAGATGACAGATGGACACGGGAAGGGCAGAAACAAAGAGGACTGTACCTTGTCGTAGGTTGAGGCGGGGTCTTAGGGAGGGGCCAGGACTGCACAGCAAGTCCAACTGTGAGAGACTCCACCGGTGAGACTCAGAAAATGGTCTAGGTTGGTATAGATGCACCGAATGGCAATCCACCACCAAGTTATCTAATCCTTGAAGCTATAGACTGTTACCTGTAGATTTCTATTTCATCACTAAGGTTATCACACAGATGAGAAGGACACTTCTGTTATTAGAGTTAGTTCTAATGGAGAGCATTCCAAGAGCATCGAACAATAATGTACACTGTTTTATTCCTGCTTAAAATCAGCATCAAAATATTTAGCTTTTGCCTTAAGCTGATATGAACGTGCATATTCTTGACCAAAAGTATCAGCATCTAATTGAAGTGACCAAATAGTATCCTGAGATTTCCACATTATGAGTATGATTTAAATGAAGGTGTCTCATTTAAATATATGTGCTTTCATATTTGATCTTGATATGTATAATATAACCTGTATGGTATTTTATTTAAAAGGTACATAAATGGCCAAACAGCCTATAGGTCACTGAGTGATGAGATTTGCATGTTAGGACAGTAATTAATCATGTTAGGGATAGCAAATAAACATCTTACAGCACTAGGGATAACTTACTTGCTTTTACCTCATATAAGGATTTTATCTCAGACCAACACTTTTGGATCTCATTCTTGAGGATACCTGAATTTATTTTGTAGGAGATTTTGACTTCATGACAATTATGTACCAAAGTCATTTTATACAAAGACTTTTTTTTTTTTTTAATTTTTTTCTGGAAGAGATACATGTTGTAATTGCATTTCCTACTGCAGTATTTGGGCAGGGAGAATCATTTCTAAAATTTATTTTTTTAACCTTAAAATTACTTCTCTTTGTATTTGTTTCATCATTATTCAGTAGAGCAAGACAAAAGGATGCTATTCTTGTGCAAACTTCTGATTAGACTCTAACAGGATATTTTAAATAGTTGAATCACTTGGTATTTTGGTATAAATATTTTCATTTGTTGTTTTTCAGTATATTCTTACCGGAAATTTCTTGTTTTGATCTTCCTGAACAAGATATATATTTTCTATATAAAGAAACATTTTAAAAATAATTGTAAAGTTAAATAAAAAACCATTATAAAATATTAAAATTACAGGGGAATGTACAGTTTGAATGCTGTTGACACTTTATGAGATCATATGACTTCGTATTATTGTTACAAGATATAATTGAGTGCAAAAGTGACCAATACCTCAACCAAATTTGAAATAAAAACATTTTATAATTTTACAAGCCTGTGATCACTCTTGTGCTGCTTGAATTCTGGCTGTGGCTACATAATATCATCTTTAATCTACTTTTATCTACTTCTGGGTTGCTAATTCTCAGTTGGGGTTCTATGGAGGACTCATGCGTAATATCCATTGTCAGTAGTGAATAGCTTCTCTCCCGGCATCTAGACTGGGACTAGTGTTGGACCATCCTTGAGTAAGATCTTTCCTCATAGAATCTCCTGTGGTCTGTGGTTCTGATGAAGAGCCCAGTTGAGAAAGGTCTCCATCTTGTTGCTTTGCTTACAGGTGCCAATGCTTAGAATGTTTTGAAGAGGATGATGAGAATTTCAAATAAACATTGACTATTTCTGCATAAGTGTCCTGAAGCAGAGGATAAGGGGACTGATCAATTCTCTCCACTTGTGTCATATAAATAGAAAACTATGGGACTTGCTAGAGAATCAAGTCCAAGGGCTGCAAAGGAGTTTAAAGTTGGTATCTCTAACTTTAGCTAAGCTGCTTTCATACCGGAATGCACATTGGGAAACAGCTCTCCTTCCTACTTTTAAAGGCCTCTGGGGAAGTGATTCAACAGCCAAACTCACTCAGTGGTGAGATCATCAAACCATTTTAAGTTCTTTCCTTTCTTTCCCATGTTATTCAACAGCACATTTAAGGGCATTATTATAGGCTTCCCATCCCTCCAGCCAGCCAGCCAGCAGTCTCAATTGTTCATCCCTCATTTAATCAATAAACATGTAGATCACTTCCTATATGGAAGGTGCTCTGCCCGTGAACAAGCACATAGGACCCAATCTCTAGTGGAAGCAGCAGAGAATTGGAAAGTCAGCAAAAAAAAGATAAGGATTCTGAAGAGCCAAACCATCCCTGATAATCTAAGAGCCTTCACTATGAACATCAATTACTCTGCTCCGAGGGCGAGATGATATTACAGCCCCACACAGTAATTAGTGTACACGCGAAGGCCCCTGAATTATCAAGAAATGGTTACCTTTGGTATATTCAGCGTAGGAAGGCGTGGAAGTATATAAGGCAATTTGGAAAGATCGCAATGTCAAACAATTCAGACTCAGAAAAGAATCAAAAGGTGACCTGTCAGCCACAACCCCAGAGGAACCTGGACCACTGAGGTTTCACTATAAGGCAGAACAGAGAAAAGCATCGATCACTGATACTTTAAATCAAAAAGCTGGGGTATTTTTCAACCCCAAACCAGAACACGCCTACTGTATGTAAAATGTTAATCTTCCTTCCAAAGTATGTAAGTATAATTGTGAGTTTCTGTAAAAAATGGGGAAAGGTAACAGAATTTTGAATTATAGGCTATTTTATAACATACAAAGGTTGGGAAGCAGTAAAATTTTTGAAAAGAGTGTTTAAGAATGGGATATCTTGCATTGACTACTTTCTATAACATTGAGTATTTCCAATTAATGGAAAACCTAATGACCTGAACATTTAAATTTCCACTGTCATTAGGACCCTGGAATGCTGCTTCTGAGTGTTTAGACAGTTTAGGGTTCCTGTTTTCTATTGATAGATTCCTTTTCTAGGAGACCGCCTTGTATGACGTGCCGCCATGGCCATCAAAACAAGGGAACACAACAGTAAGATTCATTCCAAATGTCCGGGCTCCAGAAGGAAAGGAAGGGGTGTTTGTGAGCGTGCCACATACAGAATATGTGCTTATTCAGTGTGCTGATCTTATATAGGGAGTACAGTCTTGCAGGAGAAAAACGCTTTCGCGCTCTCCCTTTCACCCTCTCTGCCCCTCTTACATCAAAGACGAACGAATTTTTTGAGGCGTGAAAGGCTTCAGCTGTTGGGCTGAACTGAAGCAGCAGCTGCTGTAGGGAGTTGCCATCTGTACAGACCTCTTCAGCAGCCTGGCCCTGTTCTGCCTTTTACAGGAAGGAGGGGCGATCCTGGCGTGGGAGGCTAGCCCTGGGGAAGTTGAAAACTGACCACATGGATTATAATCAAATTAAGTCAGGGCAAGGAGGGAGCGGAGAAGGGACCACACTCAGTGGATTTCTTGAGATGTCAGTCTTGTGATCATTATCTTTGCGAATATGGAGGGAGGTGACTTTCTCTGCCATGGGGAGAGGAGGCCCCGGATTGGATGAAATTAACCCACAGAATGAAAATTATCCTCCTGACAATATATTATTATGAGTAAGCTCCTTACCCTTACTGTGTCTCATTTTACTCTCTGAAATTGGGGTTAGAACCTGCCTTTTAGAGTGGTGGTGAGGATCAGACCCAGTAAAGCGCCGGAGAGTAAGTGCCGAGTGACCATGGTTGTTGCTGGTGGTTGACCTTTGCAGCCTGGACAGACGCGGTCACAACACGCAAGCCCCTCTGGAGCAGGGCTGGGGGTCCCGGTGCTTGCTTGCTGCCCCTGTGACTGTCTGTATGGCCTCGCCACTTTGTTTCTTGTTTCCCGGGTCTCTAAAGTTCACACCAGAAAGTGTGGTGGAATTTAATATATAAAAAACAGATTTTTAAAAAACGTAATCCTTTAACAATGTTACTAAAATAACTTTAATTGCCAATTGATTTTAACTTCCCAGTGTAAAAGAAAACTCTGAGTTTGAGATAGTGTGACTTCATCTTCTTTAATGCTGATCATTTGGGTGTTAGAGACCAATGATGAGCAAGGCTGTTTAGTGCGTATAGGTTTGCAGCACTCTTGCTCAGTATCACAGGAATTACCAGTCATGCAACACTGTTCACTTCACAGGTTAGACTTGTTGACTTTAAAGACTGTAAAAAAAGCAGCACTCAATTTCATTTCTTTCTTTAATTTTTTTTTATTGAAGTATAGTTGGTTTACAATATTATGTTCATTTCAGGTGTATAACATAGTGTTTCAATATTTTTATAGATTACACTCTATTTAAAGTTATTATAATATAGTGACTATATTTCCTGTGCTGTGCAATATACCCTTGTAGCTTATTTATTTTATACATAGTAGTTTGTACCTCTTAATGCTCTACTCCATCTTGCCCCTCCCTCCTTCCCTCTCCCCAGTGGTAACCACTAGTTACCATCTGTGAGTCTGTTTCTATTTTGTTATATTCATTCGTTTGTTTTATTTTTCAAATTCTACATGTAAGTGATAACATATACTGTCTGTCTTTCCCTGACTTATTTCAGTGCTTATTTTCTTTATATCAAACAATTTTGCTTCTTTCTTTTTTCCAGTTTCCTGAAACTATTTAGTTTTAATCTTCTCCATTTCTGCTTTAAAATTTCTCTTCCTTAAAACTTCCATTTGTCTCTCTCCATTTTTCATATTTTCACTATAAGACTAAAGGTCAGATTGCTCTTGTTTTTTATTGTTAGCACTATTATTACATTTTAACATTTTTTTTACTTTCTGTCTAAGATATTTGAAGTCTTCTAATAGAAAAAATAATAATAAAATTGTAAATAGATATGTGAGCCTCAAATCACCTTCTGTTATATTCAGTGTTTCTTATGATGCCTGTGGTTTTTGTACATAGGAATATAAAATATACAAGATAAAATGAAAAGTGATATTGAATGAGAGAGCCAGGTTTTTAATTTATTTTTAATTTTTGTTTCAGTGTTGGGTGCATTTATGGAAGGGACAGAGTAAAACATCTGTCAGAAGCAGTTTGCATGTAAATTAAAATGGAACTCAAAAGGATTATAAATGTATCTTATACATAACATTTTCTATTTTCATTTATTTTGTTATTGTGCCTTTCAAAATAGCAATTTAGGATGTTTGGAAAAACAATTAGCGAAAACACGTAACTTGGATTAGAATGTGGATAGATGATTTTTTTAATGAAAACAAAGGTGCGTTTTGTATGAATTATTTCCATTTCACACAGCTAATCAAAACCTGGGAAGAAGAGCCTCAGACCAGGAGTCCGGTCTGACTCAGAGGGCTGTGTTTAGGAAAACGGTGGGTGCAGGGGTTAGGGGTGCAGCCCTGGGGCCTTAGGAAAGCTGCTGGGCCTGGGTCCTCATCTGTCGAAGAGGGATGTGGCAGCAGTGCCCACCTGGAGGGCTTCGCGGGAGGTGGTGTGAGTGGCTGGGACGGTCCCTGGCACACAGTGAGGGCACAGCACACTTGAGCGCCCACCACCATCACGTCGTCCTGATTTTGCCTCGAAACTGGTGTAGGATTTTGCCCCTAAAATCCTCCCTGGGTCTTGGTTTCCTCTCTGTAGTCTGGAGAATGTTTTACTCAATGCCCCTTCAGAGAGATGTTTGGGGGATTTCTAGGTGCTTACATATATGCAGACTTCGATATCTGGGGTGGGAAGAATGACAGAAACCTAAGTTATTACTGCTAATTATCCTCAAAAGAATATCCTCAAAAGAATAGCAACAAGTGGGTTACGGGATGTGTTGTCGGCACACTTAGGGTTCATAAGCAGAGTCAGAACTCTGACATTGGTGAGTCTTTGAGAGAAATGAGGAAGGTCGACCCTTGGGGGATGGAAACTTGGAAAGTCAAGGCTAACGAAAATGCTGGTGATATTTGATCCCGATTCTCAGTGTGTTTGTACCTTGCTAATGATGTTAAACCGTGAAGCCTTGTGAGATCTTGTGTTGCAGTGTGGTTTGGCCCTAGAGCTCTTGCATGCTAACCCAGAGTAGAAGATTAGCCTGTTTGCATGCAGCCGGATGCTGCCCTGACGAGACAAGCATGTGCGGGAGGTTGACGCAGTTCACCCCCCTTGGCTGAATTCCTCCCCCATCCTGTCTGTGGCCTCATTCGCTGTGGTACGTGTATAATACCTTCATCATCAGTTTCACTAACCCCAATGCTCCTTCTTCAGTATAGCAACCTGCTGAAAGGGGCAGTCCATGGAGTCACCTAAACCTGTATCTTTCTGATTTCTTTAGATATTAGGTTGAAAAAGCTTGTTGATGAACGGGAATGCTTATTGGAACAGGTAACGATCTTTTTATTACTTTACGGGTTCTGGAACGGGGCACCTGAAACCGGGAACCTTCCCATTCTAGCTTCTTGCTTCCTCAGGAAACCCCTGATGCATCGTGGCTGAAAATAATTAGCAAGCCAACCAGTGTTCTTAATGTTCTTATCCAAGTAAAAGATCAGAAATCATATCAGATTTAGAGAGGATGCCCCAAAGATTCAAGGCCATGGTCTGAAGTTGGTACATGCTACATGAATTGCTGCTTAAAATAAAGATTTATGTAGAAGGCCTCGATTAAGCCTTGAGAGGCAAGGGTGTTCCCCAGACATTCCGACACCCTTCCTCTTCCACTGGCCCGTAACAGTCAGTTTTGTAAATCTCTCAGTGATCAGCACCCCTGTCCAGCAGGTATTTCTTTGTTACAGCTGATCCAAGTTGTTTTAACTATAGTTTACCTTCCTTGATCTCTTCTACCTCAAGAAATACTACACAGTTGTCCTATTTGGTCTTTTTCATATGCAGGGTAGTATTAAATTATTCCACAATCACTTCCTAAGGAAGCTCGATTTCTCTCATTTTCCCGCGTAAGCCTAATCAAAGGTATTTGCCTCGCTTTTCACAAGATCTGAAGATTTCTCTCAAAATTGGGTAAGGCACTAAATGTGGTGGGAGGATTCTCATGAAGTGCCTGTGATCTTTTAAAAACATGTGTCCATGGTAATTCTGTACTTGTTTTCTTAAAGCAGCATGCACCGATGGTTTGTATGTCACTGGGGCTCTGCTCTGCTCCTGTCGGTGCGTGGGGGGACTTCCAACAAGTCCGCAGAGATTAGAGGTTAACAGAACAAGGGCTGGGAGACACCCCATTACACAGCAGAAGATTCTACAGTCACGGCTGTTAAGTGCAATTCCAGCTACTCTCTGTGCGTGTGTCTCTCTCAGAGGGAAGAAAGCTATGCAGAGGCCAGCTCTCTGCAGGTGGCAAACCTACAACCTGTTTGGGTTCTGTCAGGGACAGCGCTGCTGTGCCTGGAAGGCTCCAGGTGGCCCTTCCTGGCTTTTTAGTGAATAAAGCAAAGGTGAATCGTGTACTGATTTATGAACTCATAGATAAACACTCAAAACTGTTTTATGGAAAATCTCCTCCTGAATTCGAGAGGAACTTCAACCTTAGAAATAACTTCTCACCCAGAGTTACAAAATAATGCATGCCTGTTACAGTAAACATAATTCCATTTTCATCCTGTATACTACTATTACTTTCTGAGAAGAGTACTAACTGGCACAAGGTTTTTCATTTATTTATTTGGGTTTGTTCCTTTATGAAACGGGAGAGACTCCCCCATCTTCCTGGTGGATTGTAATGTCTTACTACATTTCTCTCCTGCTTCATTATGGAACCCTTGTCTCTCTGGCCCCTTCGAGACACACGAAATAACTGCAAGGCAACATCGGATTGTACTTAGGGGGTGTGGGCTTTTACGTTACATGCAGCTTCCTTTCTGATAGGCTCTCGTCTCATTTAGAATAGAGAAATTAACGTGCTTTATTGATGGATGTTTTCAGATTAAGAAACTCAAAGGGCAGCTGGAAGAGAGACAGAGGAATATCAGATTAGACAGTCTTCACCCGGAAGATGGGGTCTTACAAAACGGGACGGACGTGCATGTGATGGACCTACAAAGTAAATGTCAATCCTCGTGTAGAAGAAATCCCTTTGCCATTCGCGATTTTTATTGTACTAATGCGGGAGGAGAAAAACTATCGTGGCAAGGAACGGCCGGTGTTCCCAACGTCCCCCCAAAAGCCCTGAGTACAGAAGCACAAAGATGTTTCCTTGTGGGCTAGAGCAAGGATGGGCAGGTGGGCAGAGCAAGGATGTTTCTGTCTGAGCCTAAGAAACAGAACAGGTGCCCCAAAACGTGCACCAAGGTACCACCAGCTGACACGCTGCTAGAAACCACGTTTACTACGCTGAATACAGTCTTTGGATCTGCTGATTGTATGGGGAAATCGGAAGGTATTTTTCTGTGCCAGTCAACTAGAAAGAGGCTTACGGGGACAAAAGCAGGCCCAGCCTCTCTCCCCTTCCCCCCTCCCCCTACCATTTCTTTGCCTTCTTTGCTCAAGGGCGCTCTCCCTGCTGCGGAGAAAGAGCGCCTCCTGAGTTGTGAGGCCACAGGTCGGGAATTAGAGATTGGCAAGACGATTATAAAGTAAGGGCTTGGTTCCCGGTAACTATTGTTTTAACATTTTAAAAGCCCAAGAGCTTAACAGATTTTCCTTCTCTTTCAACCTTTAGGGGATGCCAACAGACAGATCAGCGACCTCAAATTTAAACTTGCAAAATCTGAGCAAGAGATAACTGCATTAGAACAAAATGTACGTGCACACTTGTAAGCAGTCACTGGCCGCCCAACTGAGGATTAACTGAAGTTTTATTTGCTAGAAAGACTTGAAGGCTGAGGACAAAAAGAAGCAGAGAATTTTAGAACCAAAAAAGGTCCTAAGGGGGATAAACAAGGCAGCAAGTCTCTCCGTGTATTTCCTACAAGGAGAGGATGTGGGGAGGGAGAGGTCATAACTAGGATCTGGGCTGTTATAATTGATACTAATCCTTTATAAACAAAGTTAGTTGCAGAAAGTACCTAATGTGGTTAGGGGGTTTTTTTGACAGTTTGTTCTTTTAAAAAAAAAAAAAAATAGGTTAATTACAAAACGCTTCATGCAGGGATGTCCCTTTTGCCTGGATTTTCCCTCTTTCCCTCCCAGCCCATCGGCTTGCTCTGGCCCCTAGATTTGGGGCACTCATGCCTCCAGCGTACTGGGCCCTGGGACAGACTGTGTCCTAACCGAAGGGAGAGATAAAAGCAGGTACTCTTGCCCCCTCCACTGTGGGTATATGTGGCTGGAACTTTTTGGAATTTTTGTAGAGACGAAAATGAGAAGCGCACTTAGAAAGCGATGCATGTTTGGAAGCATGCCTTTGAGGGCAGGCTGAGTCTCTGGCCACAGATGCCACCCCAAAGCCGCCTTCTGTCACCCCGCTCTCTGAGTCCCTTGCCTCTCTCCTCCCTTTCCTGCTTCCCCACACCCCCAACCCTGGGAGAGGTTAGACTGGAGCTGAGGCCCTGGTGGAGCTGTTGCCTCACCAGCCTGGTTCTGCAGGATCGACCCATATCGGGGAGAGATGGTGTCATGGGGTCTGCACGGCGGGAACCACACTTGGGACGAGGGTCAGGGAGGAAATGAGTCCCTCATAGGTGTCAGTACTGGCTTGCTCATAAATATGAACAAATAGCTTGCATGGCTAGAACCTATGTAATAGTCCCAAGTGCTAGATCATAACTATTGTCATTGTGTTTTCTCTCATTTTATTAAATTATACCTTTTGATCTCAAATATAGTAAAGCAATCGGGGAAAGAAAACAGGCCTATCAATTTATACACATGATTTTTCCTTTCCTTTCAGGTCATAAGGTTAGAAAGCCAAGTATCACGTTATAAATTGGCTGCTGAAAATGCTGAAAAGATAGAAGATGAACTTAAGGCTGAAAAACGGAAACTTCAAAGAGAGGTAAATTTTCTAGGCTATTTCTAGGAAAAGAATGGGTAATGATATTCTAGCTGGGAGAGCGAAGGGAGGATTTACCGCCGGGAAACCCGCGGCCAAATCATTCATTGTCATATCTGCCCAAACCACTCTGAAGGGCTGTGCTCACACCATAAAGGAAATTGTAGTTCAGCCAATTAGGAGCTTAGGGCCAGAATCACCTGTCAGTGGTTTTTCTCTCTATGGTGATTGCAACTATCATGCCACCATCTTCTGGCTTCTGCTAAGAGATCTGTCATTCTAACTCTTTTTAGGTGATCTTTTTTTTCCCCCTCTAGCTGCTCTGCCATTCTCTTTGCCTTTGATTTTCTGCATTTCACTCTGATGTGTTAATGTGTGGGTTTACTGCCATTTGTTCTGCTTGGGATGTGTTGTGTTTCTTTGATCTGTGAGGTCTTTTTTCTACATAAATTTTGGAAAATTTTCAACCACGATCTCCTTCAGTAACTCCTCTTCCCTAGACTCCACCTACCCCCTGGGACTTTGATCAGAGGATGCCAGATCTTCTCATGGACCCTCTGCATTTCTCTACCATCTGTCTTTTCCATTTCCTCTCTCCTTACCTCCCAACGCTGCATAATGTACAGTTTTTGTAGATCTTCCATTTCACCTCCTTTTGTTTCGTATTCTCATTCCTGATTGTTTCTTGTTTATGTTTCCTTTGTTGATTGCATCCTTATTTCTTTAAAGATTTCATACACAGCTGTTCTGTTTTCCACACTGACGACTGAAACACGTTCAGTCTTGGGGGTCTGTTTCTGTTGTTTATTGCTTCTGTTGACTCAAATGGTTTGTCCCATCGTGTGTTTGGTGTTTGATGAGATTATGCTTGATTTGAATTTATATACTTGAATTTATACCCCAGGCCTGACTTGGGGAAATTTCTACAAAGAGGGCTTCTGCTTCTGCTTCTGCTTCTGCCTCTGCTGGTGAAAGGCAGGGCAGGGGCGTTTAACCTGTCTCAGGACCCCGCCCACCCTCCTGGAGGGTTTTGGATCGGAAGCAGAACTGCAGACTCTGTCCTAATGATGCACGTCTCCACAATCACAGGGCTGTGAACCCCCCGCCTTAGGGCACCTCCACTCTGCCTCACTGCCTGCTGGTCCAGGCAGCTCCCTGCTGATGTGGCTCCTGCTGTGACCCCCAGGCTCTGTGGCCCTGGCTCCCGGGGATGATCATCCTGGCCTCAGGCATTCCCACTTTGGTTTCTGGCTGCAGAGCCCTAGCACCCAGCTGCCCAGGGCTGTGGGGATCACCTCCTCCAGCTGGTCTGGCTCAGCTCTTGTTTGTTTGTTTGCCTCACCTTCTGTGAGACCATCAGGATCCCCAGGACTGCGCCATGTCTTGGGTCTAGCTATTTCAGAGGAGGAAGGTTCCCTAGTTACTCATGAGGCCAGAATCTTGTGCCTTGTGTTCCTTTTTAAATTAAGAAATATACGTATACACACGTGTAGGTATATGTGTATTTTTAGAATCTCGGTGGGTCTGGGTCGTAATTTATTTTTCAGTAGGCTTGGAATCCAAGCTCACTGCCTTTTGCCTTTATTTCCAGCTTCGCTCGGCATTGGACAAAACAGAAGAGCTCGAGGTGAGCAACGGCCACTTAGTGAAGCGTCTGGAAAAAATGAAAGCCAACAGGAGTGTCCTCTTGTCCCAGCAGTAAAGGCCAGTTCTGAACAGGAAACGATCGGGTGGATGGAGAGCACTGTTTCGTACGCTGTTCTGTTGCTGTCTGGGAGCACTGCTTCTTCCCCTGCTTCTGAGAGAACGCCCCCGGGGAGCACCCGGCTCAGCCCCGGGACCCCCAGCAGCAACCAGATGCCTCCGCCTGCAGACCGCAACCCGGGCTGGGGCGGCCGCTCCGAACCCGGAGGCCATTTAATAAGCACACTGGGCCGTGGAGCTCTGTTTCCGACGGTGCAGCAGCCTCTTCATGCCATTTAAAATGGTGATCAAAGTAAAGATGAACGTGGGACTTGAGTTTTCTTTTCATGTGTCTTGCTGAACATTAAGGGGAAATGTTTCAGTGTTGGGACGTCCTTTTGTGGCAGAATCTACAATTTGAGCGACTTCAGTAGTATCTCTTAGTCTACGCTTTTCATACACAGAACACTGTGGAACCACAAGCCATTACCAAGCAAAACTCTTTCACTAGAAACAAGGGGATGGTCTAGAAGTAAAAGTGACCTTAAGAAGACTCTTTACAGGCAACAATGAAGCTTTTCTAAGGGATTTTTGCAACAGTTCAATCAAAAGAATACTTTTTTCCAGGGTAATTAGGCAACAGCTTCACTGAAAATGACAGCTTTTCATTCGCATTATTGAATCCTTATATTTGGAATTGAAGTTGTTAACTTCTTTTAAAGAGTGTACTATTGGAAAAATTAAAAAATGAAATGTTGAAAGACTTCAGCAATATGGTTTTTATTTTTTCCCACTGAGAAAGAAGATCTTTATTTCATACTAATTGTTCTGTATATTTTGGATCATCTTTTTATTTTTTTAGTATATCAAATCAATGTACTTTTCTTTCTCTATTTAAAAAAGAAGGTGTATTCACAGTGAATAAGAATAGAACACTTATAAGAATCAGCACTCTTAGACTAAAAATTAAACTGAAGAAGTTACAGACCAGAGTAGAGACAGTAACTCCAAGGACAAAAGTAAACGGCGTTGGGCTACTTGCTGATTTTCAGTTACTCTTTCGTATATGTTGGGTTTCACATAAGGCTGGTTCAGCAGGCCAGCTTTTCAGGATATTAGCAAGTGCAAACCAAGATAACATCATCCATAACTATACCCATGGTGGACTGCTAGACATGAATTGGAATATATAATCATTCTATTTTTCTTGATTATATATAATTAAGAAAACATTCCCAGCAGAGTGCTAGAGGTCACGAAGTTCCGTCCCCCAGCACTGGCTGGATGTGGGATAGGCAAAGCTACATTTCACCGGGTAAGAGAAATTCGGCCTCCTTGTGCCGAGGATGTTCAGATCTTCTTCTTGAGCGTTCCATAGATAAAACTATCCTCTCACTAATCCACACGTCAGTGCCACAGACCTGCTATAGCTGCTGCATATTCAAAAAACAATGTTTTTATGTGGAAAGCTACTCTGCATTAATCCCAGGACAGCTCCAACTCCCCCACAGGTTTCTATATTTACCTAAGATTTGTTAGAACAAATCTTAGGATGATCGGCTTCAAAAGACTTAGTTTGAAATTCTACTTAATGAGCATTAAATGTTCCAAGTTGTTTCAAGAATGCAGTGTATCGGTCCGCTCCAAAAACAGAAACCACCCAGTAATTTGAACAGGGAGAGTGTAATATGAAGAATGATTAACTCATAATAGGGGATTAACTACTACGGATGAAAGAGGATCTAAAGAACCCGAGAATGCGACAAACTGGGACTGAGACCTCATTGGAGGGGTTGGGGCCACTACCCACTAGGGGCAGACAAGTTACAGGGTGACAGAGGGCTGACATCAGGAGACAGGAAAACTTGGGCCAAGACTGGGAGACTGGGGAAATTTTGGTCGAGGGTTAGCACCACCGGGTGACCCGAACTGCTCACCACAGGTGCCCCGTGAACAAGGAGGAAGAAAGCACAGCAGAAGGAACCAGAAAGAGGAGCTCCTGCTTCCTGCAGTGTCCTTCCAGCCAGCAAAAGAGAAATGTTTACTTCATTGTCTTATCTTTAATGTTCCTTCCACAACATCTTAATGCAAACATGTTTAACCAGTAAAATATCCATCTGGCTCACAAATAACACTAATGACAGCAAACACTTATATATCATTTAGACATGCCTGGCAGTTAGTTAGATGCTTTTACATATTTTCACTCATTTGATTTTCATGAAAACCCTAAAGAGGTAGATGCTGTTATTAAATCCATATCACCGATGAGGAAACCAGAGCCTAGGGAAGTCTCACAGTTGGTGAAGAAGCGACTCTTGCTTGTCTCACCAGCCCTGGGAAGATGGTGTTTCTCAAATCAGTGGCTCTGAAGGAAGTCAGACCTTTAGTTTGGTACCTCTTGTGCCAATCCTTACAGACACAGCAAATCCATGTTGCACACACTTCCTCATCCAGAGGAAGCTAGAACACAATTTTTAAATTTATTTCATAGAATAAAACTTCCTGTGGCTATAGGGAATTTGTTGCTGGCTTTTTTCATCCCTGTAACCCAGTGTTTCTCAGCCTCACACCACTGACGTCCCAGGCCAGATCACTCCTGGGTGCTGGGTGTCTGTCCTGAGCATCGTAGGATGTAGAACAGCAACCCTAGATAGTAAAGGAAAGAGTATCAAAGAATTTGTGGACATATTTTTTAAACCATCATACTATGTATTTGCTGAAGATTTCTCTTAATATTGTCAGCTTTATCTTTAAACAGTTTTTATGTAACAAAGCACGCTTTCATTTTGCTCTTCCCAGAAAACTGAAATCAATATTCATCATGAAATTCACACACCTCCTCCCAGTCCCTTTTTTTCTTTACTTCTTCAGTCATAGTACTAGCTTCTACATGTCCACTTGATTCTGCATCATTAGCATGTCTTTGTTTTAAATCTAAGTTTGACCATACTTATCTTAGAATTAGAAAAATAATTTAAGTATAATTGAAACAAACCGGAACTTCCCTGGTGGTCCAGTGGTTAAGACTCTGCCCTTCCACTGCAGGGCACGCGGGTTCGATCCCTCTTCAGGGAACTAAGATCCCACATGCCACATGGTATGGCCAAACAATAAAAAAATAATTTAAAAAACCTAAGCGTTTCAGTTTACTTACCAAATATGATTTAATATGTATGAATGTAACTTATGCTATCTGCATGAAATAGTCAAATAAACACATTGAAATATTATAGGAGTACCTAGAAAAAAATCATTCGCGCAGAATCAATCTCTTGACACCAAGCAGATGGGTTCATGTGTAATAATAGAAACGACCCCCATGCCTGAGACGCACGCTACAACGTAACAGTAAGATCTTACCTGATGCAACAGTGAAAGTGAAATGTAGTCCTGCCGAAACAGTAAGTCAAAGAGGAGGGCTTAGGAGTTCCATTTAGGCCACATCAAGTTTGAGAAGCTAATGAAACATAAAAACAGCATGGAGTAGTGAGTGCTTCCCCGACCACCCTATTTAAAATTGCCAGCCCTCAACAATTCCCGTTCCCTTTTCTGATTCATTTTTCTCAAATTATCACTGTCTGTCATACAAGAGATTTTGTTTTATCTACCATCTCCCATCCTCCACTGGAAGGCATCCTGCATCCCTCCAGGATGGCAGAGAACCGAGTGTGGAACTCGCGGAAGAGACCCAGGTTGCAGATGTAGATTTAGGAGTCATCAGCAAAGAGGGGATTCTCTAGTCTTGGAACTAGACTTGCCTAGGGAGAAAGTGTAAATAATTAGAGGGCACAGGAAGAGCCAAGAACAACCTGACAGGGGTTGGGTGAAGGAGGAGCGGCCAGCAAAGGGCATTGAGGAGGATCAGCAAAGGGTTACTTAATGAAGATTACAGGGCTTCCCTGGTGGCGCAGTGGTTGAGAATCTGCCTGCCAGTGCAGGGGACACGGGTTCGAGCCCTGGTCTGGGAGGATCCCACATGCCGCGGAGCAACTGGGCCCGTGAGCCACAACTACTGAGCCTGCGCGTCTGGAGCCTGTGCTCCGCAACGAGAGAGGCCACGATAGTGAGAGGCCCGCGCACCATGATGAAGAGTGCCCCCCACTTGCCGCAACCAGAGAAAGCCCTCGCACAGAAACGAAGACCCAACACAGCCAAAAATAAATAATAATAATAAATAAAATTTATTAAAAATAAAAAAGAGATTACAAAAGACAATAAGCAGAGTATAGAAATACAAAATCCAGTTCAGCTTACAAAGCCAAGTCTTCTGATGTAGACTGAATTCCCTGTCCCCCTCCCACTCCCCAGCCCCAGCTGCATGCGTCTCTTCCCCAGATCCTTACCACTACAAAGGCAGCAGCATCCATACCACCAGCCTAGTCCGAAGCCCACGTGTTATTTTTGATCCCTTCCTCTCCCTCACCCACCTCCACTCTGATCTCAAGGACACAGCTCTATCAATTCTACTTACAAAAGACCTCACAAATCCATCCTTTTTCCCATCACCACAGCTATTCCTCTGGACCAGGCCATTGTCATTGGCAAACTACCCTTGCCTGGTCTTCTCTGTTGCAGTGTTCTTCACACCTCCAATCTCTTAGAGTAAAATTTTTAAAAATCTGATTATGTCACTACCTCCCCTACATCTATAATCATATTTAATCTTTGCAATAATCCATTGAGGTGGGCACTCTTACTGTCTCCACTTTATAAGTAAGGTAACTGAGGCACAGAAAAATCAGGCAACTTGCTTAAAGGGACACAACTATGAAATGGAGGGCCCTAGATTAGAACCAGCAATAGGATTCCAGCCCGCCCCTGTAACCATTCTGCTCTGCTGGGAGGTCAAGGTCTTGTTCAGCACCAGAGGTTCAATGCTTAGAACAGTGTCTGCTGCACAGCACTCAAGAAATGGTAGCACATGTTGCTTCTTCATTATTCTGACCACTACTATTACTGTAAGTCCAGTGTTTCCCAACTATAACCACTAATTCCTAGGAATGTTAGTATAGAGAATTCTATAAATAAATATTCTTTGGTAACACTCAGTTATAACATTCAATGGGTTTGCTTGCTGAGGAGTATTTACTTGTGAATGTCACTGGGATTCCTTAAGAGGGAAATGAACTAGGTACAATTTCCCAAATTGTTGGATCATGGAACCTGTTTTTTTTTTTTTTCAGAGCCTTTTTAGGAATCACTGTTGTAGCCACAGGGTCAGGCACAAGTGTGTGGGTTCCTAGCCTGAGTCCCCTGCTCCCAAGTTGGCCTCCAGATGCAGCCCAGCATCCCTTTCCATGATGCTCTTCAATATCTTGATACTTCACAGTCCGGAGAGAAAGATTCCGTTCTTCCCCTACCACAAAAGGCCCTGGAAGTTGCAAATTTGGGTGTTTAAGCCTCATCTCTGCTTGAGAGGACCAACCTCGAGGGTCTTCATGTGTTCTTCAGGTGTAACGTGTTCACCACGTTACAAGCCCATCAGCAAAACCATAGCTTAATTCACTGAACCACTCACTACTCACTTTTTTCTTCGTCAAAATTTCCTTGTTCCACCATTCCTGTTTCTTTCAGAGCCCTCAAGGCCAGCTATCCAAATTTATGAAAACAGATGATTTTCCCAACTTTCAAAAGGAGAGTAACATTGGGAATTGCCTGGCGGTCCAGTGGTTAAGACTACACACTTCCACTGCAGGGGGCCTGGGTTAAATCACTGGTTGGGGAACTAACAAGACTGATTCTAAACCTCTCATAAATGAAAATATGTTTCTTGTTATGTTACTAACTTTGATCACAGCCTTCATAATGTTTTTGACCAAACTCATTACAGTGTTTATGAGAACGGGGGCAGAACAGAGAATACAGACAGTTTTCATGGTCTACTACCTGCTACAGCTCAATCTTACTTAACATAGATGGAAAATGATAAATAAAATTTAAAAGTCAGATTCTACAACACAGTAAAAGACTAATTCAGCACAATAATGTCAAGTTTGTAGCCTCCAAAGTGAGGTTCTGTGAGAAGTAGGGTTATAGGGAATTTCTATTTTCTTCTTTACATTTTCCTGAATTTTCTACATTAAATACATGTGACTGAAATAATGTTAAAATATTTAAAAGATATAAAAAAGGAAATGTTAAAATAATCAAATCATAAAAGGTACATAAAGGGGTTAGCAGATGTAAGCTATTGTATATACAATGGATAAACAACAAGGTCCTACTGTATCGCACAGAGAACTATATACAATATCCTATGATAAACCATAAGAAAAGAATATTATATGTATAATTGAGTCACTTTGCTGTACAGCAGAAATTAACACAACATTGTAAATCAACTCTACTCCAAAAAAATAATAAAAGTAACCACTGTCCTGACTTTAAAAAAACAAAAACAAAAACAAACAAGTAAAAACTACTGTGTAAATACCATTATTCTGAACCTGAAATGGGGATAAAATCACTGCATTAAATCACGAAGAGATTGACAGATTTCATAAAAACGTCACACTTCACATCCAAACTATGTAAGCCCCAAATCAGTTATGTTAGAGCTGCCTGGTAGCAAACGCAGTGCTTCAGGCTACACACAGACACCAGAAACTACCAGAAGCAAGGACCCCACTGCCACAGGGCTAGTGCGGAGTATCTGGAGATGGCATCAAAAAACTAAGATTTTAATGCAACCTGAGACGATTTTGAACAACATGATTTAAGCAAAAGTCAAAATCCATGCAAAAAATTCATGATGAAAAGAATGAACATTTTTAAAGACAGGATAACAGTTCCTTGAGGAGCCATATTAGAGCCTGAGGCGGAAGGAAAAATTAGGAGTGCTGATGGGGCTATTTTGTCCATCTTGGAATTTTCATTATTTTTGATTGCCTTCAACGACTGCATTAAAATATCACTTATCTTGATTATCGAGATTTTTGACGCCCCCTTAAATTCTGCGCCCAAGGCAAGTAAATGACTCATTCTCTCACCCTAGCCCCGTCCCTGCTAATGATATTGTAAAATACCGCCCGAGGGAGGACACGCTGTGTTAGACACGAAGAAGGGACACGTGTCGGTGGGGACAGCTGTCCAAGGAGGGCAGCCAGGACCGGCTGTCCGGACACTGTGGGCGCGGGACCTGGCGGGCGCCGGGCCCGAACCAGGGGCCAGTTGGGCCCCTGACGGCGGTGGCGGGGAGCGCCGCCCAGCTTTTTTCCTCCAGTGGCTTTGCACAGCCGCGCCGTCCAGACGAGAGCCGAAGGTCACGGGTCGCGGGCTGCAGAGCAGTTAAGGCCTCTCTGCGCGTCGCTGCGAGCTGAGCCCGCGGGCCAAACCTCTCCCCCCACCCCGCCACGGGAAGTGCAAAATCCCAGCGGGCGACTCGGTTCCCGCCTTCGCGCCCGCGCGCCGGGCCAATCACAGAGCCGCCCCTGTGCGCACCGGCCAATGGGAGCGCCCCGCCAGGCAGTGGGCGGGCCGCGGACGGCCGTTACCCGGCGGGACCCGCGGCTGCACGAGGAGCGGCACTCTCTCTGAGGCGGCGGCCGAGAAGGGGTGTCTCACGCACGGCGACGGCGACAGCGCGGTTCCGAGGTGTGAGGAGCGGGGAGTCGGGCTGGCGGGGCGGGCGGCTGCGGGCAGGCTAGGGCGGAGGCCGGGAGTGTGGGGGACGGGCAGCGAAGCCCAGGGGCGGCGAGTCCCCGCCAAGGGGCCGTCGGCGCCCGCCGAGGGCCGCGCGGCGTGAAGGAGGCCAACGACGCCTCCTCCAGCGGGTCCTGGAAGGGGAACCGGGCAGGGTCCGGGGGCGCCGCTGTGGTCCGCAGGGTTTGCGCGTTCGTTGGGGGGCCTTGGAGTTCCAGAATCCCCCAGTGTGGTACCTTTGCGTTCGGTTCCAAGCGGGTCCCCCAGCCTCGCTTCGCGGGCGCCGAGGCGGACTTGCGCGCCTAAAGTTCTTTTCGAGCTGCGTTGCGGGACCTGACGTTTATTTCTCCGGGGAAAGGTGGGAATTCACTCACGCGTGTATTGTTGCGACAAATACGAATGGGGCCTGTGCAGCGGGCGCGGGGTACGGCAGCAACCAGCCACGGTCCAGAGCGAGAAACGGACGCTGGACATTAGTTAATTACCCTGCTATGTGGGACGGACGGCAGAAGGGTGGGATGTTTTCGAAACTGGCGGACGTTCCTGATGTTGTGTGGAGGGCCAGGATGGTTTCCCTAAGAAACGGATATTGGGGGTGAGGTCTGAAGGTTGAGCAGGAATTGTAGGTGGTTGGGGGGCCGGGGTGTGGCAGGCGGAGGATGCACGTGGCCCAACCTGTGTGAGGAAGCGCGGTGGCCGGTGCATCTGGAACCCACGAAGTGCTAAGGTTCCTGCAGAGCCCAGGCCCTTGGGGGGGGGGGGGGGTCTTGTAGACGGTACTAAAGCTTTAATCATTATCCAAAGAACAGTGACAGTCTGTTGCTTAGTTTTAAGCAGTGGGGTGAACTGACCAGATCTGCATTTTGGAAAGATTATTCTGGCTGGGTGGGAGGTTATTGCCCGGATCCATGTTAACAGTCAGTGGTCTCTTGACCAAGATGCGTCAGGGGTTAAAACTGACAAGACCCGGTAGGGATGAGGGAGGTGTCAGAGGGAGGAGAGCAGCTTCTGGTTTGGTTCCGGGATTGAAAACACGGGAGAGAATAGTTTGATGAGTGAGACCTGGCAGAGCAGAATAAAAAGGGGTATATGCCTGGGAGCGGAATTGCTGGATCACATGGTCATTCTGGTTTTGTTTTTTTTTTTTTTGAGGAACTGCCAGATTGTTTTCCAGAATGGCTGTGACGTTTTACATTCCCACCAGCACTGTAAGAGGGTTCCAATTTCTCTATTTCCTTGACAGTACTTACTCTCTATTTTAATAGTCATCCTAGTGGGTGTAAAGTGGTATCTCACTGTGGTTTTGATTTGCATTTACCTAATACGTTGAGCATCTTTTCACGTGTTTATTGGCCATTTGTATATTCTCTTTGGAGAAGTGTTTATTCAGATCCTTTGATCATTTAAAATATTGCATTGTTTGTCTTTTTGTTGGACTTGTAAGACTTCTTTGGATGTGCTGGATGATAGACCCTTATCAGATATATGATTTGCAAGTATTTTTGTTATACTAAAATTTTTCCTCTTGTCAAAGTTCTTGAACTTGGGTGTCTTCATATTTAAGAATGAAGCTTGCAAAACATTGAAGGTAGATTTGAATGCAGGATCATATGTGAATGAGGCTCCAGCTTGTAAAGGCATATAGTAAAGAGATTTGCAAAATATATGTGTTCTTCTCGCTAATTTTTTGGAAAATGCACGTTTTTTAAATTGAAAGTGTTACTTACGTTAAGTAATGGGTTTATGAATAAATTCAAAATATTTAAAATTGTTGTTTTACTTTCTAATATAAGTATTAATAGATATTACTCACGTAAACAAATACTCCTTGGGGTTTTCAGTACTTTTTAAGAATGTGAAGAGTACCTGAGTCCAAAAAGTAAGAAAACCACTTATCTATTTTAATGTTAATTATTATTATTTTTTAAAATAAATTTATTTATTTATTTTTGGCTGTGTTGGGTCTTCGTTTCTGTGTGAGGGCTTTCTCTAGTTGTGGCAAGTGGGGGCCACTCTTCATCGCGGTGCGCGGGCCTCTCACCGTCGCGGCCTCTCTTGTTGTGGAGCACAGGCTCTAGAGCGCAGGCTCAGTAGTTGTGGCTCACGGGCCTAGTTGCTCCGCGGCATGTGGGATCTTCCCAGACCAGGGCTCGAACCCGTGTCCCCGGCATTGGCAGGCAGATTCTCAACCACTGCACCACCAGGGGAGCCCTAATGTTAATTATTTTGATAAACTAGCTTTCTTTATACCCAGTCTTTATTTTAAACATTTACCTGGCATTCCTAGAGTAGGATCTTTACTGACTTAAGTAAAATCTCTTAAGCCAGGAGTTACAAACGTGCAGGTTTTTTTTTTAATTTATTTTTAATTAATTAATTAATTTATTTATTTAATTTTATTTTTGAGTCTTCGTTGCTGTGCACGGGCTTTCTCTAGTTGCAGCAAGTGGGGGCTACTCTTCTTTGCGGTACGCCGGCTTCTCATTGCGGTGGCCTCTCGTTGCAGAGCACGAGCTCTAGGTGCGTGGGCTTCAGTAGTTGCAGCATGCGGGTTCAGTAGCTGTGGCTCGCGGGCTCTAGAGCGTAGGCTCAGTAGTTGTAGCACACGGGCTTAGTTGCTCCACGGCATTTGGGATCTTCCCGGACCAGGGATCGAACCTGTGTCCCCTGCATTGGCAGGCGGATTCTTAACCACTGCGCCATCAGGGAAGTCCAAACTTGCAGTTTTTAAATGTAGTATAGAAGTCTATAAATCCTTTAAATTATATGTGTATGTATGTGCATTTTCTCAGACTTTTATCAAATCTTCAGAAAGTCCATAACCCCAAAGGTTAACAACTGCTAGCCAGTTTTATCGCAGTAAAAAAATAAATAAAAGGCTATTAAGCTCTTGATATTGGGCCACATCTTTTCAGCTACCAGCTAAAAAGAATTTCTGAAACATTAGTTGAAAGTTGAATATTTCTAGTCCAGATAATTCCTAAGCTTCACATCTGTATATCTATTTCAGATTATTATAGGCCCTTGAACTTACTATGTATAAACAGGAACTCATCATCACCACTGCTCCCTACCCAAAATCAAAATAATATAAAGAACAGAAAAGTATTCTTCCTCCTAGTTTCCTAGCTCAGTGAGTGTACCATCAACAATAATGAGTTCACTTTTATACATAAGTCTAGTTATCTTGTCCCTTCTTCTTACCCTTCTCTTACCTTGGGGCCATCCCATAATTGTCCCCTTAGGTTGAGGTGCTCTGTTCACTTCCCTGCTCCTTAGTCTAGCCAGCTGCTACGTGATCTTCATGATTTAGCTTAGATAGGTGTCACTTTCTTTATAGGTTTTCCCTTACCTTTTTCAACGCAAGCATGCTGTATTAATTTCCTACTTATTTATCTGTGAAATCCAAAATTTTAGCTTTTAATTGCTTTTTAAATACAACTCTCAGTTTTAAAAACTCCAAATGCATTTTGTGTGTGACACTATATCCTTTATATAAAAATCTAATACTAAATTGATACGATAATCAGTATTACAGCTAATGCCTCCTTGCTCTTCTTTCCGATCTCAGGTTAAAGGTTAAAGGACACTTTCTCATGAAGGCCTTAGATTAGGTTAGGTCTTTTTATGTTTCCCTAAATCTTCAGGTTATAGAAATTTCCTATTATTTCTGGCCTCCAAATTAGGCTGTGGAATCTGTATTTTTAAAGAGCGCCCCAAGTGATTCATATGTCAGGCAAGTTTGAGAGAAGGTACTCTGTAATAAAATGTGCTCCATTCCCATCCTCCCACATGGCTTTTGGGGATTGCTTATCTACTGTGTGCTTATCATTAACTGTTAGGGCAAGAACTCATGTCTTCAACACTTAGCATATGACTTAACAAATAAGGGTTCAGTCATTATTGAATAGTGTATTAAAGAATGATTCTCTAGAGAAGGGTATTTATTGCTGAAACTAGAATGTAATTTCTTGGTAATAGGGTAGTTATGTGGTTAACATCATTAGAAACTGCCAGTTTTCCAAGATACGTGGTCTTAACAATTTGTATTCACTTTAGCAATGTATGAGTTTCAGTTTGTTCACATCCTCACAATATTAGGTGTTACCAGGTTTTGTTTTTTTTTCCATTCTAGTGAGTGTGAAGTGGTATCTTGGTGGTTTGAATTTGCATTTCTCTGATGATTAATGATGTTGAGCAGTTGCTTATACACTTAAGAGCAATTCATATGCTTTGTGTTATGCACATGTGAAGTAAGTGTCCAACTACTTTGTCCTTTTTTTTATTAGATTGTCTTTTTTTAAAAGGTTCTATTTATGCAAGTTCTTTACATAATCTATCCAAGAGTCCTCTGTTGGATATATAAATTGTGAATAGTTTCTTCCAGTCTTTGGCTTGTCTTTTCACTTTTCAGTAGTGAGCAGTTTTTAAATTTTGCTGAAGTTCCAGCCATAAAAAGGAACGAAATTGGGTCGTTTGTAGAGACGTGGCTGGACCTAGAGACTGTCAGACAGAGTGAAGTATGTCAGAAAGAGAAAAACAAGTATCGTATATTAACGCATATATGTGGAACCTAGAAAAATGGTACAGATGAACCGGTTTGCCTTGCAGAAATAGAGACACAGATGTAGAGAACAAGCATATGGACACCAAGGGGGGAAGGTGGTGGGGGGGCGGGTGGTGGTGGTGGGATGAATTGAGAGATTGGGATTGACATATATACATGAATATAAAATAGATAACTAATAAGAACCTGCTGTATAAAAATATAAATAAAACAAAATTCAAAAATTCAAAAAAAATTTTTTTGCTGAAGTTCAAATTAACAACTTTTTTATTAACACCTTTTGTGTTCTAAGAAATCTTTGCCTACCCTAACGTCATGAATATGTTCTCTTATGTTTTCTTTGACAAACTTTATAGGTTTGGTTTTCACCTTCAGAAATATGAGCCATCTCACTTTTGTTATTGGGTATAATGTGAGGTAGGGATCCCAGTATTTTTTTACCCTTGCAGAAATCTAATTGTGCCAGTACCATTTATAGGATATGCCTTAGAACTTCCTTTCCACATTGAATTGAATTAATGCCTTTCTTAAAAGTCAAGTGGCTCTCTTTCTTGCCTCTCATAATATGTTCTTTAATCTATTAGTTTAACATACTACACTGCCAATACTGTAGCTTTGTAAATCTTGAAATATGTGTCATCCAAATTGCTTCTTCTGAATTGTTTTGGCTATTCTAGGTTCATTGCATTTCCATGTAAGTTTGCAATCAACTTGTCAACTGCTACCAAAAAATCTTAACGATTTTGAGTGAAATTGTGTTGAATCTATAGTTCAATTTGTAGAGAACAGATCTTAACAATACTGAGTCTCGATCCGACAATATGGTATATCTCTCCATTTATTTAGTTCCTCCTTAATTTCTCTCTTCATTGTTTTGTAGTTTTCAATATAAAAGTCTTGTATATCTTTCATTACATTTAACCACCAACTGTTTCATGTTTTTTTGCGCTTTTGTAAGTGGTACTGTTTTTGAGTTTTCATTTTCCAATTGTTTCTTGCTGGAATATAGAAGTGCACTTGTGTTTTGTATATTGACTTTGTATTCTTCAATCTTGCTAAATTTACCTATTAGTTCTAGTAGTTTCTTTGAGTATCCCTTTGGTTTTTCCCTGTATGTTATCATATGGCCTGAATAAAGACAGTTTTACCTCTTTTTTTCCAATATATATGCTTCTTATTTCTTTATTGCACTGGCTAGGACCTCTAGTACATCAGATATAAGTGGTGAGAGAATAACTGTATTGTTTTTGACAGAAGTTATTGAATTTTTCACCATCAGGCATGATCTTAGCTTTAGGGTTAATTGGGGCTTTTTTGTATGTAGATACCTGTTATTAGATTGAGAAAGATCTTTACTGTTTCTGGTTTGCTGAGAGCTTTTTACCATGAATTGGTTCTAAGGGTTTTGGTTTTTTGGTTTTTAATTTTTTTTAATATTTATTTAGTTATTTAGTTAGTTTGTTTTGCCTGTGTTGGGTCTTAGTTGCGGGATCTTTGTTGTGTCATGCGGGATCTTTCATTACGGTGTGCGTGCTCTTCGTTGTGGTGTGCGGGCTTCTCTCTAGTTGTGGCACGTGGGCTCCAGAGCGTGTGGGTTCGGTAGTTTGCGGCACGCAGGCTCTCTAGTTGAAACCTGGGGGCTCAGTAGTTGTGGCGTGCGGACTTACTTGCCCTGCAGCATGTGGGCTCTTAGTTCCCCGACCAGGGATCAAACCCGTGTCCCCTGCTTTGGAAGGCGGATTCTTTACCACTGGACCACCAGGGAAATCCCTGGTTCTAAGTTTTAATAAATGTTATCAAGTTCTTTTTCTGCATCTATTGAGATAATCATGTGATTTTTCTCTTTTATTCTCTTACTGTGGTGAATAACATCAGTTGATTTTCAAATGTTAAACCAGCCTTGTATTCCTGGGATAAACTTCATTTGATTAGAATGCATTATTCTTTTTATGTGTTGCTGGATTTGCTTTGCAAAAAATTGCTTTAGGATGTCTGAGTCTTTGTACATGAGAAGTATTGGTCTCTTTATTTTTTACTTGCAGTGTCCTCAGAATTTGGTATCAAGATATTACTGGACCTATAAAACATTGGGAAGTTGCCCCTCATCCATATTTCTCTAATGGACTTTGGTTAGGATTGAATTCTGACTCTATTTCTGCCTCACTTGATTGGTAGACTTCATCAGTGAAACCATCTACATCTGGAGTTTTCTGTGAGGAGAAGATTTTAATTACAGTTTTAATTTCTTAAGAGATATGGGACTCTTCAGATTGTTTATTTCTTCTTGCATCCAGGTTGTATTTTCATGGAAGTATGTTCAGGTTGTAGAGTTTATCAGATCATGTTGTTCATTATATACCCTATTATCATTTTAAAATTTGTAGGTTCTGTAGTGATGTCCCCTTTCTTTATCATGCATGATATTGGTAGTTTGTGTTTTCTCATTTTCTTAGATAAGTTTTGTGAAGGGTTTATAAATTTTATTAATTTCTTTAAAAAACTTTGGATGTGTTTTTTATAATCTATTTTTGTTTTATTTACCTCTCTTTTCTTTATTATTTCCATCCTACTTTCTTAGGGTTTAATTTCGTCTAATTTTTCTAGTTTCTTAAGGTAGATCATTAATTTTTAACCTTTTTTTCTAATATAAGCACTTAACGCTGTACATTACTCTGTAAACACTACTTTAGCTGCATCTCAGAAATTTTGACGTATTGTATTTTCATAATCATTTAGTTCAAATTATTTTCTGACTTCCATTGTTGATATATTCATTTCTCCATGAATTGTTTACAAGTGTGTTGTTTAATTTCCAAATATTTGGGAAGTTATTGTCTTTTTTGTTATTCTTAATTGTACTGTAGTCAGAAAACATACTCTCAAGCATAATGAGGCTCATGGCCATGATGAAGTAACAGACTGGTTTTACCATGTTGCCATAAAACAACTTGAAAACTAGGCCACGTGTGTGAAACAACTGTTTTCAGATGGATAATGGACAGTACAGGACTGTGATTTCTGAAAGAAAGGAAACCTGCAACATGAGCCCTGGTGTAGCCTGACTTCCTGCCCAGAAGAACATTGCAGACCATGGAACAAGGAGCTTGAGATTCCAAGCAAAGCAGTGGTCACCTTTCCAAGGGCCGGAGAAGGTGGATGTCCCAGTTCAAGCAAATTCACCTTTATTCCACCTCTTTGCTCCATTCAGGCCCTCAACCTATTGGGTGATGCCCACTTGCATTGGTGAGGGTGATCTTCTCTACTCAGTTTACCAATTCAAATGCTGATCTCTTCCAGTAACACTCTCACAGGCATACCCAGAAATAATTTTTTACCAGCTATCTGGGCATCCCTTAGCCCATTCAAGTTGACACATTAAATTAACAATCACAAGTTCACCCCTTGTCAACTTGGCACCCATACGCATCTCCTTAAACCATGCTTAATCTCCAAATAAAGACAATTACAAGATCATAATTTCACCTAATATGATACAGCTATCATGCATACAACTGAAAATGTGCTAATCCCTTGGCCCCAGAAGAGGAGGTAAAATTTTGAGTGATTTTACTCTTCTCCGTAAATGCTGTTATGTAAAGTTGACAATGCTTAAAATACTGATAAGGTCAATACATTTTATGTTACATAATAAGGGAATAAGAGAGGAAAGGAAACAAAGGTATTTGCTTAATAGATGTATATATACATATATATATTCATAACAGAATAAGGAGGAGATACTCATTACAATTACAGTCCTCATTTCTGCAGCCGGTCACGTAGTTGTATCAGGTATTTATAACTGCGTTCTTCTACTACCTGTTTTGTATTCTTTTTACCTGGGGGATGACCCAAACCTTCATTCCTGAAGGGTCCGGGCCTTAGTGGTTCTGACTAGATTGGGTTGTTTTAGTTTTCCATTGACCATAATCACAAGGCATGGTAATACTAAGAGACTCCCTAAGGAATCTCCTGTATTCCACAGATATTCTTTCTTATCTCCATTGTGAAGTAGTCATCCAGTTTCCCCTTGGTAGTCAGGATTAGTCACCCTGGCCAACACTGTTACTCCCTTCTTTGCCTGTTGATTCAGAGGCGTGAGGAACCCAAAGTGTCCAGGTGGCAGTCTGAACTTCTAATTCAGTGGAGTCGTGTCTCCTGGTGGAAGCATTCCTCTTGAGGCCAGCAGAGCATAATGTTGTGGAAACAGGAGACAGAAATTTTGCTAGTATATTACTGGGGGTAATATTGAATGGTGCCACTCCCATTTCCAGCCCCTTTATTCCTGGATCTATGAATCCTGGGGCTATCAGAGGAACAGCACCGTATATTGGATGCTGATTTAGAGTATATGCTATCTTCTCGAGAACCTTGCCCCAGCCTACAAGGTATTGTCACCTAGCTGGCACTGAAACTGAGCCTTCAAAGGGCCATCCACTCTGCTGTCAAGCCAGTTGCTTCAGGATAGTG